>NC_086454.1:38578028-38886871 GCF_028390025.1 Pseudophryne corroboree | reverse complement strand
TCCAACATAATGGTGGCAATATAATATACTGTAAGCAAAGATATCTTAATGGATGGCTGATACAGTAAGGAGCGAGACAATTTGGGTTTATCATGGGCAAAAGGGCACTTGCCCCAACAGCGTGATGTTGTACTCCAAGACTTCTTAGTGTGGCATCTCAGGTACTCTGTGGTAGCCACTCCTTCCAGTGACAGTAACGGGTAACATTGGGGGGTGAATTGTATCAAGCAGTGAAATTGTAAGTCCACAGTCACTGGCTAAGTACCATTTTCTGACATTTTGTACAAGGATGTGGATAATTTTACAAGGGGAAAAACAGTAGCACCAGGCTACAGTAGCACATGCACCAGGCATAACATTTACACACGTCTTTAAGCATCGGGTTTGTTGAGAAATACGCATTCACTAATAGGCTGCGGATAAATCTTATAAAACCTCTGTAAGCACATCAGATGCATCTGTCCAAAATGGTGCAACCCCCCCAAAATGCAAATCTGCTGTATACTACATATACAGGAGAGGCATGTGACACAGCTGGGCCCACTCACGGGGTCTAATTCAAACCTGAACGCTGTTTGTGCGAAATCGCACAGCGGTCCTGATTATCGGATGACTTCGCATGCGTATGCACGCAATGCACACGCGCTGGCCCAAACAGCGTCAGAATGGTACAAAAATTTAGATCACTAGGCGTACGCAAGGTGATTGACAGGAAGAGGATGTTTGTGGGTGGTAACTGGACATTTTCTGGGGAGTGTCAGGAAAAACGCAGGTGTTCCCAAGCGTTTCAGGGCGGGGTGTGTGATTGTCGGCTCCAGCCCCGATCAGCCTGTTTCTTCAGCACTGTAGGAGTAAGTCCTTGCTACGCACAGACTGGAAAAATTATTCGATGATGAGTGAGTTGCAAATGGATTTGCAGATGTCCGCTGTCTGGCGAAGTTTTTGCACGCTGTACACATGCATTCGCACACTTGCACGGGGTGGGTTTGCACTCTCTATGGGCGGCGGCAATCTGATCGCAGACCTCTGAAGAGGAGTGATCAGGTCTGAATTAGGCCCATGGTTGCTGACCAGCGAGATTCAATGGCCGCCCCTATATAATGCTCTGTCTGTAGCTGCCTGCTCCCCTTAATTCCCCTCATCACATTGTTGTAACACGGCCAGATCTTCACCAGCAATGGGCGCTGAATGAGGTGTGTGTCCTCATGTTTCTGCAAAAGGGTTTTTGGGCAGTGGCTACGATAACGGGGGTCATTTCGAGTTGTTCGCTAGCTGCATTCGTTCGCTCGTAGCAGCAGATCAGGCAAAAACTCGGCACGTCCTGCGCATGCGTATGCAGCACAATGCGCACACACGGCATACCATTACAACGAACTATGTAGTTTTACACAGGGTCTAACGAAGCTTTTCAGTTGCACTGGCAGCCGCAGAGTGATTGACAGGAAGAGGGCGTTTCTGGGTGTCAACTGACCGTTTTCAGGAGTGTTCGGAAAAACGCAGGCATGCCAGGAAAAACGCAGGCTTGGGCTGGGTGAACGCAGGGTGTGTTCATGACGTCAAAACAGGAACTGAATAGTCTGAAGTGATCGCAAAGCGCTGAGTAGGTCTGGAGCTACTCTGAAACTGCACAAAATTTTTTTTTGTAGCCGCTCTGCGATTCCTTCGTTCGCACTTCTGCTAAGCTAAAATACACTCCCAGTGGCGGCGGCATAGCGTTTGCACGGCTGCTAAAAACTGCTAGCGAGCGTACAACTCAGAATTAGTGATGAGCGGGTTCGGTTTCTCGGAAACCGAACCCCCCCGAACTTCACCCCTTTTTACACGGGTCCGAGCCATACTCGGATTCTCCCGTATGGCTCGGGTAACCCGACCGCGCCCGAACGTCATCATCCCCGCTGTCGGATTCTCGCGAGATTCGGATTCTATATAAGCCAGCCGCGCGTCGCCGCCATTTTTTACTCGTGCATTGGAAATGTTAGGGAGAGGACGTGGCTGGCGTCCTCTCCGTTATTGTTTGAACTTGATTGTGCTGTCCACTATTGCTTAATTGGTGGGGGAGGGCTGGGGAGCAGCTGTATAATATAGGAGGGAGTACAGTGCAGAGTTTTGCTGATCAGTGACCACCAGTTATCCGTTCTCTGCCTGAAAAAAACGCTCCATATCTGTGCTCAGTGTGCTGCATATATCTGTGCTCACACTGCTTAATTGTGGGGGACTGGGGAGCAGCTGTATTATATAGCAGGAATACAGTGCAGAGTTTTGCTGACAGTGACCACCAGTATACGTTGTCTTGCCTGAAAAACACTCCATATCTGTGCTCAGTGTGCTGCTTTATTGTGGGGACTGGGGACCACCAGTATAATATTATATAGGAGGAGTACAGTGCAGAGTTTTGCTGACCAGTGTGACCACCAGTATATAATATATAGCATTACGGTACAGTAGGCCACTGCTGTACCTACCTCTGTGTCGTCATTAAGTATACTATCCATCTACATTCTATACCTGTGGTGCATTTTAGTTTTGCTGTTTGCTGACACAGTGACCACCAGTATACTATAAATAGTAGTGATGAGCGGGTTCGGTTTCTCGGAAACCGAACCCCCCCGAACTTCACGCCTTTTACACGGGTCCGAGGCAGACTCGGATCTTCCCGCCTTGCTCGGTTAACCCGAGCGCGCCCCGAACGTCATCATCCCGCTGTCGGATTCTCGCGAGGCTCGGATTCTATCGCGAGACTCGGATTCTATATAAGGAGCTGCGTGTCGCCGCCATTTTCACACGTGCATTGAGATTGATAGGGAGAGGACGTGGCTGGCGTCCTCTCCGTTTAGAGTAGACTAGAGAGTAGTAGAGACACTTGATTTACTAATTTTGGGGAGCATATTAGGAGTACTACTTGCTGATAGTGTGACCAGTGACCACCAGTTTTAATTAATCCGTTCTCTGCCTGAAAAAAAACGATACACAGTGTGACACAGTCCACATACCATATCTGTGCTCAGCCTCAGTGTGCTGCATCATCTATGTAATACTGTATATCTGACTGTGCTGAGTGCTCACTGCTCACACAGCTTAATTGTGGGGGAGACTGGGGAGCAGTTATAGCAGGAGTACATATTTTAACAGTGCACACTTTTGCTGCCAGAGTGCCACTGCCAGTGTGACTACCAGTGACCACTGACCACCAGTATATTGTGATTGTCTGCCTGAAAAAGTTAAACACTCGTCGTGTGGTGTTTTTTTATTCTATAAACGCATTCTGCTGACAGTGTCCAGCAGGTCCGTCATTATATAATATATACCTGTCCCGGCTGCAGTAGTGATATATATATATTTTTTATATCATTATCATCCAGTCTATATTAGCACTGCAGCAGACGCAGTACGGGTAGTCCACGGCTGTAGCTACCTCTGTGTCGGCAGTCGCTCGTCCATCCATAATTGTATACCACCTACCCGTGGTGTTTTTTTTTTTTCTATCTTCTTGATACTAGTAGCTTACTTTAGGAGTCTGCAGTGCTGAGCTGACAGTGTCCCAGCAGGTCCGTCATTATATAATATATACCTGTCCGGCTGCAGTAGTGATATATATATATTTTTTATATCATTATCATCCAGTCTATATTAGCAGCAGACGCAGTACGGTAGTCCACGGCTGTAGCTACCTCTGTGTCGGCAGTCGCTCGTCCATCCATAATTGTATACCACCTACCCGTGGTGTTTTTTTTTCTTCTATCTTCTTGATACTAGTAGCTTACTTTAGGAGTCTGCAGTGCTGAGCTGACAGTGTCCAGCAGGTCCGTCATTATATAATATATACCTGTCCGGCTGCAGTAGTGATATATATATATTTTATATCTCATTATCATCCAGTCTATATTAGTCAGCAGACGCAGTACGGTAGTCCACGGCTGTAGCTACCTCTGTGTCGGCAGTCGCTCGTCCATCCATAATTGTATACCACCTACCCGTGTATTTTTTTTTTTTTTCTATCTTCTTGATACTAGTAGCTTTACTTTAGGAGTCTGCAGTGCTGAGCTGACAGTGTCCAGCAGGTCCGTCATTATATAATATATACCTGTCCGGCTGCAGTAGTGATATATATATATTTTTTATATCAATATCATCCAGTCTATATTTAGCAGCAGACGCAGTACGGTAGTCCACGCTGTAGCTACCTCTGTGTCGGCAGTCGCTCGTCCATCCATAATTGTATACCACCTACCTGTGGTGTTTTTTTTTTTTTCTATCTTCTTGATACTACTAGTAGCTTACTTTAGGAGTCTGCAGTGCTGAGCTGACAGTGTCCAGCAGGTCCGTCATTATATAATATATACCTGTCCGGCTGCAGTAGTGATATATATATATTTTATATCTCATTATCATCCAGTCTATATTAGCAGCAGACGCAGTACGGTAGTCCACGGCTGTAGCTACCTCTGTGTCGGCAGTCCGCTCGTCCATCCATAATTGTATACCACCTAACCTGTGGTGGTTTTTTTTCTTCTATCTTCTTGATACTAGTAGCTTACTTTAGGAGTCTGCAGTGCTGACAGTGTCCAGCAGGTCCGTCATTATATAATATATACCTGTCCGGCTGCAGTAGTGATATATATATATTTTTTATATCATTATCATCCAGTCCTATATTAGCAGCAGACGCAGTAAGTAGTCCACGGCTGTAGCTACCTCTGTGTCGGCAGTCGCTCGTCCATCCATAATTGTATACCACCTACCTGTGGTGTTTTTTTTTTCTATCTTCTTGATACTAGTAGCTTACTTTAGGAGTCTGCAGTGCTGACAGTGTCAGCAAGTCCGTCATTATATAATATATACCTGTCCGGCTGCAGTAGTGATATATATATATATTTTTTATATCATTATCATCCAGTCTATATTAGCAGCAGACGCAGTACGGTAGTCCACGGCTGTAGCTACCTCTGTGTCGGCAGTCGCTCGTCCATCCATAAGTTATACTAGTATCCCATCCATCTCCATTGTTTACCTGAGGTGCCTTTTAGTTGTGCCTATTAACATATGGAGAACAAAAATGTTGAGGTTCCAAAAATAGGGAAAGATCAAGATCGACTTCCACCTCGTGCTGAAGCTGCTGCCACTAGTCATGGCCGAGACGATGAAATACCAGCAACGTCGTCTGCCAAGGCCGATGCCCAATGTCATAGTACAGAGCATGTAAAATCCAAAACACCAAATATCAGTAAAAAAAGGACTCAAAAATCTAAAATAAAATTGTCAGAGGAGAAGCGTAAACTTGCCAATATGCCATTTACCACACGGAGTGGCAAGGAACGGCTGAGGCCCTGGCCTATGTTCATGGCTAGTGGTTCAGCTTCACATGAGGATGGAAGCACTCAGCCTCTCGCTAGAAAAATGAAAAGACTCAAGCTGGCAAAAGCACAGCAAAGAACTGTGCGTTCTTCGAAATCCCAAATCCACAAGGAGAGTCCAATTGTGTCGGTTGCGATGCCTGACCTTCCCAACACTGGACTGTGAAGAGCATGCGCCTTCCACCATTTGCACGCCCCCTGCAAGTGCTGGAAGGAGCACCCGCAGTCCAGTTCCTGATAGTCAGATTGAAGATGTCAGTGTTGAAGTACACCAGGATGAGGAGGATATGGGTGTTTGCTGGCGCTGGGGAGGAAATTGACCCGGAGGATTCTGATGGTGAGGTGGTTTGTTTAAGTCAGGCACCCGGGGAGACACCTGTTGTCCGTGGGAGGAATAGAGGCCATTGACATGCCTGGTGAAAATACCCAAAAAATCAGCTCTTCGGTGTGGAAGTATTTCAACAGAAATGCAGACAACATTTGTCAAGGCCGTGTGTTGCCTTTGTCAAGCTGTAATAAGTAGGGGTAAGGACGTTAACCACCTCGGAACATCCTCCCTTATACGTCACTCTGCAGCGCATTCATCATAAGTCAGTGACAAGTTCAAAAACTTTGGGCGACAGCGGAAGCAGTCCACTGACCAGTAAATCCCTTCCTCTTGTAACCAAAGCTCACGCAAACCACCCCACCAACTCCCTCAGTGTCAATTTCCTCCTTCCCCAGGAATGCCAATAGTCCTGCAGGCCATGTCACTGGCAATTCTGACGAGTCCTCTCCTGCCTGAGATTTCTCCGATGCATCCTTGCGTGTAACGCCTACTGCTGCTGGCGCTGCTGTTGTTGCTGCTGGGAGTCGATGGTCATCCCAGAGGGGAAGTCGTACTCGTAAGACCACTTTTACTACTTCCACCAAGCAATTGACTGTCCAACAGTCCTTTGCGAGGAAGATGAAATATCACAGCAGTCATCCTGCTGCAAAGCGGATAACTGAGGCCTTGGCATCCTGGGCGGTGAGAAACGTGGTTCCGGTATCCATCATTACTGCAGAGCCAACTAGAGACTTGTTGGGAGGTACTGTGTCCCCGGTACCAAATACCCATCTAGGTTCCATTTCTCTAGGCAGGCGATACCGAAAATGTACACAGACCTCAGAAAAAGACTCACCAGTGTCCTAAAAATGCAGTTGTACCCAATGTCCACTTAACCACGGACATGTGGACAAGTGGAGCAGGGCAGGGCTCAGGACTATATGACTGTGACAGCCCACTGGGTAGATGTATGGACTCCCGCCGCAAGAACAGCAGCGGCGGCACCAGTAGCAGCATCTCGCAAACGCCAACTCTTTCCTAGGCAGGCTACGCTTTGTATCACCGCTTTCCAGAATACGCACACAGCTAAAAACCTCTTACGGCAACTGAGGAAGATCATCGCAGAATGGCTTACCCCAATTGGACTCTCCTGTGGATTTGTGGGCATCGGACAACGCCAGCAATATTGTGTGTGCATTAAATCTAGGCAAATTCAGCACGTCCCATGTTTTGCACATACCTTGAATTTGGTGGTGTCAGAATTATTTAAAAAACGAGAGGGGCGTGCAAGAGATGCTGTCGGTGGCCAGAAGAATTGCGGGACACTTTCGGCATACAGGCACCACGTACAGAAGACTGGAGCACCACCCAAAAACGCCTGAACCTGCCCTGCCATCATCTGAAGCAAGAAGTGGTAACGAGGTGGAATTCAACCCTCTATATGCTTCAGAGTTGGAGGAGCAGCAAAAGGCCATTCAAGCCTATACAACTGAGCACGATATAGGAGGTGGAATGCACCTGTCTCAAGGGCAGTGGAGAATGATTTCAACGTTGTGCAAGGTTCTGCAACCTTTTGAACTTGCCACACGTGAAGTCAGTTCAGACACTGCCAGCCTGAGTCAGGTCATTCCCCTCATCAGGCTTTTGCAGAAGAAGCTAGAGACATTGAAGGAGGAGCTAACACAGAGCGATTCCGCTAGGCATGTGGGGACTTGTGGATGGAGCCCTTAATTCGCTTAACAAGGATTCACGGGTGGTCAATCTGTTGAAATCAGAGCACTACATTTTGGCCACCGTGCTCGATCCTAGATTTAAAACCTACCTTGGATCTCTCTTTCCGGCAGACACAAGTCTGCTGAGGGTTCAAAGAACTGCTGGTGACAAAATTGTCAAGTCAAGCGGAACGCATTCTCCCGCAACTGGGGGTGCGAGGAAAAAGGCTCAGAATTCCGAGCCCACCCCGCTGGCGTTGATGCAGGGCAGTCTGGAGCGAGATGCTGATGCTGACATCTGGTCCGGACTGAAGGACCTGACAACGATTACGGACATGTCGTCTACTGTCACTGCATATGATTCTCTCCCCATTGAAAGAATGGTGGAGGATTATATGAGTGACCGCATCCAAGTAGGCACGTCAGGCAGTCCGTACTTATACTGGCAGGAAAAAGAGGCAATTTGGAGGCCCTTGCACAAACTGGCTTTATTCTACCTAAGTTGCCCTCCCACAAGTGTGTACTCCGAAAGAGTGTTTAGTGCCGCCGCTCACCTTGTCAGCAATCGGCGTACGAGGTTACATCCAGAAAATGTGGAGAAGATGATGTTCATTAAAATGAATTATAATCAATTCCTCGTGGAGACATTGACCAGCAGCAATTGCCTCCACAAAGTACACAGGGAGCTGAGATGGTGGATTCCAGTGGGGACGAATTGATAATCTGTGAGGAGGGGGATGTACACGGTGATATATCGGAGGATGATGATGAGGTGGACATCTTGCCTCTGTAGAGCCAGTTTGTGCAAGGAGAGATTAATTGCTTCTTTTTTGGTGGGGGGTCCAAACCAACCCGTCATTTCAGTCACAGTCGTTGTGGCAGACCCTGTCACTGAAATGATGGGTTGGTTAAAGTGTGCATGTCCTGTTTATACAACATAAGGGTGGGTGGGAGAGCCCAAGGACAATTCCATCTTTGCACCTCTTTTTTCTTTCATTTTTCTTTGCGTCAATGTGCTGTTTGGGGGGTGTTTTTTTGGAAGGGCCATCCTGCGTGACACTGCAGTGCCACTCCTAGATGGGCCAGGTGTTTGTGTCGGCCACTAGGGTCGCTTAGCTTACTCACACAGCTACCTCATTGCGCCTCTTTTTTTCTTTGCGTCATGTGCTGTTTGGGGAGTGTTTTTTGGAAGGGCCATCCTGCGTGACACTGCAGTGCCACTCCTAGATGGGCCAGGTGTTTGTGTCGGCCACTAGGGTCGCTTAGCTTACTCACACAGCTACCTCATTGCGCCTCTTTATTTCTTTGCGTCATGTGCTGTTTGGGGAGTGTTTTTTGGAAGGGCCATCCTGCGTGACACTGCAGTGCCACTCCTAGATGGGCAGGTGTTTGTGTCGGCCACTAGGGTCGCTTAGCTTACTCACACAGCTACCTCATTGCGCCTCTTTTTTTCTTTGCGTCATGTGCTGTTTGGGGAGTGTTTTTTGGAAGGGCCATCCTGCGTGGACACTGCAGTGCCACTCCTAGATGGGCCAGGTGTTTGTGTCGGCCACTAGGGTCGCTTAGCTTACTCACACAGCTACCTCATTGCGCCTCTTTTTTTTCTTTGCGTCATGTGCTGTTTGGGAGTGTTTTTTGGAAGGGCCATCCTGCGTGACACTGCAGTGCCACTCCTAGATGGGCCAGGTGTTTGTGTCGGCCACTTGGGTCACTTAGCTTAGCCATCCAGCGACCTCGGTGCAAATTTTAGGACTAAAAATAATATTGTGAGGTGTGAGGTGTTCAGAATAGACTGAAAATGAGTGGAAATTATGGTTATTGAGGTTAATAATACTTTGGGATCAAAATGACCCCCAAATTCTATGATTTAAGCTGTTTTTTAGGGTTTTTTTAAAAAACACCCGAATCCAAAACACACCCGAATCGACAAAAAAATTCGGTGAGGTTTTGCCAAAACGCTGTTCGAACCCAAAACACGGCCGCGGAACCGAACCCAAAACCAAAACACAAAACCCGAAAAATTTCCGGTGCTCATCACTAATAAATAGCAGTACGGAAGGCCACTGCTGTACCTACCTCTGTGTCGTCATTAAGTATACTATTCCATCTACATTCTATACCTGTGGTGCATTTTAGTTTTGCAGTTTGCTGACACAGTGACCACCAGTATACTATATATAGCAGTACGGAAGGCCACTGCTGTACCTACCTCTGTGTCGTCATTAAGTATACTATCCATCTACATTCTATACCTGTGGGGCATTTTAGTTTTGCAGTTTGCTGACACAGTGACCACCAGTATACTATATATAGCAGTACGGAAGGGCCCCTGCTGTACCTACCTCTGTGTCGTCATTAAGTATACTATCCATCTACATTCTATACCTGTGGTGCATTTTAGTTTTGCAGTTTGCTGACACAGTGACCACCAGTATACTATATATAGCAGTACGGAAGGCCACTGCCTGTACCTACCTCTGTGTCCGTCATTAAGTATACTATCCATCTACATTCTATACCTGTGGTGCAATTTTAGTTTTGCAGTTTGCTGACACAGTGACCACCAGTATACTATATATAGCAAGTACGGTACGGAAGGCCACTGCTGTACCTACCTCTGTGTCGTCATTAAGTATACTATCCATCTACATTCTATACCTGTGGTGCATTTAGTTTTGCAGTTTGCTGACACAGTGACCACCAGTATACTATATATAGCAGTACTGAAGGCCACTGCTGTACCTACCTCTGTGTCGTCATTAAGTATACTATCCATCTACATTCTATACCTGTGGTGCATTTTAGTTTTGCAGTTTGCTGACACAGTGACCACCAGTATACTATATATAGCAGTACGGAAGGCCACTGCTGTACCTACCTCTGTGTCGTCATTAAGTATACTATCCATCTACATTCTATACCTGTGGTGCATTTTAGTTTTGCAGTTTGCTGACACAGTGACCACCAGTATACTATATATAGCAGTACGGAAGGCCACTGCTGTACCTACCTCTGTGTCGTCATTAAGTATACTATCCATCTACATTCTATACCTGTGGTGCATTTTAGTTTTGCAGTTTGCTGACACAGTGACCACCAGTATACTATATATAGCAGTACGGAAGGCCACTGCTGTACCTACCTCTGTGTCGTCATTAAGTATACTATCCATCTACATTCTATACCTGTGGTGCATTTTAGTTTTGCAGTTTGCTGACACAGTGACCACCAGTATACTATATATAGCAGTACGGTACGGAAGGCCACTGCTGTACCTACCTCTGTGTCGTCATTAAGTATACTATCCATCTACATTCTATACCTGTGGTGCATTTTAGTTTTGCAGTTTGCTGACACAGTGACCACCAGTATACTATATATAGCAGTACGGTACGGAAGGCCACTGCTGTACCTACCTCTGTGTCGTCATTAAGTATACTATCCATCTACATTCTATACCTGTGGTGCATTTTAGTTTTGCAGTTTGCTGACACAGTGACCACCATTATATATAGCAGTACGGTACGGAAGGCCACTGCTCTACCTACCTCTGTGTCGTCAAGTATACTATCCATCCATACCTGTGGTGCATTTCAGTTGTGCGCAGTATATATAGTAGTAGGCCATTGCTATTGATACTGGCATATAATTCCACACATTAAAAAATGGAGAACAAAAATGTGGAGGTTAAAATAGGGAAAGATCAAGATCCACTTCCACCTCGTGCTGAGGCTGCTGCCACTAGTCATGGCCGAGACGATGAAATGCCATCAACGTCGTCCGCCAAGGCCGATGCCCAATGTCATAGTAGAGAGCATGTAAAATCCAAAAAACAAAAGTTCAATAAAATGACCCAAAAATCAAAATTAAAAGCGTCTGAGGAGAAGCGTAAACTTGCCAATATGCCATTTACGACACGGAGTGGCAAGGAACGGCTGAGGCCCTGGCCTATGTTCATGGCTAGTGGTTCAGCTTCACATGAGGATGGAAGCACTCATCCTCTCGCTAGAAAAATTAAAAGACTTAAGCTGGCAAAAGCACAGCAAAGAACTGTGCGTTCTTCTAAATCACAAATACCCAAGGAGAGTCCAATTGTGTCGGTTGCGATGCCTGACCTTCCCAACACTGGACGGGAAGAGCTTGCGCCTTCCACCATTTGCACGCCCCCTGCAAGTGCCGGAAGGAGCACCCGCAGTCCAGTTCCTGATAGTCAAATTGAAGATGTCACTGTTGAAGTACACCAGGATGAGGATATGGGTGTTGCTGGCGCTGGGGAGGAAATTGACAAGGAGGATTCTGATGGTGAGGTGGTTTGTTTAAGTCAGGCACCCGGGGAGACGCCTGTTGTCCGTGGGACGAATATGGCCATTGACATGCCTGGTCAAAATACAAAAAAAAATCAGCTCTTCGGTGTGGAATTATTTCAACACAAATGCGGACAACAGGTGTCAAGCCGTGTGTTGCCTTTGTCAAGCTGTAATAAGTAGGGGTAAGGACGTTAACCACCTCGGAACATCCTCCCTTATACGTCACCTGCAGCGCATTCATCATAAGTCAGTGACAAGTTCAAAAACTTTGGGTGACAGCGGAAGCAGTCCACTGACCACTAAATCCCTTCCTCTTGTAACCAAGCTCCTGCAAACCACACCACCAACTCCCTCAGTGTCAATTTCCTCCTTACCCAGGAAAGCCAATAGTCCTGCAGGCCATGTCACTGGCAAGTCTGACGAGTCCTCTCCTGCCTGGGATTCCTCCGATGCATCCTTGAGTGTAACGCCTACTGCTGCTGGCGCTGCTGTTGTAGCTGCTGGGAGTCGATCGTCATCCCAGAGGGGAAGTCGGAAGACCACTTGTACTACTTCCAGTAAGCAACTGACTGTCCAACAGTCCTTTGCGAGGAAGATGAAATATCACAGCAGTCATCCTGCTGCAAAGCAGATAACTTAGGCCTTGGCAGCCTGGGCGGTGAGAAACGTGGTTCCGGTATCCACCGTTAATTCAGAGCCAACTAGACACTTGATTGAAGTACTGTGTCCCCGGTACCAAATACCATCTAGGTTCCATTTCTCTAGGCAGGCGATACCAAAAATGTACACAGACCTCAGAAAAAGACTCACCAGTGTCCTAAAAAATGCAGTTGTACCCAATGTCCACTTAACCACGGACATGTGGACAAGTGGAGCAGGGCAGACTCAGGACTATATGACTGTGACAGCCCACTGGGTAGATGTATTGCCTCCCGCAGCAAGAACAGCAGCGGCAGCACCAGTAGCAGCATCTCACAAACGCCAACTCGTTCCTAGGCAGGCTACGCTTTGTATCACCGCTTTCCAGAATAGGCACACAGCTGACAACCTCTTACGGAAACTGAGGAAGATCATCGCAGAATGGCTTACCCCAATTGGACTCTCCTGGGGATTTGTGACATCGGACAACGCCAGCAATATTTTGCGTGCATTACATCTGGGCAAATTCCAGCACATCCCATGTTTTGCACATACATTGAATTTGGTGGTGCAGAATTATTTAAAAAACGAGAGGGGCGTGCAAGAGATGCTGTTGGTGGCCCGAAGAATTGCGGGCCACTTTCGGCATTCAGCCACCGTGTACAGAAGACTGGAGCACCACCAAACATTCCTGAACCTGCCCTGCCATCATCTGAAGCAAGAGGTGGTAACGAGGTGGAATTCAACCCTCTATATGCTTCAGAGGATGGAGGAGCAGCAAAAGGCCATTCAAGCCTATACATCTGGCCACGATATAGGCAAAGGAAGGGGAATGCACCTGACTCAAGCGCAGTGGAGAATGATTTCAACGTTGTGCAAGGTTCTGCAACCCTTTGAACTTGCCACACGTGAAGTCAGTTCAGACACTGCCAGCCTGAGTCAGGTCATTCCCCTCATCAGGCTTTTGCAGAAGAAGCTGAAGACATTGAAGGAGGAGCTAAAACAGAGCGATTCCGCTGGGCATGTGGGACTTGTGGATGGAGCCCTTAATTCGCTTAACCAGGATTCACGGGTGGTCAATCTGTTGAAATCAGAGCACTACATTTTGGCCACCGTGCTCGATCCTAGATTTAAAACCTACGTTGTATCTCTCTTTCCGGCAGACACAAGTCTGCAGAGGTTCAAAGACCTGCTGGTGAGAAAATTGTCAAGTCAAGCGGAACGTGACCCGTCAACATCTCCTCCTTCACATTCTCCCGCAACTGGGGGTGCGAGGAAAAGGCTAAGAATTCCGAGCCCACCCGCTGGCGGTGATGCAGGGCAGTCTGGAGCGAGTGCTGACATCTGGTCCGGACTGAAGGACCTGCCAACGATTACTGACATGTCGTCTACTGTCACTTCATATGATTCTCTCACCATTGAAAGAATGGTGGAGGATTACATGAGTGACCGCATCCAAGTAGGCACGTCAGACAGTCCGTACGTATACTGGCAGGAAAAAGAGGCAATTTGGAGGCCCTTGCACAAACTGGCTTTATTCTACCTAAGTTGCCCTCCCTCCAGTGTGTACTCCGAAAGAGTGTTTAGTGCAGCCGCTCACCTTGTCAGCAATTGGCGTACGAGGTTACTTCCAGAAAATAAGAATTTACTTACCGATAATTCTATTTCTCGGAGTCCGTAGTGGATGCTGGGGTTCCTGAAAGGACCATGGGGAATAGCGGCTCCGCAGGAGACAGGGCACAAAAAGTAAAGCTTTAGGATCAGGTGGTGTGCACTGGCTCCTCCCCCTATGACCCTCCTCCAAGCCTCAGTTAGGACACTGTGCCCGGACGAGCGTACACAATAAGGAAGGATTTTGAATCCCAGGTAAGACTCATACCAGCCACACCAATCACACTGTACAACCTGTGATCTGAACCCAGGTAACAGTATGATAACAGCGGAGCCTCTGAAAAGATGGCTCACAACAATAATAACCCGATTTTTGTAACTATGTACAAGTATTGCAGATAATCCGCACTTGGGATGGGCGCCCAGCATCCACTACGGACTCCGAGAAATAGAATTATCGGTAAGTAAATTCTTATTTTCTCTATCGTCCTAGTGGATGCTGGGGTTCCTGAAAGGACCATGGGGATAATACCAAAGCTCCCAAACGGGCGGGAGAGTGCGGATGACTCTGCAGCACCGAATGAGAGAACTCCAGGTCCTCCTTAGCCAGGGTATCAAATTTGTAGGATTTTACCAACGTGTTTGCCCCTGACTAAATAGCCGCTCGGCAAAGTTGTAAAGCCGAGACCCCTCGGGCAGCCGCCCAAGATAAGCCCACCTTCCTTGTGGAATGGGCATTTACATATTTTGGCTGTGGCAGGCCTGCCACAGAATGTGCAAGCTGAATTGTATTACACATCCAACTAGCAATAGTCTGCTTAGAAGCAAGAGCACCCAGTTTGTTGGGTGCATACAGGATAACAGCAAGTCAGTTTTCCTGACTCCAGCCGTCCTGGAACCTATATTTACAGGGCCCTGACAACATCTAGCAACCTGGAGTCCTCCAAGTCCCTAGTAGGCGCAAGGCACCAAAATAAGCTGGTTCAGGTGAAACACTGACACCACCTTAGGGAGAGAACTGGGGACGAGTCCGCAGCTCTGCCCTGTCCAAATGGACAACCAGATATGGGCTTTTTTGAGAAAAAAACCACCAATTTGACACTCGCCTGGTCCAGGCCAGGGCCAAGAGCATGGTCACTTTTCATGTGAGATGCTTCAAATCCACAGATTTGACTGGTTTTAAACCAATGTGATTTGAGGAATCCCAGAACTACGTTGAGATCCCACAGTGCCACTGGAGGCACAAAAGGGGGTTGTATATGCAATACTCCCTTGACAAACTTCTGGACTTCAGGAACTGAAGCCACTTCTTTCTGGAAGAAAATCGACAGGGCCGAAATTTGAACCTTAATGGACCCCAATTTGAGGCCCATAGACACTCCTGTTTGCAGGAAATGCAGGAATCGACCGAGTTGAAATTTCTTCGTGGGGCCTTTCTGGCCTCACACCACGCAACATATTTTTGCCACATGTGGTGATAATGTTGTGCGGTCACCTCCTTTCTGGCTTTGACCAGGGTAGGAATGACCACTTCCGGAATGCCTTTTTCCCTTAGGATCCGGCGTTCCACCGCCATGCCGTCAAACGCAGCTGCGGTAAGTCTTGGAACAGACATGGTACTTGCTGAAACAAGTCCCTTCTTAGCGGCAGAGGCCATAAGTCCTCTGTGAGCATCTCTTGAAGTTCCGGGTACCAAGTCCTTCTTGGCCAATCCGGAGCCATGAGTATAGTTCTTACTCCTCTACGTCTTATAAGTCTCAGTACCTTAGGTATGAGAAGCAGAGGATAGAACACATACACCGACTGGTACATCCATGGTGTTACCAGAACGTCCACAGCTATTGCCTGAGGGTCTCTTAACCTGGCGCAATACCTGTCCCGTTTTTTGTTCAGACGGGACGCCATCATGTCCACCTTTGGTATTTCCCAACGGTTTACAATCATGTGGAAAACTTCCCGATGAAGTTTCCACTCTGCCGGGTGGAGGTCGTGCCTGCTGAGGAAGTCTGCTTCCCAGTTTCCATTCCCGGAATGAAACACTGCTGACAGTGCTATCACATGATTTTCCGCCCAGCGAAAAGTCCTTGCAGTTTTTGCCATTGCCCTCCTGCTTCTTGTGCCGCCCTGTCTATTTACGTGGGCGACTGCCGTGATGTTTTTCCCACTGGATCAATACCGGCTGACCTTGAAGCAGAGGTCTTGCTAAGCTTAGAGTATTATAAATTTACCCTTAGCTCCAGTATATTTATGTGGAGAAAAGTCTCCAGACTTGATCACACTCCCTGGAAATTTTTTCCTTGTGTGACTGCTCCCCAGCCTCTCGGGCTGGCCTCCGTGGTCACCAGCATCCAATCCTGAATGCCGAATCTGCGGCCCTCTAGAAGATGAGCACTCTGTAACCACCACAGGAGAGACACCCTTGTCCTTGGATATAGGGTTATCCGCTGATGCATCTGAAGATGCGATCCGGACCATTTGTCCAGCAGATCCCACTGAAAAATTCTTGCGTGAAATCTGCCGAATGGAATTGCTTCGTAGGAATTCACCATCTTTACCAGGACCCTTGTGCAATGATGCACTGATTTTAGGAGGTTCCTGACTAGCTCGGATAACTCCCTGGCTTTCTCTTCCGGGAGAAACACCTTTTTCTGGACTGTGTCCAGAATCATCCCTAGGCACAGCAGACTTGTCGTCGGGATCAGCTGCGATTTTGGAATATTTAGAATCCACCCGTGCTGTTGTAGCAGTATCCGAGATAGTGCTACTCCGACCTCCAACTGTTCCCTGGACTTTGCCCTTATCAGGAGATCGTCCAAGTAAGGGATAATTAAGACGCCTTTTCTTCGAAGAAGAATCATCATTTCGGCCATTACCTTGGTAAAGACCCGGGGTGCCGTGGACAATCCAAACGGCAGCGTCTGAAACTGATAGTGACAGTTCTGTACCACGAACCTGAGGTACCCTTAGTGAGAAGGGCAAATTTTGGACATGGAGGTAAGTATCCCTGATGTCTCGGGACACTATATAGTCCCCTTCTTCCTGGTTCGTTATCACTGCTCTGAGTGACTCCATCTTGATTTGAACCTTTGTAAGTGTTCAAATTTTTTTAGATTTAGAATAGGTCTCACCTAGCCTTCTGGCTTCAGTACCACAATATAATGTGGAATAATACCCCTTTTCTTGTTGTAGGAGGGGTAATTTGATTATCACCTGCTGGGAATACAGCTTGTGAATTGTTTCCCATACTGCCTCCTTGTCGGAGGGAGACCTTGGTAAACCAGACTTCAGGAGCCTGCGAAGGGGAAACGTCTCGACATTCCAATCTGTACCCCTGGGATACTACATGTAGGATCCAGGGGTCCTGTACGGTCCCAGCGTCATGCTGAGAGCTTGGCAGAAGCGGTGGAACGCTTCTGTTCCTGGGAATGGGCTGCCTGCTGCAGTCTTCTTCCCTTTCCTCTATCCCTGGGCAGATATGACTCTTATAGGGACGAAAGGACTGAGGCTGAAAAGACGTAGAGATGAGCGCCTGAAATTTTTCGGGTTTTGTGTTTTGGTTTTGGGTTCGGTTCCGCGGCCGTGTTTTGGGTTCGAACGCGTTTTGGCAAAACCTCACCGAATTTTTTTTGTCGGATTCGGGTGTGTTTTGGATTCGGGTGTTTTTTTCAAAAAAACACTAAAAAACAGCTTAAATCATAGAATTTGGGGGTCATTTTGATCCCAAAGTATTATTAACCTCAAAAACCATAATTTACACTCATTTTCAGTCTATTCTGAATACCTCACACCTCACAATATTATTTTTAGTCCTAAAATTTGCACCGAGGTCGCTGTGTGAGTAAGATAAGCGACCCTAGTGGCCGACACAAACACCGGGCCCATCTAGGAGTGGCACTGCAGTGTCACGCAGGATGTCCCTTCCAAAAAACCCTCCCCAAACAGCACATGACGCAAAGAAAAAAAGAGGCGCAATGAGGTAGCTGTGTGAGTAAGATTAGCGACCCTAGTGGCCGACACAAACACCGGGCCCATCTAGGAGTGGCACTGCAGTGTCACGCAGGATGTCCCTTCCAAAAAACCCTCCCCAAACAGCACATGACGCAAAGAAAAAAAGAGGCGCAATGAGGTAGCTGACTGTGTGAGTAAGATTAGCGACCCTAGTGGCCGACACAAACACCGGGCCCATCTAGGAGTGGCACTGCAGTGTCACGCAGGATGTCCCTTCCAAAAAACCCTCCCCAATCAGCACATGATGCAAAGAAAAAGAAAAGAAAAAAGAGGTGCAAGATGGAATTGTCCTTGGGCCCTCCCACCCACCCTTATGTTGTATAAACAAAACAGGACATGCACACTTTAACCAACCCATCATTTCAGTGACAGGGTCTGCCACACGACTGTGACTGATATGACGGGTTGGTTTGGAACCCCCCCCAAAAAAGAAGCAATTAATCTCTCCTTGCACAAACTGGCTCTACAGAGGCAAGATGTCCACCTCATCTTCACCCTCCGATATATCACCGTGTACATCCCCCTCCTCACAGATTATCAATTCGTCCCCACTGGAATCCACCATCTCAGCTCCCTGTGTACTTTGTGGAGGCAATTGCTGCTGGTCAATGTCTCCGCGGAGGAATTGATTATAATTCATTTTAATGAACATCATCTTCTCCACATTTTCTGGATGTAACCTCGTACGCCGATTGCTGACAAGGTGAGCGGCGGCACTAAACACTCTTTCGGAGTACACACTTGTGGGAGGGCAACTTAGGTAGAATAAAGCCAGTTTGTGCAAGGGCCTCCAAATTGCCTCTTTTTCCTGCCAGTATAAGTACGGACTGTGTGACGTGCCTACTTGGATGCGGTCACTCATATAATCCTCCACCATTCTATCAATGTTGAGAGAATCATATGCAGTGACAGTAGACGACATGTCCGTAATCGTTGTCAGGTCCTTCAGTCCGGACCAGATGTCAGCATCAGCAGTCGCTCCAGACTGCCCTGCATCACCGCCAGCGGGTGGGCTCGGAATTCTGAGCCTTTTCCTCGCACCCCCAGTTGCGGGAGAATGTGAAGGAGGAGATGTTGACAGGTCGCGTTCCGCTTGACTTGACAATTTTGTCACCAGCAGGTCTTTCAACCCCAGCAGACCTGTGTCTGCCGGAAAGAGAGATCCAAGGTAGGCTTTAAATCTAGGATCGAGCACGGTGGCCAAAATGTAGTGCTCTGATTTCAACAGATTGACCACCCGTGAATCCTTGTTAAGCGAATTAAGGGCTGCATCCACAAGTCCCACATGCCTAGCGGAATCGCTCCCTTTTAGCTCCTTCTTCAATGCCTCCAGCTTCTTCTGCAAAAGCCTGATGAGGGGAATGACCTGACTCAGGCTGGCAGTGTCTGAACTGACTTCACGTGTGGCAAGTTCAAAGGGCATCAGAACCTTGCACAACGTTGAAATCATTCTCCACTGCACTTGAGACAGGTGCATTCCACCTACTATATCGTGCTCAATTGTATAGGCTTGAATGGCCTTTTGCTGCTCCTCCAACCTCTGAAGCATATAGAGGGTTGAATTCCACCTCGTTACCACTTCTTGCTTCAGATGATGGCAGGGCAGGTTCAGTAGTTTTTGGTGGTGCTCCAGTCTTCTGTACGTGGTGCCTGTACGCCGAAAGTGTCCCGCAATTTTTCTGGCCACCGACAGCATCTCTTGCACGCCCCTGTCGTTTTTTTAAAAAATTCTGCACCACCAAATTCAAGGTATGTGCAAAACATGGGACGTGCTGGAATTTGCCCATATTTAATGCACACACAATATTGCTGGCGTTGTCCGATGCCACAAATCCACAGGAGAGTCCAATTGGGGTAAGCCATTCCGCGATGATCTTCCTCAGTTGCCGTAAGAGGTTTTCAGCTGTGTGCGTATTCTGGAAAGCGGTGATACAAAGCGTAGCCTGCCTAGGAAAGAGTTGGCGTTTGCGAGATGCTGCTACTGGTGCCGCCGCTGCTGTTCTTGCGGCGGGAGTCCATACATCTACCCAGTGGGCTGTCACAGTCATATAGTCCTGACCCTGCCCTGCTCCACTTGTCCACATGTCCGTGGTTAAGTGGACATTGGGTACAACTGCATTTTTTAGGACACTGGTGAGTCTTTTTCTGACGTCCGTGTACATTCTCGGTATCGCCTGCCTAGAGAAGTGGAACCTAGATGGTATTTGGTAACGGGGGCACACTGCCTCAATAAATTGTCTAGTTCCCTGTGAACTAACGGCGGATAC
Source organism: Pseudophryne corroboree (assembly GCF_028390025.1). NCBI lineage: Eukaryota > Metazoa > Chordata > Amphibia > Anura > Myobatrachidae > Pseudophryne > Pseudophryne corroboree. The sequence goes on along the minus strand of NC_086454.1, from coordinate 38,866,669 downwards.
CGGACGCACGTCTAACACCAACATAGTTGTCAAGGACTCAGTTATCCGCTTTGCAGTAGGATGACTGCTGTGATATTTCATCTTCCTCGCAAAGGACTGTTGAACAGTCAATTGCTTACTGGAAGTAGTACAAGTGGGCTTACGACTTCCCCTCTGGGATGACCATCGACTCCCAGCGGCAACAACAGCAGCGCCAGCAGCAGTAGGCGTTACACGCAAGGATGCATCGGAGGAATCCCAGGCAGGAGAGGACTCGTCAGAATTGCCAGTGACATGGCCTGCAGGACTATTGGCATTCCTGGGGAAGGAGGAAATTGACACTGAGGGAGTTGGTGGGGTGGTTTGCGTGAGCTTGGTTACAAGAGGAAGGGATTTACTGGTCAGTGGACTGCTTCCGCTGTCACCCAAAGTTTTTGAACTTGTCACTGACTTATTATGAATGCGCTGCAGGTGACGTATAAGGGAGGATGTTCCGAGGTGGTTAACGTCCTTACCCCTACTTATTACAGCTTGACAAAGGGAACACACGGCTTGACACCTGTTGTCCGCATTTCTGGTGAAATACCTCCACACCGAAGAGCTGATTTTTTTGGTATTTTCACCTGGCATGTCAACGGCCATATTCCTCCCACGGACAACAGGTGTCTCCCCGGGTGCCTGACTTAAACAAACCACCTCACCATCAGAATCCTCCTGGTCAATTTCCTCCCCAGCGCCAGCAACACCCATATCCTCCTCATCCTGGTGTACTTCAACACTGACATCTTCAATCTGACTATCAGGAACTGGACTGCGGGTGCTCCTTCCAGCACTTGCAGGGGGCGTGCAAATGGTGGAAGGCGCATGCTCTTCACGTCCAGTGTTGGGAAGGTCAGGCATCGCAACCGACACAATTGGACTCTCCTTGTGGATTTGGGATTTCGAAGAATGCACAGTTCTTTGCTGTGCTGCTTTTGCCAGCTTGAGTCTTTTCATTTTTCTAGCGAGAGGCTGAGTGCTTCCATCCTCATGTGAAGCTGAACCACTAGCCATGAACATAGGCCAGGGCCTCAGCCGTTCCTTGCCACTCCGTGTGGTAAATGGCATATTGGCAAGTTTACGCTTCTCCTCCGACAATTTTATTTTAGGTTTTGGAGTCCTTTTTTTTCTGATATTTGGTGTTTTGGATTTGACATGCTCTGTACTATGACATTGGGCATCGGCCTTGGCAGACGACGTTGCTGGCATTTCATCGTCTCGGCCATGACTAGTGGCAGCAGCTTCAGCACGAGGTGGAAGTGGATCTTGATCTTTCCCTAATTTTGGAACCTCAACATTTTTGTTCTCCATATTTTAATAGGCACAACTAAAAGGCACCTCAGGTAAACAATGGAGATGGATGGATTGGATACTAGTATACAATTATGGACGGGCTGCCGAGTGCCGACACAGAGGTAGCCACAGCCGTGAACTCCCGCACTGCACTGTGTCTGCTGCTAATATAGACTGGTTGATAAAGAGATAGTATACTCGTAACTAGTATGTATGTATAAAGAAAGAAAAAAAAACCACGGTTAGGTGGTATATACAATTATGGACGGGCTGCCGAGTGCCGACACAGAGGTAGCCACAGCCGTGAACTACCGCACTGTACTGTGTCTGCTGCTAATATATAGACTGGTTGATAAAGAGATAGTATACTCGTAACTAGTATGTATGTATAAAGAAAGAAAAAAAAACCACGGTTAGGTGGTATATACAATTATGGACGGGCTGCCGAGTGCCGACACAGAGGTAGCCACAGCCGTGAACTACCGCACTGTACTGTGTCTGCTGCTAATATAGACTGGTTGATAAAGAGATAGTATACTCGTAACTAGTATGTATGTATAAAGAAAGAAAAAAAAAACACGGTTAGGTGGTATATACAATTATGGACGGGCTGCCGAGTGCCGACACAGAGGTAGCCACAGCCGTGAACTACCGCACTGTACTGTGTCTGCTGCTAATATATAGACTGGTTGATAAAGAGATAGTATACTCGTAACTAGTATGTATGTATAAAGAAAGAAAAAAAAACCACGGTTAGGTGGTATATACAATTATGGACGGGCTGCCGAGTGCCGACACAGAGGTAGCCACAGCCGTGAACTACCGCACTGTACTGTGTCTGCTGCTAATATATAGACTGGTTGATAAAGAGATAGTATACTCGTAACTAGTATGTATGTATAAAGAAAGAAAAAAAAACCACGGTTAGGTGGTATATACAATTATGGACGGGCTGCCGAGTGCCGACACAGAGGTAGCCACAGCCGTGAACTACCGCACTGTACTGTGTCTGCTGCTAATATATAGACTGGTTGATAAAGAGATAGTATACTCGTAACTAGTATGTATGTATAAAGAAAGAAAAAAAAAACCACGGTTAGGTGGTATATACAATTATGGACGGGCTGCCGAGTGCCGACACAGAGGTAGCCACAGCCGTGAACTACCGCACTGTACTGTGTCTGCTGCTAATATAGACTGGTTGATAAAGAGATAGTATACTCGTAACTAGTATGTATGTATAAAGAAAGAAAAAAAAACCACGGTTAGGTGGTATATACAATTATGGACGGGCTGCCGAGTGCCGACACAGAGGTAGCCACAGCCGTGAACTACCGCACTGTACTGTGTCTGCTGCTAATATAGACTGGTTGATAAAGAGATAGTATACTACTAATATTATATATACTGGTGGTCAGGTCACTGGTCACTAGTCACACTGGCAGTGGCACTCCTGCAGCAAAAGTGTGCACTGTTTAATTTTACTATAATATTATGTACTCCTGGCTCCTGCTATAACCTATAACTGGCACTGCAGTAGTGCTCCCCAGTCTCCCCCACAATTATAAGCTGTGTGAGCTGAGCAGTCAGACAGATATATAATATATATAGATGATGCAGCACACTGGCCTGAGCCTGAGCAGTGCACACAGATATGGTATGTGACTGACTGAGTCACTGTGTGTATCGCTTTTTTCAGGCAGAGAACGGATATATTAAATAAACTGCACTGTGTGTCTGTCTGGTGGTCACTCACTATATAATATATTATGTACTCCTGGCTCCTGCTATAACCTATAACTGGCACTGCAGTAGTGCTCCCCAGTCTCCCCCACAATTATAAGCTGTGTGAGCTGAGCAGTCAGACAGATATATATAATATTATATATAGATAATAGATGATGCAGCACACTGGCCTGAGCCTGAGCAGTGCACACAGATATGGTATGTGACTGAGTCACTGTGTGCTGTGTATCGCTTTTTTCAGGCAGAGAACGGATTATAAATAAAACTGGTGGTCACTATCAGCAAAACTCTGCACTGTACTGAGTACTCCTAATGCTCCCCAAAATTAGTAAATCAAGTGTCTCTCTAATCTATTCTAAACGGAGAGGACGCCAGCCACGTCCTCTCCCTATCAATCTCAATGCACGTGTGAAAATGGCGGCGACGCGCGGCTCCTTATATAGAATCCGAGTCTCGCGATAGAATCCGAGCCTCGCGAGAATCCGACAGCGTCATGATGACGTTCGGGCGCGCTTGGGTTAACCGAGCAAGGCGGGAAGATCCGAGTCGCTCGGACCCGTGAAAAAAAACATGAAGTTCTGGCGGGTTCGGATTCAGAGAAACCGAACCCGCTCATCTCTAAAAAGACGGTGTCTTTTTCTGCAGAGATGTGACTTAGGGTAAAAACGGTGGATTTTCCAGCAGTTGCCGTGGCCACCAGGTCCGATGGACCGACCCCAAATAACTCCTCTTCCTTTATACGGCAATACACCTTTGTGCCGTTTGGAATCTGCATCACCTGACCACTATCGTGTCCATAAACATCTTCTGGCAGATATGGACATCGCACTTACTCTTGATGCCAGAGTGCAAATATCCCTCTGTGCATCTCGCATATATAGAAAATGCATCCTTTAAATGCTCTATAGTCAATAAAATACTGTCCCTGTCAAGGGTATCAATATTTTTAGTCAGGGAATCCGACCAAGCCACCCCAGCTCTGCACATCCAGGCTGAGGCGATCGCTGGTCGCAGTATAACACCAGTATGTGTGTATATACTTTTTATGATATTTTCCAGCCTCCTGTCAGCTGGCTCCTTGAGGACGGCCCTATCTATAGACGGTACCGCCACTTGTTTTGATACGCGTGTGAGCGCCTTATCCACCCTAAGGGGTGTTTCCCAACGCGCCCTAACTTCTGGCGGGAAAGGGTATACCGCCCATAATTTTCTATCGGGGGGAACCCACGCATCATCACACACTTCATTTAATTTATCTGATTCAGGAAAAACTACGGTAGTTTTTTCACATCCCACATAATACCCTCTTTTGTGGTACTTGTAGTATCAGAAATATGTAACACCTCCTTCATTGCCCTTAACGTGTGGCCCTAATAAGGAATACGTTTGTTTATTCACCGTCGACACTGGATTCAGTGTCCGTGTCTGTGTCTGTGTCGACCGACTAAAGTAAACGGGCGTTTTAAAACCCCTGACGGTGTTTCTGAGACGTCTGGACCGGTACTAATTGTTTGTCGGCCGTCTCATGTCGTCAACCGACCTTGCAGCGTGTTGACATTATCACGTAATTCCCTAAATAAGCCATCCATTCCGGTGTCGACTCCCTAGAGAGTGACATCACCATTACAGGCAATTGCTCCGCCTCCTCACCAACATCGTCCTCATACATGTCGACACACACGTACCGACACACAGCACACACACAGGGAATGCTCTGATAGAGGACAGGACCCACTAGCCCTTTGGAGAGACAGAGGGAGAGTTTGCCAGCACACACCAAAACGCTATAATTATATAGGGACAACCTTATATAAGTGTTTTCCCTTATAGCATCTTTTATATATTTCTAACGCCAAATTAGTGCCCCCCCTCTCTGTTTTAACCCTGTTTCTGTAGTGCAGTGCAGGGGAGAGCCTGGGAGCCTTCCCTCCAGCCTTTCTGTGAGGGAAAATGGCGCTGTGTGCTGAGGAGATAGGCCCCGCCCCTTTTTCGGCGGGCTCGTCTCCCGCTCTTTAATGGATTCTGGCAGGGGTTAAATATCTCCATATAGCCCCCGGAGGCTATATGTGAGGTATTTTTAGCCAAAAAAGGTTTTCATTTGCCTCCCAGGGCGCCCCCCTCCCAGCGCCCTGCACCCTCAGTGACTGCCGTGTGAAGTGTGCTGAGAGGAAATGGCGCACAGCTGCAGTGCTGTGCGCTACCTTAAGAAGACTGAGGAGTCTTCTGCCGCCGATTCTGGACCTCTTCTCGTTTCAGCATCTGCAAGGGGGCCGGCGGCGAGGCTCCGGTGACCATCCAGGCTGTACCTGTGATCGTCCCTCTGGAGCTAATGTCCAGTAGCCAAAGAAGCCAATCCATCCTGCACGCAGGTGAGTTCACTTCTTCTCCCCTAAGTCCCTCGTTGCAGTGATCCTGTTGCCAGCAGGACTCACTGTAAAATAAAAAACCTAAGCTAAACTTTTCTAAGCAGCTCTTTAGGAGAGCCACCTAGATTGCACCCTTCTCGGCCGGGCACAAAAATCTAACTGAGGCTTGGAGGAGGGTCATAGGGGGAGGAGCCAGTGCACACCACCTGATCCTAAAGCTTTACTTTTTGTGCCCTGTCTCCTGCGGAGCCGCTATTCCCCATGGTCCTTTCAGGAACCCCAGCATCCACTAGGACGATAGAGAAAATGTGGAGAAGATGATGTTCATCAAAATGAATTATAATCAATTCCTCCGTGGAGACATTCACCAGCAGCAATTGCCTCCACAAAGTACACAGGGACCTGAGATGGTGGATTCCAGTGGGGACGAATTAATAATCTGTGAGGAGGGGGATGTACACAGTGAAAGGGGTGAGGAATCGGAGGATGATGATGAGGTGGACATCTTGCCTCTGTAGAGCCAGTTTGTGCAAGGAGAGATTGATTGCTTAGTTTTTTTGGTGGGGGCCCAAACCAACCAGTCATTTCAGTCACAGTTGTGTGGCAGACCCTGTCGCTGAAATGATGGGTTCGTTAAAGTGTGCATGTCCTGTTTATACAACATAAGGGTGGGAGGGAGGGCCCAAGGACAATTCCATCTTGCACCTCTTTTTTCTTTCATTTTTCTTTGCATCATGTGCTGTTTGGGGACAATTTTTTTGAAGTGCCATCCTGCCTGACACTGCAGTGCCACTTCTAGATGGGCCAGGTGTTTGTGTCGGCCACTTGTGTCACTTAGCTTAATCACACAGCGACCTTGGTGCGCCTCTTTTTTTCTTTGCATCATGTGCTGTTTGGGTACTATTTTTTTGAAGTGCCATCCTGCCTGACACTGCAGTGCCACTCCTAGATGGGCCAGGTGTTTGTGTCGGCCACTTGTGTCGCTTAGCTTAGTCACACAGCGACCTTGGTGCGCCTCTTTTTTTCTTTGCATCATGTGCTGTTTGGGGACTATTTTTTTGAAGTGCCATCCTGCCTGACACTGCAGTGCCACTCCTAGATGGGCCAGGTGTTTGTGTCGGCCACTTGTGTCGCTTAGCTTAGTCACACAGCGACCTTGGTGCGCCTCTTTTTTTCTTTGCATCATGTGCTGTTTGGGGACAATTTTTTTGAAGTGCCCTCCTGCCTGACACTGCAGTGCCACTCCTAGATGGGCCAGGTGTTTGTGTCGGCCACTTGTGTCGCTTAGCTTAGTCACACAGCGACCTTGGTGCGCCTCTTTTTTTCTTTGCATCATGTGCTGTTTGGGGACTATTTTTTTGAAGTGCCATCCTGCCTGACACTGCAGTGCCACTCCTAGATGGGCCAGGTGTTTGTGTCGGCCACTTGTGTCGCTTAGCTTAGCCATCCAGCGACCTCTGTGCAAATTTTAGGACTAAAAATAATATTGTGAGGTGTGAGGTTTTCAGAATAGACTGGAAATGAGTGGAAATTATGGTTATTGAGGTTAATAAAACTATGGGATCAAAATGACCCCCAAATTCTATGATTTAAGCTTTTTTTTTGTTTTTTTTTGTAAAAAACACCCGAATCCAAAACACACCCGAATCCGACAAAAAAATTTCGGTGAGGTTTTGCCAAAACGCGTCCGAATCCAAAACACGGCCGCGGAACCGAATCCAAAACCAAAACACAAAACCCGAAAAATGTCCGGTGCACAACACTACTCAGAATGAGGGCCAACAAACGTTCTTTGTAAACATAATACTCAACTTTTGAATTGGGCCACATATGAATAATTCCATGCTGCCGGTGCGGGATACAAAGATAACGCACTAACTTAAGCCCCCACAAAAGTAGTTTATAGGCTACTGACACTGGCCAATGACATCTAAGGTGGGGGGTGAGTTTGAGAAGTTAGAGAACACTGCAATTCCCATTAAAACAAAAATGGCCGCTGTTCTGTACTCTGCTTTACTTACATGAACAGAACAGGTACCTCCTGCGTTCAAATGGTTTTCATGAGGGAGAAGTTTAATAAGTAGGCCCCTTAGTCCCTTTCAAAACATCTAAATAACAAAACTGTTCTATCTTAAACTGTTTAATCTTGATAATAACGAGCTAAGATCCCCGACTTCTGTTGATCAAATAAATGTGGTACGTTTAGATTACTAACAACACAGGAAAACCACATATGGTGGCTCTTCTATCACAGTTCTATAGAGAGAGATTTCCCTTTGTTATCCGTGTAGACAATAGCAAAATATTGGAACAAATATCGTCTTCTGAGCCGCAGAATCAAAGGGAGAATTAAAAAAAAATTAAAAAAATACACCAATTTGATGCCTTGCATTCTTTGCCGGAAAGTCAGTAAATTGTATTCGCTGTAAGAATATTTCACAAGACGTAAATCTTCAAAAAAAATGGCAAAAAAACAACATGCAAGGCTTGGCACGCCAACAGCAGGAAAGACGGCAGTACATAATCTTCTTAAACGACGCATTTGAGCCCAAACACATTTTTCTGAGATAGAATAACAAAGTCGGTGCTTTCAGGAAGTCTTTTGTAACAGCAATATGACATTTCAATGACAGGAAAGTTTTCCGTGAATGTGGCTGGGAAGTGGGATCTTCTCCGTGGATGATTAAATAGGAAACTGCATTAAAAAGCACCACCTCCAATTCTGCTAGCGAGACGTGCGCCTGTCCCTATGTTCCGGGGACAACCCAGCATCTGAGGGAGTACCGGACATGCCTCCAGAGTGATAAAAACAGGGATGTTTTTGGAGGCCACACCCCTTTACCAGGAGACCATGCCCCCATTTGGGCACATGCGTGGTCCCGATTTACACTGGCTGACACCCAATCTAGTGACGCCACTGTGTATACTGTAGATAGAGGGAATTGAGGTGATGACCACTGTAGAAACATAGAATTTGACAGGCGGATAAGAACCATTTGGCCCATCAAGTCTGCCCCTTTAGGGTTAGGTGATTAGGGTTAGGGGTTTAATACCCTAACAGGGTGTTAATGTTAGAGTATTAGATCACGGGTTAGGATTAAGGGTGAGGGTTGGGGTATTAGTGTTAGTGCAGGTAACTGACACACTGATGTAGGTGATCGAGACACAGATGCCAGTGACTGACACACAGATGCTGGTGACTGACACACAGATGCCAGTGACTGACACACAGATGCTGGTGACTGACACACAGATACAGGTGACTGACACACAGATGCAGGTGACTGACACAGAGATACAGGAGACTGACACACAGATGCAGGTGACTGACACACAGATGCAGGTGACTGGCACACAGATGTAGGCGACTGACACACAGATGCAGGCGACTGACACACAGATGCAGGCGACTGACACACAGATGCAGGTGACTGACACACAGATGCAGGTGACTGACACACAGATACAGGTGACTGACACACAGATGTAGGTGACTGACACACAGATGCAGGCGACTGACACACAGATGCAGGCGACTGACACACAGATGTAGGTGACTGACACACAGATGCAGGCGACTGACACACAGATACAGGTGACTGACACACAGATGCAGGTGACTGACACAGAGATGCAGGTGACTGATACACAGATACAGGTGACTGACACACAGATGTAGGTGACTGACACACAGATGAAGGTGACTGACACACAGATACAGGTGACTGACACACAGATACAGGTTACTGACACAGAGATACAGGTGACTGATACACAGATACAGGTGACTGACACACAGATGTAGGTGACTGACACACAGATGCAGGTGACTGACACACAGATACAGGTGACTGACACACAGATACAGGTGACTGACACAGAGATGCAGGTGACTGATACACAGATACAGGTGACTGACACACAGATGTAGGTGACTGACACACAGATGCAGGTGACTGACACACAGATACAGGTGACTGACACACAGATACAGGTGACTGACACACAGATGCAGGTGACTGACACACAGATGCAGGTGACTGATACACAGATACAGGTGACTGACACACAGATGTAGGTGACTGACACACAGATGCAGGTGACTGACACACAGATACAGGTGACTGACACACAGATACAGGTGACTGACACACAGATACAGGTGACTGACACACAGATGCAGGTGACTGACACACAGATGCAGGTGACTGATACACAGATACAGGTGACTGACACACAGATGTAGGTGACTGACACACAGATGCAGGTGACTGACACACAGATGTAGGTGACTGACACACAGATACAGGTGACTGACACACAGATGCAGGTGACTGACACACAGATACAGGTGACTGACACACAGATGCAGGTGACTGACACACAGATACAGGTGACTGACACACAGATACAGGTGACTGACACACAGATGCAGGTGACTGACACACAGATGCAGGTGACTGACACACAGATGCAGGTGACTGACACACAGATACAGGTGACTGACACACAGATACAGGTGACTGATACACAGATACAGGTGACTGACACACAGATACAGGTGACTGACACACAGATGCAGGTGACTGACACACAGATACAGGTGACTGACACACAGATACAGGTGACTGACACACAGATACAGGTGACTGACACACAGATACAGGTGACTGACACACAGATGCAGGTGACTGACACAGAGATACAGGTGACTGACACACAGATACAGGTGACTGACACACAGATACAGGTGACTGACACACAGATGCAGGTGACTGACACACAGATGCCGGTGACTGACACACAGATGTAGGTGACTGACACACAGATGCAGGTGACTGACACACAGATGTAGGTGACTGATACACAGATACAGGTGACTGACACACAGATGTAGGTGACTGACACACAGATGCAGGTGACTGACACACAGATACAGGTGACTGACACACAGATGCAGGTGACTGACACAGAGATACAGGTGACTGACACACAGATACAGGTGACTGACACACAGATGCAGGTGACTGACACAGAGATACAGGTGACTGACACACAGATGCAGGTGACTGACACACAGATACAGGTGACTGACACACAGATACAGGTGACTGACACACAGATACAGGTGACTGACACACAGATGCAGGTGACTGATACACAGATACAGGTGACTGACACACAGATACAGGTGACTGACACACAGATACAGGTGACTGACACACAGATGCAGGTGACTGACACACAGATACAGGTGACTGACACACAGATGCCGGTGACTGACACACAGATGTAGGTGACTGACACACAGATGCAGGTGACTGACACACCGATGCAGGTGACTGACACACAGATGTAGGTGACTGACACACAGATGTAGGTGACTGACACACAGATGCAGGTGACTGACACAGAGATGCAGGTGACTGATACACAGATACAGGTGACTGACACACAGATGCAGGTGACTGACACACAGATACAGGTGACTGACACACAGATGTAGGTGACTGACACAGAGATGCAGGTGACTGACACACAGATGTAGGTGACTGACACAGAGATACAGGTGACTGACACACAGATGCAGGTGACTGACACAGAGATACAGGTGACTGACACACAGATGCAGGTGACTGACACACAGATGTAGGTGACTGACACACAGATGCAGGTGACTGACACACAGATGGCGGTGACTGACACAGAGATACAGGTGACTGACACACAGATGCCGGTGACTGACACACAGATACAGGTGACTGACACACTGATGCCGGTGACTGACACACAGATGCAGGTGACTGACACACAGATGCAGGTGACTGACTCACAGATGTAGGTGACTGACTCACAGATGTAGGTGACTGACACAGAGATGCAGGTGACTGATACACAGATACAGGTGACTGACACACAGATGTAGGTGACTGACACACAGATGCAGGTGACTGACACACAGATGCAGGTGACTGACACACAGATGCAGGTGACTGACTCACAGATGTAGGTGACTGACACAGAGATGCAGGTGACTGATACACAGATACAGGTGACTGACACACAGATGTAGGTGACTGACACACAGATGCAGGTGACTGACACACAGATGGCGGTGACTGACACACAGATGCAGGTGACTGACACACAGATGCAGGTGACTGACTCACAGATGTAGGTGACTGACACACAGATACAGGTGACTGACACACAGATACAGGTGACTGACACACAGATACAGGTGACTGACACAGAGATACAGGTGACTGACACACAGATGCAGGTGACTGACACAGAGATGCAGGTGACTGACACACAGATGTAGGTGACTGACACACAGATGCAGGTGACTGACACACAGATACAGGTGACTGACACACAGATGCAGGTGACTGACACACAGATACAGGTGACTGACACACAGATACAGGTGACTGACACACAGATGTAGGTGACTGACACACAGATGCAGGTGACTGACACAGAGATGTAGGTGACTGACACACAGATACAGGTGACTGACACACAGATACAGGTGACTGACACAGAGATGCAGGTGACTGATACACAGATGCAGGTGACTGATACACAGATACAGGTGACTGACACAGAGATGTAGGTGACTGACACACAGATACAGGTGACTGACACACAGATACAGGTGACTGACACAGAGATGCAGGTGACTGATACACAGATGCAGGTGACTGATACACAGATACAGGTGACTGACACACAGATGTAGGTGACTGACACGCAGATGCAGTGGCGGATCCAGGGGGGGGCACTCGGGCCCGTGCCCCCCCTGTCATTTGTGGCCTCCCCCCGTCCCCGTCCCCCCCGCGGCGTCGGCGCCGCACAGGGAGATGACGGGCGCCCGCTGAGATTGTGTTTCCAGCGGGCGCCCGTCTCCCTGCACAGCGGTAGCCGGAGCTCAGTACTGAGCTCCGGCTTCCGGCGCTGTCACTGCGCCGTGCGCTATGGGAGAGACGTCAGTCATGACGTCTCTCTCATAGTACTGAGGAGAGGACGCCAGCCAGGAGGAGGACTGCAGCGGCGCGGGAACGGGGCTCGGTAAGTATTATGTTTTTTTCTTCCTTAATGCAGCGGGGGCATCTCCTGGGGGAAAACTACGGGGGGACATTACTACTGGGGGGGCATCAACAAGGGGCATTACTACTGGGGGGGGGGATTACTACTGGGGGCATTATAACTGGGGGCATTATAACTGGGGGCATCACTACTGGGGGGGCAGCTACTGGGGGCATTATTACTGGGGGGCACTTACAGGGGGCATTACTACTGGGGGGTCATCTATTGGGGGCACCTAATGGGGGACATTTTTACTGGGGGCATTATTACTGAGGGGCATCTACTTGGGGCATTACTACTGGGGGGGTCATCTATTGGGGGCAGCTACTGGGGGCATTATTACTGGGGGGTATCTAGTGGGGGCATTACTACTGGGGGGTCATCTATTGGGGGCAAAGTCCTAGGGGGCATTACTACTGGGGGCAAACTACTGGAGGACATTACTACTGGGGGCAAACTACTGGGGGGCATCTACTGGGGGCAAGCTACTGGGGGACATTATTACTGGGGGACATCTACTGGGGGCAAACTACTGGGGGGCATCTACTGGGGGCAAGCTACTGGGGGACATTATTACTGGGGGCCAACTACAAAGGTGGTAACTACTGGGGGCATACTACAGGAGGGCATTACTACTGGCGGCTTAACTACAGGGGCATTACTACTTGGGGGCTAAACTACAGGGGCATTACTACTTGGGGGCTAAACTACAGGGGCATTACTACTTGGGGGCTAAACTACAGGGGGGGCAAACTACTGGGGGCATAACTACAGGGGCCAAACTACTGGGGGCATTACTACTGGAGGCTAAACTATAAGGGGGGCATAACTACAGGGGCTAAACTACAATGGGGCAAACTACAGGGGGGCATTACTACTGGTGGCTAAACTAGTGGGGGCATTACCACTGGGAGGCTAAACTAAAGGGGGGAGGTAAACTACTGGGGTCATAACTGCAGGGGCATTACCACTGGGGGCATAATGACTGGGGGCATTACTACAGGCAACATTACTACTGGGAGCAACACAGGCATTGCATAAAGGACACCACTACTATGGGGTCTATATAAGGGGCACTACCAGTACAGTGGACATTGCATAATGAGGGCTACAACTGTGGGCATTGTATAAGAAGCGCCACCTCACATGCACCGAAGCCGCACGCAAATGTACTTGCCCCTTCCATGGTGCCCCCCCTATCATTTTCTTCTGGATCCGCCCCTGCACAGATGCAAGTGACTGACACACAGATGCAGGTGACTGACACACAGATGCAGGTGACTGATACACAGATACAGGTGACTGATACACAGATACAGGTGACTGACACACAAATGCAGGTGACTGATACACAGATGCAAGTGACTGATACACAGATACAGGTGACTGATACACAGATACAGGTGACTGACACACAGATGTAGGTGACTGACACAGAGATACAGGTGACTGACACACAGATGCAGGTGCCTGACACACAGATACAGGTACCTGACACACAGATGCAGGTGACTGACTCACAGATACAGGTGACTGACACACAGATACAGGTGACTGATACACAGATACAGGTGACTGACACACAGATGCAGGTGCCTGACACACAGATGTAGGTGACTGACTCACAGATACAGGTGACTGACACACAGATACAGGTGACTGATACACAGATACAGGTGACTGACACACAGATAAAGGTGACTGATACACAGATACAGGTGACTGATACACAGATACAGGTGACTGACACACAGATGTAGGTGACTGACACACAGATACAGATGACTGACACACAGATACAGGTGACTTACACACAGATGGCGGTGACTTACACACAGATGCAGGTGACTTACACACAGATGCCAGTGACTGACACACAGATGCAGGTGACTGACACAGAGATACAGGTGACTGACACAGAGATGCAGGTGACTGACTCACAGATGTAGGCGACTGACACACAGATGCAGGTGACTGACACAGAAATGCAGGTGACTGACACACAGATACAGGTGACTGACACACAGATGCAGGTGACTGATACACAGATACAGGTGACTGACACACAGATGCAGGTGACTGACACACAGATACAGGTGACTGACACACAGATGCAGGTGACTGGCACACAGATGCAGGTGACTGGCACACAGATGCAGGTGACTGACACACAGATGCAGGTGACTGACTCACAGATGTAGGTGACTGACACACAGATGCAGGTGACTGACACAGAGATGCAGGTGACTGACACACAGATGCAGGTGACTGACACGCTGGTGACTGACACACAGATGCAGGTGACTGACTCACAGATGTAGGTGACTGACACACAGATGCAGGTGACTGACACACAGATGTAGGTGACTGACACACAGATGCAGGTGACTGACACACAAATGTATGTGACTGACACACAGATGCAGGTGACTGACACACAGATGCAGGTGACTGACACACAGATGCAGGTGACTTACACACAGATACAGGTGACTGACACACAGATGCAGGTGACTGACTCACAGATGTAGGTGACTGACACACAGATGTAGGTGACTGACACACAGATGTAGGTGACTGACACACAAATGCAGGTGACTGACACACAGATACAGGTGACTGACACACAGATGTAGGTGACTGACACACAGATGCAGGTGACTGACACACAGATGCAGGTGACTGACACACAGATGCAGGTGACTGACACACAGATGCCGGTGACTGACACACAGATACAGGTGACTGACACACAGATACAGGTGACTGATACACAGATACAGGTGACTGACACACAGATACAGGTGACTGATACACAGATACAGGTGACTGATACACAGATACAGGTGACTGACACACAGATGTAGGTGACTGACACACAGATACAGATGACTGACACACAGATACAGGTGCCTGACACACAGATGTAGGTGACTGACACACAGATACAGGTGACTGACACACAGATACAGGTGACTTACACACAGATGGCGGTGACTTACACACAGATGCAGGTGACTTACACACAGATGCAGGTGACTGACACACAGATGCCGGTGACTGACACACAGATGCAGGTGACTGACACAGAGATACAGGTGACTGACACAGAGATGCAGGTGACTGACTCACAGATGTAGGCGACTGACACACAGATGCCGGTGACTGACACACAGATACAGGTGACTGACACACAGATACAGGTGACTGACACACAGATGCAGGTGACTGATACACAGATACAGGTGACTGACACACAGATGCAGGTGACTGACACACAGATACAGGTGACTGACACACAGATGCAGGTGACTGGCACACAGATGCAGGTGACTGACACACAGATGCAGGTGACTGACTCACAGATGTAGGTGACTGACACACAGATGCAGGTGACTGACACACAGATGTAGGTGACTGACACACAGATGCAGGTGACTGACACGCTGGTGACTGACACACAGATGCAGGTGACTGACTCACAGATGTAGGTGACTGACACACAGATGCAGGTGACTGACACACAGATGTAGGTGACTGACACACAGATGCAGGTGACTGACACACAAATGTATGTGACTGACACACAGATGCAGGTGACTGACACACAGATGCAGGTGACTGACACACAGATGCAGGTGACTTACACACAGATACAGGTGACTGACACACAGATGCCGGTGACTGACACACAGATACAGGTGACTGACACACAGATGCAGGTGACTGACACACAGATACAGGTGACTGACACACAGATGCCGGTGACTGACACAGAGATGCAGGTGACTGACACAGAGATGCAGGTGACTGATACACAGATACAGGTGACTGACACACAGATGCAGGTGACTGACACAGAGATGCAGGTGACTGACACACAGATACAGGTGACTGACACACAGATACAGGTGACTGATACACAGATACAGGTGACTGATACACAGATACAGGTGACTGACACACAGATGTAGGTGACTGACACACAGATGCAGATGACTGACACACAAATACAGGTGACTTACACACAGATGGCGGTGACTTACACACAGATGCAGGTGACTTACACACAGATGCCGGTGACTGACACACAGATGCAGGTGACTGACACAGAGATACAGGTGACTGACACAGAGATGCAGGTGACTGACTCACAGATGTAGGCGACTGACACACAGATGCAGGTGACTGACACAGAAATGCAGGTGACTGACACACAGATACAGGTGACTGACACACAGATGCAGGTGACTGATACACAGATACAGGTGACTGACACACAGATGCAGGTGACTGACACACAGATACAGGTGACTGACACACAGATGCAGGTGACTGGCACACAGATGCAGGTGACTGACACACAGATGCAGGTGACTGACTCACAGATGTAGGTGACTGACACACAGATGCAGGTGACTGACACACAGATGTAGGTGACTGACACACAGATGCAGGTGACTGACACGCTGGTGACTGACACACAGATGCAGGTGACTGACTCACAGATGTAGGTGACTGACACACAGATGCAGGTGACTGACACACAGATGTAGGTGACTGACACACAGATGCAGGTGACTGACACACAAATGTATGTGACTGACACACAGATGCAGGTGACTGACACACAGATGCAGGTGACTGACACACAGATGCAGGTGACTTACACACAGATACAGGTGACTGACACACAGATGCAGGTGACTGACACACAGATACAGGTGACTGACTCACAGATGTAGGTGACTGACACACAGATGTAGGTGACTGACACACAGATGTAGGTGACTGACACACAAATGCAGGTGACTGACACACAGATACAGGTGACTGACACACAGATGTAGGTGACTGACACACAGATGCAGGTGACTGACACACAGATGCAGGTGACTGACACACAGATGCCGGTGACTGACACACAGATACAGGTGACTGACACACAGATACAGGTGACTGATACACAGATACAGGTGACTGACACACAGATACAGGTGACTGATACACAGATACAGGTGACTGATACACAGATACAGGTGACTGACACACAGATGTAGGTGACTGACACACAGATACAGATGACTGACACACAGATACAGGTGCCTGACACACAGATGTAGGTGACTGACACACAGATACAGGTGACTGACACACAGATACAGGTGACTTACACACAGATGGCGGTGACTTACACACAGATGCAGGTGACTTACACACAGATGCAGGTGACTGACACACAGATGCCGGTGACTGACACACAGATGCAGGTGACTGACACAGAGATACAGGTGACTGACACAGAGATGCAGGTGACTGACTCACAGATGTAGGCGACTGACACACAGATGCCGGTGACTGACACACAGATACAGGTGACTGACACACAGATACAGGTGACTGACACACAGATGCAGGTGACTGATACACAGATACAGGTGACTGACACACAGATGCAGGTGACTGACACACAGATACAGGTGACTGACACACAGATGCAGGTGACTGGCACACAGATGCAGGTGACTGACACACAGATGCAGGTGACTGACTCACAGATGTAGGTGACTGACACACAGATGCAGGTGACTGACACACAGATGTAGGTGACTGACACACAGATGCAGGTGACTGACACGCTGGTGACTGACACACAGATGCAGGTGACTGACTCACAGATGTAGGTGACTGACACACAGATGCAGGTGACTGACACACAGATGTAGGTGACTGACACACAGATGCAGGTGACTGACACACAAATGTATGTGACTGACACACAGATGCAGGTGACTGACACACAGATGCAGGTGACTGACACACAGATGCAGGTGACTTACACACAGATACAGGTGACTGACACACAGATGCCGGTGACTGACACACAGATACAGGTGACTGACACACAGATGCAGGTGACTGACACACAGATACAGGTGACTGACACACAGATGCCGGTGACTGACACAGAGATGCAGGTGACTGACACAGAGATGCAGGTGACTGATACACAGATACAGGTGACTGACACACAGATGCAGGTGACTGACACAGAGATGCAGGTGACTGACACACAGATACAGGTGACTGACACACAGATACAGGTGACTGACACACAGATGCCGGTGACTGACACACAGATACAGGTGACTGACACACAGATGTAGGTGACTGACACACAGATACAGGTGACTGACACACAGATGTAGGTGACTGACACAGAGATGCAGGTGACTGACACACAGATGCAGGTGACTGACACAGAGATGCAGGTGACTGACACACAAATGTAGGTGACTGACACACAGATGTAGGTGACTGACACACAGATACAGGTGACTGACACACAGATACAGGTGACTGACACACAGATGCAGGTGACTGACACACAGATGTAGGTGACTGACACACAGATGCAGGTGACTGACACGCTGGTGACTGACACACAGATGCAGGTGACTGACTCACAGATGTAGGTGACTGACACACAGATGCAGGTGACTGACACACAGATGTAGGTGACTGACACACAGATGCAGGTGACTGACACACAAATGTATGTGACTGACACACAGATGCAGGTGACTGACACACAGATGCAGGTGACTGACACACAGATGCAGGTGACTTACACACAGATACAGGTGACTGACACACAGATGCCGGTGACTGACACACAGATACAGGTGACTGACACACAGATACAGGTGACTGACACACAGATGCCGGTGACTGACACAGAGATGCAGGTGACTGACACAGAGATGCAGGTGACTGATACACAGATACAGGTGACTGACACACAGATGCAGGTGACTGACACAGAGATGCAGGTGACTGACACACAGATACAGGTGACTGACACACAGATACAGGTGACTGACACACAGATGCCGGTGACTGACACACAGATACAGGTGACTGACACACAGATGTAGGTGACTGACACACAGATACAGGTGACTGACACACAGATGTAGGTGACTGACACACAGATACAGGTGACTGACACACAGATACAGGTGACTGACACAGAGATGCAGGTGACTGACACACAGATACAGGTGACTGACACACAGATACAGGTGACTGACACAGAGATGCAGGTGACTGACACACAGATGCAGGTGACTGACACAGAGATGCAGGTGACTGACACAGAGATGCAGGTGACTGACACAGAGATGCAGGTGACTGACACACAGATACAGGTGACTGACACACAGATACAGGTGACTGACACACAGATACAGGTGACTGACACACAGATGTAGGTGACTGACACAGAGATGCAGGTGACTGACACACAGATGCAGGTGACTGACACAGAGATGCAGGTGACTGACACACAGATGCAGGTGACTGACACAGAGATGCAGGTGACTGACACAGAGATGCAGGTGACTGACACACAGATACAGGTGACTGACACACTGATGCCGGTGACTGACACAGAGATACAGGTGACTGACACACAGATACAAGTGACTGACACACAGATGCAGGTGACTGACACACAGGTACAGGTACCACTGCCTGGCTTGCTGGTAAACCACTCTGAGAAAACACACTGGTTAACTTTGCAGTTTATTCTATAAACTTGTGTACAACAACAGCAGAGCTCTAAGAGTTAATGAAAATCTGGACATCTGGGAGTTTCTAGACCAAACCAAAGCATTTTTTAATGTTCCCTCAAAAAAAAAATGGCCAGCGGGCACCATCGTTCCAGATTTGAATTTCCAAATGTCGGCTGTCCCCGAAGATTTCCTCAAAATGCAAGTTATCCGTTGTAAACTGTTCATCTGACCTTCTCTATCCTCAAATGCTTGTTGATGCTTTTTTAAACTGGGGAGTCTGGGGAAATGAAGGTAGCGAATGTTTTCTGTGAGAGCGGGCGCCTGTGTTAGCAGCGTTGCTGGATGCAGTAACCAGTGGTACTAAGACACAAATACCATCTGCGGACACACGTGCCTAAACCAACTGTAATTAGCTGTTTTCCATGTAGGGTAATTCATTAACCCCTTCTAAACAATTATACATTGACTACTGTAATCTCCTCCTAACTGGCCTCCCTGACAAATACCTCTCTCCACTCCAATCTATCCTCAATGCTGCTGACCGGCTCATCTTCCTCACCAAACGCACTACGTCCACCTCTCCTCTCTTACTAGACCTTCACTGGCTCCCCTTCCCTTTCAGAATCCATTTCAAGCTTCTCACACTCACTTACAAAGCCCTCACCCACTCCTCTCCCATCCACATCTCTGACCTTATCTCTCCTTAAGGGGGGTACTCACGGAGCGATTGCTGCTTAAAATCTAAGCAATCACTCCAGCACACATCTCTCCCTAAATCGTGCCGTGAATACGGCCCTTTACACTCCCACCCGTCCTCTTTGCTCTGCTAATGCACACCGACTCTCCTGCCTACTGATTACTTCCTCCCACTCCTACCTCCAAGATTTTTCATGTGCTTCTCCAATTCTCTGGAATTCCCTACATCTCCCCCTCAGACTCTCCACCTCTCTACAAAACTTTAACTGGGCTCTCAAGACCCACTTCTTCACCAAACCCAGCCTAATCTCATCATAACCCTCTGTTCCACATTCTCTATGTACCCCGTCTGTGTCACCCCTCTGTCTGCCCCTCCTCTTTAGAATGTAAGCTCTCACGAGTAGGGCCCTCTTCCCTCATGTGCTTATCCTTGGTCTTACTATAATAATCTTCAACTGTACCACATCCAGCAGTCTTCCGCCACCTGATACATATTCCAGTGTCATCTGCTGATGTAACTATGTTTATTTACCCTGTACTTGTCCTATACTGTCATCAACTGTAAGTTGCTGTTTTCCTGTTTTGATTATTTGTTTATGTACTCTGTAATTGGGCGCTGCGGAACCCTTGTGGTGCCATATAAATAAAGGATAATAATAATAATAATAATAATATATCAGAGCCAGATTTTCCACAAGGCGGACCAGGCAGCAGCCTAGGGCCCGTGTTCGCCTGACATCTGTAAAATTATATTTCACTGTAGACAGTACAGGGCTGACTGAGGTGGTGCGGTGCTGGTGGCAAACAATGAACTCTCCTCTGGAAGAAGGGGTAGTGTGAGTGTGTGTGTGGGGGGTGCCAATAGCATCAGGTGGTTGGGATTTGGAGGGAAGTAGTTCGCTGGGCATCAAGAAGCAGGCTGACCTGAACAGTGTAAAGGGGTATGGCGAGGCACATGTATCCACACAGCTCAGTGATGACCAGAGGTAGACCTCGGAGGCTCTTGGTGGTGCACCACAGACACTGAGGGAGTCACAGCTGCATCTGGTATACTGGATCCGGTAAGTAGAGCAGATTTCTGGGGAAGCTGCATTCGACAGGAAGGGAGGATTCGAGGGGGTGGGAGAACATAGAGTGGTGGGGAGGCATAACACAGTGGCTGGGAGAGAACATTGGGTGGGTGACACAATGGCTGCGAGAAAATAAAGAGGGGGAGTGGTGCAGTGGCTGAGAGAACACGGCATAATTGCCGACTTTCGTCACAGCTGGCGGCGGTGCTGGGTGTGTTGCTTGGCATGGGGGGGTGAGAGGGGCAGTGTCTGGCTTTTATATATATATATATATATATATATATATATAATTAGAAGAGGAAGTCAGCGGCACTCAGCAGTCGATTTGATGAAATAAAGTGGCTTTATTAGAGTCCTACGCCGTTTCGGGGACTACACCCCGTCTTCAGGGACAAATCATACACACTCCCTGAAGACGGGGTGTAGTCCCCGAAACGGCGTAGGACTCTAATAAAGCCACTTTATTTCATCAAATCGACTGCTGAGTGCCGCTGACTTCCTCTTCTAATTGCATGGATCTTGCTACAGATCGCAGAGGGCACCGCAGCAAGTATTTTGTTATTTACCCATCTGAGTGCCGAACCTTACCGCTATTTATATATATATATATATATATATATATCCAATGAACACACTCACTGCTGCAGTTTACACTCACCACCTCCTTAATGATAGAGAATTTATTATACCTCACAGGTGTATCTCACATAGAGATGGACGACAGCATGTCAGCAAAGATGTTGACGTTTCGGCTCCATCTGAGCCTTTTTCAAGACAGACAAAACCACATCAGGTTCACACCCAGCAGCCCCTAACACACACTGAACCCTGAAACACCTTTATAGCAGAGGCACACCACAAACCCCTCCCATCAATTGACTGGCAGGAAATAGCAAAAACACTTCTAGTGCAATTTCAAACTTGCAATACCAATAAACCCCGTCAGCTGTACCATTGCCCCCTGTACATATCAAACGTGTGGGCATCATAAGATATAAACAAGCTGCTTAAAAATACTAATTGCAGCTATTTGCCGCAAAACCGGAAGTGGCGTGCGTTTCCGCAGCCTCTGGAACGCACCCACGTAACCGGAAACACAAGCTGTGTGGGACAGCTACTAGCCGTCGCCAGGTAACCACACCAGCTATACAGATCAGAGTGGTGTGCGCTCCACGACCAGCGGAGCGTCACCACATGACCGGAAAAAACACAGCAGCCGTCGCTAGGCAACCACAGCAACAAGAGAAAACTGCGAACTGTTTTTTTTTTATATAAGTAGAGCACACCATAACTATGTAAACAATGATTATTTCATAGTAAAGACTTATGGGGCATAGGAAAACAAATACCAAAAACATAATGGGTATAAATTCCATATAGTCCTGGGTAAAATCTTAAAACACTTACAACGAAAGCAACATACGCTTCCTTATTATCCATTATGGACACAACCACTTGTTCACTGCAGTAGCCATATATCCCTATAGTGTAAAAAACAAGTGCTGATGTTAAGGTGTGTGTATTTGGGAGTTTGCATAACGTTCCCAGAGGGCACCGGGGTATTATGGCCATGGAGGGACGAGTGCCGGTCCACACACGATAGAAAGATATATATATATATATATATATATATATATATATATATTTGTAAATCAGAGGTGTGCCATGTTCCTGGTGACTTCTCTACTATGCATGTGCAGGTCTCCAATAAAATGGCTGCTATGCCATTTTCCCGGTGATTTCTGCAGCATCGGCTGATGTGCGACTCTAGAGAGGTAAGTAGAATTATCTGAGTGCAGAGTATCTAATGTGGCCCATGTTCAGCGGGGCCATTGACAGATGGTTTATTTATGGAAAATATAACTATACCAACAGGATCAGGTGCTATTATATATATGAAAAATAACCAGCATACGAAAAATAAACTAACCAGTAACCGGCCAAATCTTGGGTTTTGGGTTCTTGTTTTGGATCTGTCTCTCCTCCATGTTTTGGATCTGCATTTTTTTCTGTTAAAAAGTCATAAAAACAGCTAAAATCACAGAATTTGGTCCTATTTTTGTTCCTACAATATTATTAACCTCAATAACATTCATTTCCAGTTGTGTCCAATGAATTTTGACCACCTCACAGTTCACAATATTGTTTTCATCCATTTTAGGCCAAAGGTTGCAGCGAGCCAACTAGTCACCAACTGACACAGCAGAGGCACAAACATGCGGCAGTTTATAGCACATCTACGAAACATTGCCATACAGCAGTGCAGAATTGAAAAGTGGTGCAAAATGGAATTGTCCTTGGGCCCTCTCTGCCACCATTATGTTGGATATTAAAAAGGACATGCACAATTTAACAAAGCAAGCACTTCAGTGACAGAACATACACTTTTGTGGCTGAAGTGCTTGCTTTGTTGGGACCCCCACAAAACTATTTTTTAGAAGGACTACCTCCAATAAGTAATGATTTTGAGGATGTTGATGATGAGGTGTTATAATGATAATATAATCTTGTATACTAAATTTCATGTCTTGCTGCAAATTACGTTACATGGAGAAGGTGCCTAGATGGCTAACGTTCCTACCTCTACTAACTTTTGCCTCACAAATGGAACAGATGCCTTCACAAACATTGTCAGGATTGGGGTAAAAATAATCTTGACATAAGACCACAGGATTGGTCTTATGTCAAGGCATCGCAATGGCTTACTTTTTATCACAGTCAACAACTTCAGCCACTGGTGGCTGACTTACACAAACAACATCATCATCAACTTTCTTACCGTCAGATAGTACACACGTATCCCCCTCTTCTTGTCCCACTTCCACACACGAATCCTCAATTTCTATTATGTCCTCCTCATCAGATTCATCACCATCTTTACTTTTACTACTCCCCACATGTGCAGATGGTGCAGAAATGGTGGAAGGAGGTGAAAGAGGTTTCTCTATGAGGACGGTGTGACAAATGTCACACTCACACATAGCTGACGTGGAAACCCCTAAATGTTCCTCAAGAATGTCTGATGGTTCTGAATGCACAATTTGTCTTTATGCCTCTACAGCTAACTTTCCTTTTTGATGTTTTTTCTTCACCACTGTAAAATTAAAGATTTTATATGCCCTGATTTAAGCCCTTTATGCCCCTGGGAATCAGCCTTAGTAGATGATGTTGATGGACTTGTATCATCATGACTGGTGGCAGCACCTGCACCACTAGTACAGTATCTACTTCCTGCTCTGCTCTCAGTTGTTTGTCCTCCATATCTATCCACAAACACAAATGAAGTGGAGTACAGCACATACATCAATTTGTTCAAAAAATGTAATAGTCAGAATCAGAAATAGTAATCAAACACTGAGGTTTAATTTCACCAACCGTGTCGCAAAATTGGTGTATGAGTCAAAAATAGTAATCAAACACTGCGGTTTAATTTCACCAACAGTGTCGCACAATATGTGTATAAGTCAGAAATAATAATATACTGCGGTCTGACCAGCAGTGTCACAGTAATTATGAAAATAAAATATTTTTTCTAAGTATATTTTTTAGCTTTTATTATTTGAATTTTACACTGGGCGGAGCCCTTGGATGAACGGACAGATCACCCCTAGGATGGACAGATGTTGTGCCTCGTTTTGGGATCAGAGTCTGGTGGGAAGCCCCGAGCCGGACTTGGAACGCAAAGTTCAGGTGGGTCTGGTTCTCGGAGACTAACCAGGCAAATCCCAGAATTACTATAGTTTGAGAAATTAATACTGTATGTTGATGTTCATTAACAATAGATTATACAGCAATATACCTGACATGCAAAGGAATAGCAGCAGCAGAGTAATGATTTAAAAAATAAAATAAATAATAAGGAAGATACACCAAATGGTTTGAGAAAGACAACATTTCTGGATAGAAAGTTTGAATGACATTAATACACTTTATTGTAGTTTGTGTTAGTGTGGGGAGTGGTCACCTGGCCAAGGGCGCTACTCCTCGTTCCCCTCCGTCGCAGCGGCGAGTTTCCGGCATGGAGGGACTTGCATCCTTTAGGATTCAAGTCCCTCCAATCACGTTGCGGCAATTTGAATGGGGCGCCAAGCGTGAGCCAATCGTGATTCGTGCATTGGCAGCCAATGGTGAAAGGCCGCGGTGAGCCAATCAGGGCTCGCCACGTCATAGCTCCACCCTCTCCCAGCGTCATATAAGAGACGCTGCGGAGCGGGAGAGCTCAGTCGGGCGCCGGACGTGGATGGAAGATCTCCAGGAGTAGAAAGAAGGAGAAGCAGCGGCAGCGGAGGCAACGGCGGTGGAGGCGGTGATGGCGGAAAAGAAGAAGAAGAAGAGGAACACGCCAGAGGGAGAATCGGCGAGGGAAGACGCCCAGCAGCGGAAGTCCGGCGAAGAGTTCTGCAACGTGAGGGAAACAAAAGAGTTGACGAAGCTCCCCGCTGCAGCCTCTCCACCGTGACGGGTAGGAGGCCTTGGGCCACCCTCACTTATCTCGAATTCACCCTAGAGCAGCAGGGACAGGCACTAGACCTGCGGGGACATCCAGGCCCTTCCGGCCTGTGCCACCATTAGTCAGGCCCTTCCGGCCTGTGCCCTAACCCCAGTCCTCCAGCCTGTGCCCTAACCCCAGGCCTCCGGCCTGTGCCCTATCCCCAGGCCTCCGGCTTGTGCTCCATAACCAGGCCTCCGGCCTGTGCCCCGTCACCAGGCCTCCAGCCTGCGCCCCATCACCAGGCCCCCGGCCTGCGCCTCACCCAGGCCCCCAGCCTGCGCCTCACCAGGCCCCCGGCCTGTGCCTCACCCGGTATTCCATAAGACATGGGGTTGCAGTGTACAGAACCGGCCCGGACGGGATCTGTTGGAAGTGGGTCCGTACGGCAGCTTCCGGATAACCCACGTCTGGTCAGGTGTGAGGAACTGGCTAGTTCCATGCGGTGCACAGTGTAAGTGATTGGAGAGAGTGTGGAGTAACGGTCCCGTCCCACGCGCCTCAACTTCCCGTTAATCTGGAGTGGACGGCTGTCCATAACACAACCCCATTCGCGTCCACAGTAAGGAGTGGGGAGAAGTACCCAAAGTCCAGCAACCGGTAAGTGGAGTTGGTCATTCGGGGTTAACTGATTGTGCCGGGGTGTTATTCCAACTGACTTGTTGTATTGTAGCTGTATCTTGATAGTCTGATCTCTGTTAGTTTGGATTAGAACCAGCAGTCCCAGTTGCTATTGTTAATTTGTTCGGCAGGCGTAGTTAGGCTGTAATTAGTAGAGATGAGCGGGTTCGGTTTCTCTGAATCCGAACCCGCCAGAACTTCATGTTTTTTTTCACGGGTCCGAGCGACTCGGATCTTCCCGCCTTGCTCGGTTAACCCGAGCGCGCCCGAACGTCATCATGACGCTGTCGGATTCTCGCGAGGCTCGGATTCTATCGCGAGACTCGGATTCTATATAAGGAGCCGCGCGTCGCCGCCATTTTCACACGTGCATTGAGATTGATAGGGAGAGGACGTGGCTGGCGTCCTCTCCATTTAGATTATAAGAGACTGAGAGAGATTTACTGGAGCTGACTAGGAGGAGTACTGTTACTGTAGAAGTGTAGAGACTGAGTGGAGAGAGTTTACTAGTGAGGACAGTGCAGTTTACTTTATAATCCGTTCTCTGCCAAAGCGATACACAGCACACAGTGACTCAGTCACATACCATATCTGTGTGCACTGCTCAGGCTCAGGCCAGTGTGCTGCATCATCTATTATCTATATATAATATTATATATATCTGTCTGACTGCTCAGCTCACACAGCTTATAATTGTGGGGGAGACTGGGGAGCACTACTGCAGTGCCAGTTATAGGTTATAGCAGGAGCCAGGAGTACATAATATATTATATAGTGAGTGACCACCAGACACACAGTGCAGTTTATTTAATATATCCGTTCTCTGCCTGAAAAAAGCGATACACACAGTGACTCAGTCAGTCACATACCATATCTGTGTGCACTGCTCAGGCTCAGGCCAGTGTGCTGCATCATCTATTATCTATATATAATATTATATATATCTGTCTGACTGCTCAGCTCACACAGCTTATAATTGTGGGGGAGACTGGGGAGCACTACTGCAGTGCCAGTTATAGGTTATAGCAGGAGCCAGGAGTACATAATATATTATATAGTGAGTGACCACCAGACACACAGTGCAGTTTATTTAATATATCCGTTCTCTGCCTGAAAAAAGCGATACACACAGTGACTCAGTCAGTCACATACCATATCTGTGTGCACTGCTCAGGCTCAGGCCAGTGTGCTGCATCATCTATATATATTATATATCTGTCTGACTGCTCAGCTCACACAGCTTATAATTGTGGGGGAGACTGGGGAGCACTACTGCAGTGCCAGTTATAGGTTATAGCAGGAGCCAGGAGTACATATTATATTAAAATTAAACAGTGCACACTTTTGCTGCAGGAGTGCCACTGCCAGTGTGACTGACCAGTGACCTGACCACACTGACCACCAGTATAGTTAGTAGTATACTTATATTGTGATTGCCTGAAAAAGTTAAACACTCGTCGTGTGACTTCACTTGTGTGTTTTTTTTTTTTTTATTCTATAAAAATAAAACTCATTCTGCTGACAGACAGTGTCCAGCAGGTCCGTCATTATATAATATATAATATATACCTGTCCGGCTGCAGTAGTGATATATATATATTTTTTATATCATTTATCATCCAGTCGCAGCAGACACAGTACGGTAGTTCACGGCTGTGGCTACCTCTGTGTCTCTGCACTCGGCAGGCAGTCCGTCCATAATTGTAATACCACCTAACCGTGGATTTTTTTCATTCTTCTTTATACATACATAGTTACATAGACATCTTCTCTTTATCAACCAGTCTATATTAGCTGCAGACACAGTACAGTACGGTAGTTCACGGCTGTGACTACCTCTGTGTCTGCACTCGGCAGGCAGTCCGTCCATAATTGTATACCACCTAACCGTGGTTTTTTTTCATTCTTCTTTATACATACATAGTTACATAGACATCTTCTCTTTATCAACCAGTCTATATTAGCTGCAGACACAGTACAGTACGGTAGTTCACGGCTGTGGCTACCTCTGTGTCTGCACTCGGCAGGCAGTCCGTCCATAATTGTATACCACCTAACCGTGGATTTTTTTCAGTCTTCTTTATACATACATAGTTACATAGACATCTTCTCTTTATCAACCAGTCTATATTAGCTGCAGACACAGTACAGTACGGTAGTTCACGGCTGTGGCTACCTCTGTGTCTGCAGTCGGCAGGCAGTCCATAATTGTATACTAGTATCCATCTCCATTGTTTACCTGAGGTGCCTTTTAGTTGTGCCTATTAAAATATGGAGAACAAAAATGTTGAGGTTCCAAAATTAGGGAAAGATCAAGATCCACTTCCACCTCGTGCTGAAGCTGCTGCCACTAGTCATGGCCGAGACGATGAAATGCCAGCAACGTCGTCTGCCAAGGCCGATGCCCAATGTCATAGTACAGAGCATGTCAAATCCAAAACACCAAATATCAGAAAAAAAAGGACTCCAAAACCTAAAATAAAATTGTCGGAGGAGAAGCGTAAACTTGCCAATATGCCATTTACCACACGGAGTGGCAAGGAACGGCTGAGGCCCTGGCCTATGTTCATGGCTAGTGGTTCAGCTTCACATGAGGATGGAAGCACTCAGCCTCTCGCTAGAAAAATGAAAAGACTCAAGCTGGCAAAAGCAGCACAGCAAAGAACTGTGCATTCTTCGAAATCCCAAATCCACAAGGAGAGTCCAATTGTGTCGGTTGCGATGCCTGACCTTCCCAACACTGGACGTGAAGAGCATGCGCCTTCCACCATTTGCACGCCCCCTGCAAGTGCTGGAAGGAGCACCCGCAGTCCAGTTCCTGATAGTCAGATTGAAGATGTCAGTGTTGAAGTACACCAGGATGAGGAGGATATGGGTGTTGCTGGCGCTGGGGAGGAAATTGACCAGGAGGATTCTGATGGTGAGGTGGTTTGTTTAAGTCAGGCACCCGGGGAGACACCTGTTGTCCGTGGGAGGAATATGGCCGTTGACATGCCAGGTGAAAATACCAAAAAAATCAGCTCTTCGGTGTGGAGGTATTTCACCAGAAATGCGGACAACAGGTGTCAAGCCGTGTGTTCCCTTTGTCAAGCTGTAATAAGTAGGGGTAAGGACGTTAACCACCTCGGAACATCCTCCCTTATACGTCACCTGCAGCGCATTCATAATAAGTCAGTGACAAGTTCAAAAACTTTGGGTGACAGCGGAAGCAGTCCACTGACCAGTAAATCCCTTCCTCTTGTAACCAAGCTCACGCAAACCACCCCACCAACTCCCTCAGTGTCAATTTCCTCCTTCCCCAGGAATGCCAATAGTCCTGCAGGCCATGTCACTGGCAATTCTGACGAGTCCTCTCCTGCCTGGGATTCCTCCGATGCATCCTTGCGTGTAACGCCTACTGCTGCTGGCGCTGCTGTTGTTGCCGCTGGGAGTCGATGGTCATCCCAGAGGGGAAGTCGTAAGCCCACTTGTACTACTTCCAGTAAGCAATTGACTGTTCAACAGTCCTTTGCGAGGAAGATGAAATATCACAGCAGTCATCCTACTGCAAAGCGGATAACTGAGGCCTTGGCATCCTGGGTGGTGAGAAACGTGGTTCCGGTATCCATCATTACTGCAGAGCCAACTAGAGACTTGTTGGAGGTACTGTGTCCCCGGTACCAAATACCATCTAGGTTCCATTTCTCTAGGCAGGCGATACCGAAAATGTACACAGACCTCAGAAAAAGAGTCACCAGTGTCCTAAAAAATGCAGCTGTACCCAATGTCCACTTAACCACGGACATGTGGACAAGTGGAGCAGGGCAGGGTCAGGACTATATGACTGTGACAGCCCACTGGGTAGATGTATGGACTCCCGCCGCAAGAACAGCAGCGGCGGCACCAGTAGCAGCATCTCGCAAACGCCAACTCTTTCCTAGGCAGGCTACGCTTTGTATCACCGGTTTCCAGAATACGCACACAGCTGAAAACCTCTTACGGCAACTGAGGAAGATCATCGCGGAATGGCTTACCCCAATTGGACTCTCCTGTGGATTTGTGGCATCGGACAACGCCAGCAATATTGTGTGTGCATTAAATATGGGCAAATTCCAGCACGTCCCATGTTTTGCACATACCTTGAATTTGGTGGTGCAGAATTTTTTAAAAAAACGACAGGGGCGTGCAAGAGATGCTGTCGGTGGCAAGAAGAATTGCGGGACACTTTCGGCGTACAGGCACCACGTACAGAAGACTGGAGCACCACCAAAAACTACTGAACCTGCCCTGCCATCATCTGAAGCAAGAAGTGGTAACGAGGTGGAATTCAACCCTCTATATGCTTCAGAGGTTGGAGGAGCAGCAAAAGGCCATTCAAGCCTATACAATTGAGCACGATATAGGAGGTGGAATGCACCTGTCTCAAGTGCAGTGGAGAATGATTTCAACGTTGTGCAAGGTTCTGATGCCCTTTGAACTTGCCACACGTGAAGTCAGTTCAGACACTGCCAGCCTGAGTCAGGTCATTCCCCTCATCAGGCTTTTGCAGAAGAAGCTGGAGGCATTGAAGAAGGAGCTAAAAGGGAGCGATTCCGCTAGGCATGTGGGACTTGTGGATGCAGCCCTTAATTCGCTTAACAAGGATTCACGGGTGGTCAATCTGTTGAAATCAGAGCACTACATTTTGGCCACCGTGCTCGATCCTAGATTTAAAGCCTACCTTGGATCTCTCTTTCCGGCAGACACAAGTCTGCTGGGGTTGAAAGACCTGCTGGTGACAAAATTGTCAAGTCAAGCGGAACGCGACCTGTCAACATCTCCTCCTTCACATTCTCCCGCAACTGGGGGTGCGAGGAAAAGGCTCAGAATTCCGAGCCCACCCGCTGGCGGTGATGCAGGGCAGTCTGGAGCGACTGCTGATGCTGACATCTGGTCCGGACTGAAGGACCTGACAACGATTACGGACATGTCGTCTACTGTCACTGCATATGATTCTCTCAACATTGATAGAATGGTGGAGGATTATATGAGTGACCGCATCCAAGTAGGCACGTCACACAGTCCGTACTTATACTGGCAGGAAAAAGAGGCAATTTGGAGGCCCTTGCACAAACTGGCTTTATTCTACCTAAGTTGCCCTCCCACAAGTGTGTACTCCGAAAGAGTGTTTAGTGCCGCCGCTCACCTTGTCAGCAATCGGCGTACGAGGTTACATCCAGAAAATGTGGAGAAGATGATGTTCATTAAAATGAATTATAATCAATTCCTCCGCGGAGACATTGACCAGCAGCAATTGCCTCCACAAAGTACACAGGGAGCTGAGATGGTGGATTCCAGTGGGGACGAATTGATAATCTGTGAGGAGGGGGATGTACACGGTGATATATCGGAGGGTGAAGATGAGGTGGACATCTTGCCTCTGTAGAGCCAGTTTGTGCAAGGAGAGATTAATTGCTTCTTTTTTGGGGGGGGTCCAAACCAACCCGTCATATCAGTCACAGTCGTGTGGCAGACCCTGTCACTGAAATGATGGGTTGGTTAAAGTGTGCATGTCCTGTTTTGTTTATACAACATAAGGGTGGGTGGGAGGGCCCAAGGACAATTCCATCTTGCACCTCTTTTTTCTTTTCTTTTTCTTTGCATCATGTGCTGATTGGGGAGGGTTTTTTGGAAGGGACATCCTGCGTGACACTGCAGTGCCACTCCTAGATGGGCCCGGTGTTTGTGTCGGCCACTAGGGTCGCTAATCTTACTCACACAGTCAGCTACCTCATTGCGCCTCTTTTTTTCTTTGCGTCATGTGCTGTTTGGGGAGGGTTTTTTGGAAGGGACATCCTGCGTGACACTGCAGTGCCACTCCTAGATGGGCCCGGTGTTTGTGTTGGCCACTAGGGTCGCTAATCTTACTCACACAGCTACCTCATTGCGCCTCTTTTTTTCTTTGCGTCATGTGCTGTTTGGGGAGGGTTTTTTGGAAGGGCCATCCTGCGTGACACTGCAGTGCCACTCCTAGATGGGCCCGGTGTTTGTGTCGGCCACTAGGGTCGCTAATCTTACTCACACAGCTACCTCATTGCGCCTCTTTTTTTCTTTGCGTCATGTGCTGTTTGGGGAGGGTTTTTTGGAAGGGACATCCTGCGTGACACTGCAGTGCCACTCCTAGATGGGCCCGGTGTTTGTGTCGGCCACTAGGGTCGCTTATCTTACTCACACAGCGACCTCGGTGCAAATTTTAGGACTAAAAATAATATTGTGAGGTGTGAGGTATTCAGAATAGACTGAAAATGAGTGTAAATTATGGTTTTTGAGGTTAATAATACTTTGGGATCAAAATGACCCCCAAATTCTATGATTTAAGCTGTTTTTTAGTGTTTTTTGAAAAAAACACCCGAATCCAAAACACACCCGAATCCGACAAAAAAAATTCGGTGAGGTTTTGCCAAAACGCGTTCGAACCCAAAACACGGCCGCGGAGCCGAACCCAAAACCAAAACACAAAACCCGAAAAATTTCAGGCGCTCATCTCTAGTAATTAGTTGTTAGCCGTTAGAGAAGCTTGCAGTTAGGGAGGCTGCTCTTCTTGCCCTTACAGAAACAGAGAACCGCGTCAATCAAGGTGACCAGTGAGTCAGGAGTGAGTATTGCTCTATGTCCGTTTGTTACCTTCCCCCGTACACCGCTTAGGGGTTTGCTCACGGACGTGAGAACCCCCTTCATCACGCTTTGCGCGAGAGTGCGAGTGTGTGAAAGCTGGGTAGCTGAGGCCTCTGGCCAGTGATGACCTTCCACCCAGCCGGTGAAGGTCGCCGCTACCCCTGACGTGCCCCGCTCTTTAGAGAGAGAGAGGGCTGACACGTCTTAATCGGTACGTTTCCTTTTTTTTTAGACTTTCCGTCGACCGTTGTTGGAAGAAGGTGTCCGTGCCCTGGTTTGTCCGGAGGTGTTGCTTCATAGGCGCTTCCACGTACTGCAAGGGACAGGGGCGGCCACAGGTAAGCAGTATGACTACACCTGCCCGGCAGTAGGCACTGCTTCATTGATCACCCCTGTTACATTAGTCATGAAGGACTCGCTCTCTCTGGCTGTTTTTTTCTTTCCGCATCTGATCCCTCTTCCTGGTCGCTGGTGCCACTGTAAGAGGTGGGCACGCAGCCCCCTCACTAATGTAAAGAGACAGCGACTTTGTGGCGACGCCACCCCGGCAGCATATTTAAATGAGACCCTCTATATATAATGCTCAATGTAATCACTGATCAGTACCAGAGTATTAGGCTCTAGCGTTCCTTCTATTGTATTTTGCTGTTCCGTATACCAAACCTCTGCCATCCCTGGCCATGATAGGTGCTGTGCCACTGACTCTTGCTACTTTATTAATAAACCTGTGCCTGATACCCTGACCTATTGCCTGATTACCGCTCCGAACCATTGTTTGTGCCCTTCAGTCATTGCTACATCTGACCAGCCTCCGGATCACGTGACTGGGGGCCATTTCAACTCCGAGCTTCAGACTGCGACAATTTAGCATTGTTGTTTAGTGTGTGTATATATATATATATATAACAACCAATGTACTCCGGCACTCCAGAAATCCCGCAGGACCGACTTGCTCAGGTGCCTTCCCTTGGGGGGTCAGTCACCCCAGGACACGAACAGAGACAAAAAAGGCGGCACTCAGAGTCTTGAAAACAGTATCAAACGTGTATTAAGTGCGATCTACGTTTCGGGGACCACCTCCCCTTCGTCAGGATAACTGCACAAGTGAACAAAACAATCTTAAATAGCAATGAACTTACCCCCTTGTCAGATTCCCCACGCCCGTTCTCCCCTGGCCACGCCACTCGGGCGTCCCGTCCGGCGTCACTGTTCGCTCCGGCGGAACCGGAAGTGACGTCGCGGCTCCCTCCTGTGTGACCATGGAGACGCTAAACAACAATAAAGACATGTGTAAAAACCATCGTGTCTAACAGTAAGACTGTAGCATGAGCTGCAATACAGATAAAGTGCACCTAGATGATAGCATAACAATTCATAATCGTGCTAACCAATCTAAAATGTCTGGTAAAAATGACCATTACAATTATTTAAAAGAACAGTGTCACAATTTCCATATATACACCTTCATGTGCACAGTAAATTAAAACTCAGCAAGTGTAG
Source organism: Pseudophryne corroboree (assembly GCF_028390025.1). NCBI lineage: Eukaryota > Metazoa > Chordata > Amphibia > Anura > Myobatrachidae > Pseudophryne > Pseudophryne corroboree. Next base: position 38,831,568 of record NC_086454.1, on the reverse strand, counting down.
GCGATGGCATCACGGTACGCCTGGATCACTGGATGTAGATGATCAGTGCCACTTTGGTACATCCATGTCATTAATTAATTAACATCCTGCACTAATACCTTTACGGGCCTCCTAATAAAGCTAGCCCTCAAGGGGCAAGGAGTATCCTGCTACATCATAGAGGACATCTTATGATTCTGAAAAATTATAACAAATTGTGAAAAATTATAAAAAATTAATGAGGCCCAAACTCTCGTTGAGCCCACCTGGTTTGAGTGTATTGAGCCTATGTATCCACATAGACTCAAGCTGCAGCAATTTTTTGCCCCTGTTGCCCCCTCGAGGGGACTCAGGGACATGATCAATGATACGATGTTTAAACGTAGCCATGCTGTGCCTATGTTCCAGAAAATGCTTGGCTACTGGCTGCTCCCCATCCCCAGATGCCAGCGCGTTTCTAATGGCAAGCCTGTGTTGCGCCATCCTCACCTTAAATTGGCATTCAGTTTTGCCAATATAGTAACGCCCACATGGGCAAATGATGGCATAAACCACGAATTTCGAAGTACACGTGAGGGGCCATCTGATGTTAAATTTCTTACCCGAATAGGGATGTGAGATGCTGTCTCCAGGGGACATGTGGGTACACGTAGTGCATCCTGAGCACTTAAAACAACCATTTTTGCGAGATAAGAAATGCCTGGGAGGAGGTGGCTTAAACCTTGTCATATCAGTTTTAACTAGCCAATCTCTGATATTTCTGCCTCGTGTATAACTAGGCATCACCCTCTTGTCCCTGAGTCCCCTCGAGGGGGCAACAGGGGCAAAAAATTGCTGCAGCTTGAGACATGTTTCTTTTATTATATCTTTAGAATTCATATTTGTGGAAGGTGAACTCCAATTCACCCATTTTCTCCGGTTGGGAGAATATTTTGTGTAAGCATCTCTGTGTGTCTATAGAAGTGACAAGTTGCGCCATCTCTTCCTCACGTTTTTCTTTTGGCTGACACACGCCTAGTCCAAGCTAAGGCCAAAAGCATGACCACTTTCCACGTGAGATATTTTAGCTCCACGGTCTTAAGTGGCTCAAACCAGTGGGATTTTAGGAATCCAACACACGTTAAGATCCCAAGGTGCCACTGGAGGCACAAAAGGGGCTGAATATGCAGCACCCCTGTAACAACGTCCGAACTTCAGGCAGTGAAGCCAGTTCTTTTTTGAGAGAAAAAGGGATAGGGCCGAAATCTTGGCCTTTATGGATCCTAATTTTAGGCCCATAGTCACTCCTGACTGTAGGAAGTGCAGGAATCGACCCCCCTGGAATTCCTCTGTAGGGCCTTCCCGGCCACACACCAAGCAACCTATTTTCGCCATATACAGTGAAAAAGTCTTGCTGTCACGTCTTTCCTAGCCTTTATCAGCGTAGGAATAACTGCATCCGGAATGCCCTTTTCCGCTAGGATCCGGCGTTCAACCGCCATGCCGTCCAACGCAGCCGCGGTAAGTCTTGGATCAGACAGGGTCCCTGTTGCAACATGTCCTGACTGAGAGGCAGAGGCCATGGGTCCTCTGAGAGCATTTCTTGCAGTTCCGGGTACCGAGTCCTTCTTGGCCAATCCGGAGCAAAGAATATTGTTCACACTCCTCCGTTTATTACAATTCTCAGCCCTTGGGTCTGAGAGGAAGAGGAGGGAATATATAGACCGACTGGAACACCCACGGTGTTACTAGTGCGACCACAGCTATCGCCTGAGAGTCCCTTGACCCAGCGTAAAACCTTTTTTATCTTTTTATTGAGGTGGGACACCATGTAGTCCACCTGAGGCAGTTTCCATCAATTTGCAAAACTGCGTGAAGACTTCCTGATGAAGTCACCACTTTCCCGGGTGGAGGTCGTGTCCACTCCCGGAATGAACACTGCTGACAGTGCGCTTACTTGATTCTCTGCCCAGCGAAGAATTCTGGTGGCTTCTACCCTCGCCACCCTGCTCCTTGTGCCGCCCTGGCAGTTTACATGAGCCCCTGCGGTCTGACTGAATCAGAACCGGTTGGTCGCGAAGCAGGAACTCCGCTTGACTTAGGGCGTTGTATATGGCCCTTAGTTCCAGGATATTGATGTGAAGGCAAGTCTGTTGGCTTGACCACAAACCTTGGAATTTTCTTCCCTGTGTAACTGCCCCCCACCCGCGGAGGCTTGCATCCGTGGTCACCAGGACCCAGTCCTGAATGCCGAATCTGCGGCCCTCGAGAAGGTGAGCACTCTGCAGCCACCACAGAAGAGACACCCTGGCCCTGGGGGATAGGGCGATCAGCCGATGCATCTGTAGACGTGATCCGGACCATTTGTCCAGTAAGTTCCATTGTCCTTGCATGGAACCAGCCGAAGGGGATGGCCTCGTATGATGCCATCATCCTTCCCAGGACTCGAGTGCAGTGAAGCACTGACACCTGTTTTGGTTTTCAATAGATTCCTGACCAGTGTCATGAGCTCCTGAGCTCTCTCTATCGGGAGATAAACCCTCTTCTGGTCTGTGTCTAGGATCATGCCTAGGCGAGGCAGATGAGCTGTAGGAACCAACTGCGACTTCGGAATATATAGAATCCAGTCGTGTTGCCGTTTCACTTCCAGAGAAGGTGATACGCTGTCCAGCAACTGCTCTCTTGATCTCGCTTTTATGAGGAGATCATCCAAGTATGTGATAATAGTGACACCTTGCTTCCGCAGGAGCACCATCATATCCGCCATTACCTTGGTGAAATTGGTAATGACAATCCCGTACCGCAATTCTGAGGTACGCCTGATGAGGTGGATAAATGGGGACACGAAGGTATGCATCCCTTATGTCCCGATTCATTTCAGGCTTGCAATGACCGCTCTTAGCGATTCCATCTTGAACCTGAACCTTTTCAGGTATATATTCAGAGATTTTAATTCAATATGGGTCAGGCCTGGTCTAACCGAACCGTCTGGTTTCGGGATTATAACATGGTCGAATAATAACACCCTCTTGTTGTAGGAGGGGACCCTTGACCACCACCTGTTGAAGATACAATTTACGAATTGCAGTTAACACTGGCTCCCTCTCTTGGGGGGAAGCCCGCCGGGTCCTCGGTGAGGGGGCATCTTCTCACAGTCCAGCCTGTATCCCTGCGATACAATTTCTATTGCCCAGGGATCTAACAGGGAGTGAACCCACTTGTGGCTGAACTTACGAAGGCGTGTCCCCACCGGGCCTAGCTCCGCCTGTGGAGCCCCAGCGACATGCGGTGGATTTTTGTAGAGGCCGGGGAGGACTTCTGTTCCTGGGGACTAGCTGTGTTGTACAGCTTCTTTCCTCTGCCCCCGGCTCTGACAAGAAAGGACGCACCTCAGACTTTCTTGTTTCTTTGGCCCTCATTCCGAGTTGATCGCTCGCAAGGCGATTTTAGCAGAGTTACACACGCTAAGCCGCCGCCTACTGGGAGTGAATCTTAGCTTCTTAAAATTGCGACCGATGTATTCGCAATATTGCGATTACTAACTACTTAGCAGTTTCAGAGTAGCTTCAGACTTACTCTGCCTGTGCGATCAGTTCAGTGCTTGTCGTTCCTGTTTTGACGTCACAAACACACCCAGCGTTCGCCCAGACACTCCCCCGTTTCCCCGGCCACTCCTGCGTTTTTTCCGGAAACGGTAGCGTTTTTTCCCGCACACCCATAAAACGGCCTGTTTCCGCCCAGTAACACCCATTTCCTGTCAATCACATTACGATCGCCGGAGCGATGAAAAAGCCGTGAGTAAAAATACTATCTCCATTGTAAAATTACTTGGCGCAGTCGCAGTGCGAATATTGCGCATGCGTACTAAGCGGAATTTCACTGCGTTGCGATGAAAAATACCGAGCGATCAACTCGGAATGAGGGCCTTTATTCGAAAAGCTGCATTTAATAATGTCGTGCTTTCCTAGGCTGTGCAGGAATATAAGGCAAAATATCAGAATTACCAGCTATAGCTGTGGAGACCAGGCCCGAGAACCTTTCTCCACACAATCCTCAGCCTTCCATATGCCTCTTAAGTCGGCATCATCTGTCCAATGTATATTCTACAGGACACGTCAAGCAGAAATCGACATAGCTTTTGTCTCTAGGACCCAGTATACTCATGTCCCTTTGGGCATGCTTTATAATTATATATCTATCACTTAAGACAGCATCTTAAAATATTTATATGCATACTAGGGTCTCAATCTCTGCTGATAAGGTACCTGTCCACGCTGCCACAGCGCTATAAACCCATGCCGACACAATCGCCGGTCTGGGTAGTATACTAGAATGTGCACACTATCTGCAGGATCCCTGAGAATAGCTAGTGCAAACAGGACACCCAAGGGGAAGATTCTCAACACATCCTGGCCCTAGTGGGGAAAGGATACAGCCTGAGAATTCTCTTGTGGGAAGCTGCCGTCTCTTGTCTGGAGATTCCCGCTCTTTTTCCTCATGAGAGGAGGGAAATTTACCTCAGCATTCTTCCCCTTAACATGTGTACTCTCGTGTCAGGGACAGATGAGTCATCAGTGATATGCAAATCATCTTTTATTCCAATAATCATATATTGAATATCTTTTAGCCCTCTTGGCTGTAACTTTGCATTATCGTAGTCGACAGTGGAGTTAAACTCCGTGTCGATACTTTGTTATTTTGGATAGTGAACATAGAGAGACTCTGAAGGACTCTGTGACATAGGGACAGACCAGGGTAGATTTCCTTTCTGTTCCCTAACCTTTTGTGCAATAATTTTACCTCAGCACTTACACATATCCAAACAGGTGTCGGCGTTGTTGACGGTACACCCTCCCACACACTTATCCGCTCTATCACCTCCTTAGAGGAGCCTTTTACCTCAGACATGTCGACACACGCGTACCGACACACCACACACACAGGGGATGCTCTATTTGAAGACAGTTCCCCCACCAGGCCCTTTGGAGAGACAGAGAGAGAGTATGCCAGCACACACCACAGCGCTATATAATACAGGGATGTACACTATACTGAGTGATTTTTCCCCTATAGCAGCTTACATACACAGTTTTTTGCCTAAATGTATGTGCCCCCCCTCTCTTTTTTACCCTTTGTGTACCAGGATACTGCAGGGGAGAGCCTGGGGAGCTTCCTTCCAGCTGAGCTGTGAAGAGAAAATGGCGCCGGTGTGCTGAGGAAGAAGGCCCGGCCCCCTCAGCGGCGGGCTTCTGTCCTTTTATGTACTTTAATGGCGGGGGTTAATGCACATATACAGTTTATCAGACTGTATTATGTGCTATTTGCCAAGTAAGGTAATCTAATTGCTGCCCAGGGCGCCCCCCCCAGTGCCCTGCACCCATCAGTGACCGGAGTGTGTGGTGTGCTAAGGGAGAAATGGCGCACAGCTGCAGTGCTGTGCACTACCTTAATGAAGACTTCAGCTGCCGATTTTCAACTTCTCTTCGCTCTTCTGGCTCTGCAAGGGGGACGGCAGCGCGGCTCCGGGACCGGACGACCGAGGACTGGGCCTGTGTTCGATCCCTCTGGAGCTGATGGTGTCCAGTAGCCTTAGAAGCCCAAGCTAGCTGCAAGCAGGTAGGTTTGCTTCTCTCCCCTCAGTCCCACGTAGCAGTGAGTCTGTTGCCAGCAGATCTCACTGAAAATAAAAAACCTAACAAATACTTTCTTTTCTAGGAAGCTCAGGAGAGCCCCTAGGGTGCATCCAGCTCTGGCCGGGCACAGATACTAACTGAGGTCTGGAGGAGGGGCATAGAGGGAGGAGCCAGTGCACACCAGATATAGTACCTAATCTTTCTTTTAAGAGTGCCCAGTCTCCTGCGGAGCCCGTCTATACCCCATGGTCCTTACGGAGTACCCAGCATCCACTAGGACGTCAGAGAACTCAAATTTATTAACCCATGGAGGTCTGGATTTGGAGTCACACTCAAAATTAAAGTGGAAAAACCCACTACAGGCTGATCCAACTTTGATGTAATGTCCTTAAAACAAGTAAAAATGAGGCTCAGTAGTGTGTGTGGCCTCCACATGCCTCTATGACCTCCCTACAACCCACATAAGTGGCTCAGGTAGTGCAGCTCATCCAGGATGGCACATCAATGCGAGCTGTGGCAAGAAGGTTTTCTGTGTCTGTCAGCGTAGTGTCCAGAGCATGGAGGCGCTACCAGGAGACAGGCCAGTACATCAGGAGACGCGGAGGAGGCAGTAGGAGGGCAACAACCCAGCAGCAGGACCGCTACCTCCGCCTTTGTGCAAGGAGGAACAGGAGGAGCACTGCCAGAGCCCTGCAAAATGACCTCCAGCAAGCCACAAATGTGCATGTGTCTACTCAAACGATCAGAAACAGACTCCATGAGGGTGGTATGAGGGCCCGACGTCCACAGGTGGGGGTTGTGCTTACAGCCCAACACCGTGCAGGACGTTTGCCATTTGCCAGGGAACACTAAGATTGGTAAATTCGCCACTGGCGCCCTGTGCTCTTCACAGATGAAAGAAGGTTCTCACTGAGCACATGTGACAGACGTGACAGAGTCTGGAGACGCCAAGGAGAACGTTCTGCTGCCTGCAACATCCTCCAGCATGACCGGTTTGGCAGTGGGTCAGTAATGGTGTGGGGTGGCATTTATTGGGGGGGCGGCACATCCCTCCATGTGCTCGGCAGAGGTAGCCTGACTGCCATTAAGTAGTGAGATGAGATCCTTAGACCCCTTGTGAGACCATATGCTGGTGCGGTTGGCCCTGGGTTCCTCCTAATGCAAGACAATGCTAGACCTCATGTGGCTGGAGTGTGTCAGCAGTTCCTGCAAGATGAAGGCATTGATGCTATGGACTGGCCCGCCCATTCCCCAGACCTGAATCCAATTGAGCACATCTGGGACATCATGTCTCGCTCCATCCACCAACGCCATGTTGCACCACAGACTGTCCAGGAGTTGGCGGATGCTTTAGTCCAGGTCTGGGAGGAGATCCCTCAGGAGACCATCCGCCACCTCATCAGGAGCATGCCCAGGCATTGTAGGGAGGTCATACAGGCACGTGGAGGCCACACACACCACTGAGCCTCATTTTGACTTGTTTTAAGGACATTACATCAAAGTTGGATCAGCCTGTAGTGTGTTTTTCCACTTCAATTTTGAGTGTGACTCCAAAGCCAGACCTCCATGGGTTAATAAATTTGATTTCCATTGATAATTTTTGTGTGATTTTGTTGTCAGCACATTCAACTATGTAAAGAACAAAGTATTTAATAAGAATATTTAATTCATTCAGATCTAGGATGTGTTATTTTACTGTTCCCTTTATTTTTTTGAGCAGTGTATATATATATACACACACTATGAAGTCTAACCACTGACGAAACGTGTTGGGACTGCTGTACCTGAACCTCTTATATGGACAGATAAGCCTTTTAATATTTATTTCTTGTACGTTTGCATTGTTACCATTTCTACGGATACTTATGGAAAGCTAGATGTACCCGTTTTCCTATATGGATAGATAAGCTTGTTTGAATTTTTATCCTGTACGCTTGCATTTTTACCATTTGTTTTTATGTGTTGTATTAAAAATTTGTGAAAAACCTTTTAATTATCCCTGGCTGTGGATTTTAAATTATGGGATTTGCTTATCGTTAGAAGGCTTTTTTATATACATCTGGTTTTATGTTGAACAATGGTATGATAATTGCATGAAAACTGTACGCGCTATGCGGGTGATTCCGAGTTGTTCGCTCGCTAGCAGGTTTTAGCAGCATTGCACACGCTAAGCCGCCGCCCTCTGGGAGTGTATCTTAGCTTAGCAGAATTGCGAACGAAAGATTAGCAGAATTGCAAATAGAAATTTCTTAGTAGTTTCTGAGTAGCTCCAGACCTACTCACAAATAGCGATCAGTTCAGTCAGTTTCGTTCCTGGTTTGACATCACAAACACACCCAGCATTCGCCCAGCCACTCCCCCGTTTCTCCAGACACTCCCGCGTTTTATCCTGGCACGCCTGCGTTTTTCCGCACACTCCCAGAAAATGGCCAGTTTCCGCCCAGAAACACCCACTTCCTGTCAATCACACTCCGATCACTTCAACGATTAAAAATCTTCGTTCGGACGTGAGTAAATTTACTAAGTTTTGAGCTAAAATACTAACCGCATGCGCACTGCGAACCATGCGCATGCGCATTTTTGCCTTAATCGCTCCGTTGCGAAAATCTGCAACGAGCGAACAACTCGGAATGACCCCCCATGTTATATTTCTTTTATCTTTTTTATGCTCCAATACTGGTCTCACGACCGAAGGAAAATTTACGTTCCAGATAAGTAGTGTCCATTTCCTACTCACACTGGGTATACACCGTATACAATTTACCTAGACACTAGAAGGCGCCCTTTCTCTACTTATTTAAATTTCACTATATATGTGTTTTCCAAGCACATACTATACTGCCCAAGGCCGCAGCCACTCAATTAAAATTTTTAAAATTTTCTATTTTTATTTTAATATTTCAATTAAAATAATATTTTTATCATCACGTGCATTGGTAGTGCATTGTCCTAGTGTTACCTGGGCGCCCCCGCATCTATTGTTGTTCATATATATACTAGCTGAATACCCGTTCTTCGCTACGGAATTTAAAGAATAATGCCAATCTTTGTCAGGCCGCACCTCTGGGCTTCCCCAGATTGATGCTGTCAAAATGCTGGCTGACCAGTGGTGCAAGTAGAAAACATTTTTTTATAGGTACTGTGTGCGCGCATGCCCAAAAAATGGGTGTGGCAAAATGCCACATGGGGAGTGACCAATGAAAATGGGGGCGTGATACACATATGGGGGCGCCAGATACACATATGACCCCAATAGTGCCAGATACACGTTGCCCCACAATGCCAGATATACATTGCCCCAGAGTGCCAGATACACAAATGCCCCCACAGTGCCAGATACACAAATGCCCCCACAGTGCCAGATACACAAATGCCCCCACAGTGCCAGATACACAAATGCCCCCACAGTGCCTCTGTTGCTGAATCCCACTGGCGGCTATGTGAGGGAAGGAGAGCGCAACGCAGCTCCTCTCCTGCCCTCAATGCTCGTGAAGTCCGGTCTCCGCAGCTCCGGCGGCGGGTATCTCAAATGAGGCGCCGGTTCGTTAGCCAATCAGAGCTCGCAGACCGGCAGCCAATCAGGAGCCGCAGCTGCCGGTCTGCGAGCTCTGATTGGCTAGCAAACCAGTGCCTTATTGAGATTCACCCCCCGCCGCCGCAGCCGCCAGATACGGGATATCACGGAGAATTGAGGAGCAGGAGAAGCGCTGCGCTCTCCTCCCCTCACATAGCAGCCAGCGGGATTCAGGTATGGTGAAGGGCCCGCCGGTACGGCATACCGGCTGGGAATTTCTTACCGGTACACCGTACCGCCCTGTACCGCCATACTTGCAGCACTGAGGCTGACTCTATGTCAAAGGGCCCTAGGTCTCCTTGCGTAGCTTCAAAACTAAAGTATGACTCTGACCCCACCCTTGTGTGCCTCTGCCCCTACCCGTGTGTGCATCTGCCCTTACCCGTAGGTGCCTCTGTTCCTACCAGTATGCCTATGCCCCTACCCATGTGTGCCTCTGCCCCTACCCGTGTGTGCCTCTATCTTTACCTATAGGTGTCTCTGTCCCTACCCATGTGTGCCTCTGCCCCTACCCATGTGTGCCTCTGCCCCTACCCATGTGTGCCTCTGCCCCTACCCGTGTGTGCCTCTATCTTTACCTATAGGTGTCTCTTCCCCTACCCATGTGTGCCTCTGCCCCTACCCATGTGTGCCTCTATCCTGACCTGTGGGTGCCTCTGCCCCTACCAATGTGTGCCTCTGCCCCTACCAATGGGTGCCTCTGACCCTAATCGTGTGTGCCTCTGCCCCTACCCATGTGTGCCTCTGCCCTTACTTGTGGGTGCCTCTGCCCCTACCCATGTGTGCCTCTATGTAAATTGCTCCAGGCATTCCAGAGTTATGCCGAAAACTATAGATTTTTACATGTCACCCCCTTCCCACTCCCACCCCTAGGGGTGCTAGGGGTGTCTTACCCCTACAGTATTTTTGTCCAGTTATGCTGGAACATATATACATACATACATACATCCGTTTTTATATATATATATATATATATATATAGAAGAAAAAGAAGATAGATATATATATATATATATACAGGGCCGGATTAAGCCCTCGGGGGGCCCGGGGCACCAAAGACAGCAGGGTTCCCCAGTGGACCACCAGCCCCCACAGTTACCCCCCCCCTCCACCCCGCTGCTCACCTCTCGCGGTCACAGGCAACGGGAGCCGCGCTGTAGCAGGGGGAGAAGAAAAGACACCAGGCTGCCGGGGTATGAGGGATCCACGCTGTGCATGCGGCTTCCTCCCCCTCCTCTCGGGCAGCACGGTCGGGGACTGAGTCAAGCAATCTCCAGCCTCTGCCGCCAGCAGCATCTCTCCTGGCAGCAGCGAAGGCTGGAGATTGCTTGACTCAGTCCCCGACCGTGCTGCCCGAGAGGAGGGGGAGGAAGCCGCATGCACAGCGTGGATCCCTCCTGCCCCGGCAACCTGTAGATCGGTGCAGAGCTTCGGCCAGGGGGCCCCTTAAAACAGGGGGGCCCGGGGTACTAACCCCCCGGGGCACCCTCCTTAATCCGGCTCTGTATATATATATATATATATATATATATCTATATCGTAATATGTCTGACTTGAAAGGGGTTTCAGCATCATAGATATAATTTTGGCAAAAATATAAGAGAGGCCAACAAGCTTGCCTGGCAAATCCCAGAAATTATATGGTTTGAGAAAGTCAGTTGTTGACTTTCATTCAAATTTTGAATGAGGTGCTAATTAGAGATGAGCGGGTTCGGTTTCTCTGAATCCGAACCCGCCAGAACTTCATGTTTTTTTTTCACGGGTCCGAGCGACTCGGATCTTCCCGCCTTGCTCGGTTAACCCGAGCGCGCCCGAACGTCATCATGACGCTGTCGGATTCTCGCGAGGCTCGGATTCTATCGCGAGACTCGGATTCTATATAAGGAGCCGCGCGTCGCCGCCATTTTCACACGTGCATTGAGATTGATAGGGAGAGGACGTGGCTGGCGTCCTCTCCGTTTAGAATAGATTAGAGAGACACTTGATTTACTAATTTTGGGGAGCATTAGGAGTACTCAGTACAGTGCAGAGTTTTGCTGATAGTGACCACACCAGTTTTATTTATAATCCGTTCTCTGCCTGAAAAAAGCGATACACAGCACACAGTGACTCAGTCACATACCATATCTGTGTGCACTGCTCAGGCTCAGGCCAGTGTGCTGCATCATCTATTATCTATATATAATATTATATATATCTGTCTGACTGCTCAGCTCACACAGCTTATAATTGTGGGGGAGACTGGGGAGCACTACTGCAGTGCCAGTTATAGGTTATAGCAGGAGCCAGGAGTACATAATATATTATATAGTGAGTGACCACCAGACACACAGTGCAGTTTATTTAATATATCCGTTCTCTGCCTGAAAAAAGCGATACACACAGTGACTCAGTCAGTCACATACCATATCTGTGTGCACTGCTCAGGCTCAGGCCAGTGTGCTGCATCATCTATATATATTATATATCTGTCTGACTGCTCAGCTCACACAGCTTATAATTGTGGGGGAGACTGGGGAGCACTACTGCAGTGCCAGTTATAGGTTATAGCAGGAGCCTGGAGTACATAATATTATATTAAAATTAAACAGTGCACACTTTTGCTGCAGGAGTGCCACTGCCAGTGTGACTAGTGACCAGTGACCTGACCACCAGTATATATAATATTAGTAGTATACTATCTCTTTATCAACCAGTCTATATTAGCAGCAGACACAGTACAGTGCGGTAGTTCACGGCTGTGGCTACCTCTGTGTCGGCACTCGGCAGCCCGTCCATAATTGTATATACCACCTAACCGTGGTTTTTTTTTCTTTCTTTATACATACATACTAGTTACGAGTATACTATCTCTTTATCAACCAGTCTATATTAGCAGCAGACACAGTACAGTGCGGTAGTTCACGGCTGTGGCTACCTCTGTGTCGGCACTCGGCAGCCCGTCCATAATTGTATATACCACCTAACCGTGGTTTTTTTTTCTTTCTTTATACATACATACTAGTTACGAGTATACTATCTCTTTATCAACCAGTCTATATATTAGCAGCAGACACAGTACAGTGCGGTAGTTCACGGCTGTGGCTACCTCTGTGTCGGCACTCGGCAGCCCGTCCATAATTGTATATACCACCTAACCGTGGTTTTTTTTTCTTTCTTTATACATACATACTAGTTACGAGTATACTATCTCTTTATCAACCAGTCTATATATTAGCAGCAGACACAGTACAGTGCGGTAGTTCACGGCTGTGGCTACCTCTGTGTCGGCACTCGGCAGCCCGTCCATAATTGTATATACCACCTAACCGTGGTTTTTTTTTCTTTCTTTATACATACATACTAGTTACGAGTATACTATCTCTTTATCAACCAGTCTATATATTAGCAGCAGACACAGTACAGTGCGGTAGTTCACGGCTGTGGCTACCTCTGTGTCGGCACTCGGCAGCCCGTCCATAATTGTATATACCACCTAACCGTGGTTTTTTTTTCTTTCTTTATACATACATACTAGTTACGAGTATACTATCTCTTTATCAACCAGTCTATATATTAGCAGCAGACACAGTACAGTGCGGTAGTTCACGGCTGTGGCTACCTCTGTGTCGGCACTCGGCAGCCCGTCCATAATTGTATATACCACCTAACCGTGGTTTTTTTTTTCTTTCTTTATACATACATACTAGTTACGAGTATACTATCTCTTTATCAACCAGTCTATATATTAGCAGCAGACACAGTACAGTGCGGTAGTTCACGGCTGTGGCTACCTCTGTGTCGGCACTCGGCAGCCCGTCCATAATTGTATATACCACCTAACCGTGGTTTTTTTTTCTTTCTTTATACATACATACTAGTTACGAGTATACTATCTCTTTATCAACCAGTCTATATATTAGCAGCAGACACAGTACAGTGCGGTAGTTCACGGCTGTGGCTACCTCTGTGTCGGCACTCGGCAGCCCGTCCATAATTGTATATACCACCTAACCGTGGTTTTTTTTTCTTTCTTTATACATACATACTAGTTACGAGTATACTATCTCTTTATCAACCAGTCTATATATTAGCAGCAGACACAGTACAGTGCGGTAGTTCACGGCTGTGGCTACCTCTGTGTCGGCACTCGGCAGCCCGTCCATAATTGTATATACCACCTAACCGTGGTTTTTTTTTCTTTCTTTATACATACATACTAGTTACGAGTATACTATCTCTTTATCAACCAGTCTATATATTAGCAGCAGACACAGTACAGTGCGGTAGTTCACGGCTGTGGCTACCTCTGTGTCGGCACTCGGCAGCCCGTCCATAATTGTATATACCACCTAACCGTGGTTTTTTTTTCTTTCTTTATACATACATACTAGTTACGAGTATACTATCTCTTTATCAACCAGTCTATATATTAGCAGCAGACACAGTACAGTGCGGTAGTTCACGGCTGTGGCTACCTCTGTGTCGGCACTCGGCAGCCCGTCCATAATTGTATATACCACCTAACCGTGGTTTTTTTTTCTTTCTTTATACATACATACTAGTTACGAGTATACTATCTCTTTATCAACCAGTCTATATATTAGCAGCAGACACAGTACAGTGCGGTAGTTCACGGCTGTGGCTACCTCTGTGTCGGCACTCGGCAGCCCGTCCATAATTGTATATACCACCTAACCGTGGTTTTTTTTTCTTTCTTTATACATACATACTAGTTACGAGTATACTATCTCTTTATCAACCAGTCTATATATTAGCAGCAGACACAGTACAGTGCGGTAGTTCACGGCTGTGGCTACCTCTGTGTCGGCACTCGGCAGCCCGTCCATAATTGTATATACCACCTAACCGTGGTTTTTTTTTCTTTCTTTATACATACATACTAGTTACGAGTATACTATCTCTTTATCAACCAGTCTATATATTAGCAGCAGACACAGTACAGTGTGGTAGTTCACGGCTGTGGCTACCTCTGTGTCGGCACTCGGCAGCCCGTCCATAATTGTATATACCACCTAACCGTGGTTTTTTTTTCTTTCTTTATACATACATACTAGTTACGAGTATACTATCTCTTTATCAACCAGTCTATATATTAGCAGCAGACACAGTACAGTGCGGTAGTTCACGGCTGTGGCTACCTCTGTGTCGGCACTCGGCAGCCCGTCCATAATTGTATATACCACCTAACCGTGGTTTTTTTTTCTTTCTTTATACATACATACTAGTTACGAGTATACTATCTCTTTATCAACCAGTCTATATATTAGCAGCAGACACAGTACAGTGCGGTAGTTCACGGCTGTGGCTACCTCTGTGTCGGCACTCGGCAGCCCGTCCATAATTGTATATACCACCTAACCGTGGTTTTTTTTTCTTTCTTTATACATACATACTAGTTACGAGTATACTATCTCTTTATCAACCAGTCTATATATTAGCAGCAGACACAGTACAGTGCGGTAGTTCACGGCTGTGGCTACCTCTGTGTCGGCACTCGGCAGCCCGTCCATAATTGTATACTAGTATCCAATCCATCCATCTCCATTGTTTACCTGAGGTGCCTTTTAGTTGTGCCTATTAAAATATGGAGAACAAAAATGTTGAGGTTCCAAAATTAGGGAAAGATCAAGATCCACTTCCACCTCGTGCTGAAGCTGCTGCCACTAGTCATGGCCGAGACGATGAAATGCCAGCAACGTCGTCTGCCAAGGCCGATGCCCAATGTCATAGTACAGAGCATGTCAAATCCAAAACACCAAATATCAGTAAAAAAAGGACTCCAAAACCTAAAATAAAATTGTCGTCGGAGAAGCGTAAACTTGCCAATATGCCATTTACCACACGGAGTGGCAAGGAACGGCTGAGGCCCTGGCCTATGTTCATGGCTAGTGGTTCAGCTTCACATGAGGATGGAAGCACTCAGCCTCTCGCTAGAAAAATGAAAAGACTCAAGCTGGCAAAAGCAGCACAGCAAAGAACTGTGCATTCTTCGAAATCCCAAATCCACAAGGAGAGTCCAATTGTGTCGGTTGCGATGCCTGACCTTCCCAACACTGGACGTGAAGAGCATGCGCCTTCCACCATTTGCACGCCCCCTGCAAGTGCTGGAAGGAGCACCCGCAGTCCAGTTCCTGATAGTCAGATTGAAGATGTCAGTGTTGAAGTACACCAGGATGAGGAGGATATGGGTGTTGCTGGCGCTGGGGAGGAAATTGACCAGGAGGATTCTGATGGTGAGGTGGTTTGTTTAAGTCAGGCACCCGGGGAGACACCTGTTGTCCGTGGGAGGAATATGGCCGTTGACATGCCAGGTGAAAATACCAAAAAAATCAGCTCTTCGGTGTGGAGGTATTTCACCAGAAATGCGGACAACAGGTGTCAAGCCGTGTGTTCCCTTTGTCAAGCTGTAATAAGTAGGGGTAAGGACGTTAACCACCTCGGAACATCCTCCCTTATACGTCACCTGCAGCGCATTCATAATAAGTCAGTGACAAGTTCAAAAACTTTGGGTGACAGCGGAAGCAGTCCACTGACCAGTAAATCCCTTCCTCTTGTAACCAAGCTCACGCAAACCACCCCACCAACTCCCTCAGTGTCAATTTCCTCCTTCCCCAGGAATGCCAATAGTCCTGCAGGCCATGTCACTGGCAATTCTGACGAGTCCTCTCCTGCCTGGGATTCCTCCGATGCATCCTTGCGTGTAACGCCTACTGCTGCTGGCGCTGCTGTTGTTGCCGCTGGGAGTCGATGGTCATCCCAGAGGGGAAGTCGTAAGCCCACTTGTACTACTTCCAGTAAGCAATTGACTGTTCAACAGCCCTTTGCGAGGAAGATGAAATATCACAGCAGTCATCCTACTGCAAAGCGGATAACTGAGTCCTTGACAACTATGTTGGTGTTAGACGTGCGTCCGGTATCCGCCGTTAGTTCACAGGGAACTAGACAATTTATTGAGGCAGTGTGCCCCCGTTACCAAATACCATCTAGGTTCCACTTCTCTAGGCAGGCGATACCGAGAATTTACACGGACGTCAGAAAAAGACTCACCAGTGTCCTAAAAAATGCAGTTGTACCCAATGTCCACTTAACCACGGACATGTGGACAAGTGGAGCAGGGCAGGGTCAGGACTATATGACTGTGACAGCCCACTGGGTAGATGTATGGACTCCCGCCGCAAGAACAGCAGCGGCGGCACCAGTAGCAGCATCTCGCAAACGCCAACTCTTTCCTAGGCAGGCTACGCTTTGTATCACCGCTTTCCAGAATACGCACACAGCTGAAAACCTCTTACGGCAACTGAGGAAGATCATCGCGGAATGGCTTACCCCAATTGGACTCTCCTGTGGATTTGTGGCATCGGACAACGCCAGCAATATTGTGTGTGCATTAAATATGGGCAAATTCCAGCACGTCCCATGTTTTGCACATACCTTGAATTTGGTGGTGCAGAATTTTTTAAAAAACGACAGGGGCGTGCAAGAGATGCTGTCGGTGGCCAGAAAAATTGCGGGACACTTTCGGCGTACAGGCACCACGTACAGAAGACTGGAGCACCACCAAAAACTACTGAACCTGCCCTGCCATCATCTGAAGCAAGAAGTGGTAACGAGGTGGAATTCAACCCTCTATATGCTTCAGAGGTTGGAGGAGCAGCAAAAGGCCATTCAAGCCTATACAATTGAGCACGATATAGTAGGTGGAATGCACCTGTCTCAAGTGCAGTGGAGAATGATTTCAACGTTGTGCAAGGTTCTGATGCCCTTTGAACTTGCCACACGTGAAGTCAGTTCAGACACTGCCAGCCTGAGTCAGGTCATTCCCCTCATCAGGCTTTTGCAGAAGAAGCTGGAGGCATTGAAGAAGGAGCTAAAAGGGAGCGATTCCGCTAGGCATGTGGGACTTGTGGATGCAGCCCTTAATTCGCTTAACAAGGATTCACGGGTGGTCAATCTGTTGAAATCAGAGCACTACATTTTGGCCACCGTGCTCGATCCTAGATTTAAAGCCTACCTTGGATCTCTCTTTCCGGCAGACACAGGTCTGCTGGGGTTGAAAGACCTGCTGGTGACAAAATTGTCAAGTCAAGCGGAACGCGACCTGTCAACATCTCCTCCTTCACATTCTCCCGCAACTGGGGGTGCGAGGAAAAGGCTCAGAATTCCGAGCCCACCCGCTGGCGGTGATGCAGGGCAGTCTGGAGCGACTGCTGATGCTGACATCTGGTCCGGACTGAAGGACCTGACAACGATTACGGACATGTCGTCTACTGTCACTGCATATGATTCTCTCAACATTGATAGAATGGTGGAGGATTATATGAGTGACCGCATCCAAGTAGGCACGTCACACAGTCCGTACTTATACTGGCAGGAAAAAGAGGCAATTTGGAGGCCCTTGCACAAACTGGCTTTATTCTACCTAAGTTGCCCTCCCACAAGTGTGTACTCCGAAAGAGTGTTTAGTGCCGCCGCTCACCTTGTCAGCAATCGGCGTACGAGGTTACATCCAGAAAATGTGGAGAAGATGATGTTCATTAAAATGAATTATAATCAATTCCTCCGCGGAGACATTGACCAGCAGCAATTGCCTCCACAAAGTACACAGGGAGCTGAGATGGTGGATTCCAGTGGGGACGAATTGATAATCTGTGAGGAGGGGGATGTACACGGTGATATATCGGAGGGTGAAGATGAGGTGGACATCTTGCCTCTGTAGAGCCAGTTTGTGCAAGGAGAGATTAATTGCTTCTTTTTTGGGGGGGGTCCAAACCAACCCGTCATATCAGTCACAGTCGTGTGGCAGACCCTGTCACTGAAATGATGGGTTGGTTAAAGTGTGCATGTCCTGTTTTGTTTATACAACATAAGGGTGGGTGGGAGGGCCCAAGGACAATTCCATCTTGCACCTCTTTTTTCTTTTCTTTTTCTTTGCATCATGTGCTGATTGGGGAGGGTTTTTTGGAAGGGACATCCTGCGTGACACTGCAGTGCCACTCCTAGATGGGCCCGGTGTTTGTGTCGGCCACTAGGGTCGCTAATCTTACTCACACAGTCAGCTACCTCATTGCGCCTCTTTTTTTCTTTGCGTCATGTGCTGTTTGGGGAGGGTTTTTTGGAAGGGACATCCTGCGTGACACTGCAGTGCCACTCCTAGATGGGCCCGGTGTTTGTGTCGGCCACTAGGGTCGCTAATCTTACTCACACAGTCAGCTACCTCATTGCGCCTCTTTTTTTCTTTGCGTCATGTGCTGTTTGGGGAGGGTTTTTTGGAAGGGACATCCTGCGTGACACTGCAGTGCCACTCCTAGATGGGCCCGGTGTTTGTGTCGGCCACTAGGGTCGCTAATCTTACTCACACAGCTACCTCATTGCGCCTCTTTTTTTCTTTGCGTCATGTGCTGTTTGGGGAGGGTTTTTTGGAAGGGACATCCTGCGTGACACTGCAGTGCCACTCCTAGATGGGCCCGGTGTTTGTGTCGGCCACTAGGGTCGCTTATCTTACTCACACAGCGACCTCGGTGCAAATTTTAGGACTAAAAATAATATTGTGAGGTGTGAGGTATTCAGAATAGACTGAAAATGAGTGTAAATTATGGTTTTTGAGGTTAATAATACTTTGGGATCAAAATGACCCCCAAATTCTATGATTTAAGCTGTTTTTTAGTGTTTTTTGAAAAAAACACCCGAATCCAAAACACACCCGAATCCGACAAAAAAAATTCGGTGAGGTTTTGCCAAAACGCGTTCGAACCCAAAACACGGCCGCGGAACCGAACCCAAAACCAAAACACAAAACCCGAAAAATTTCAGGCGCTCATCTCTAGTGCTAATATGATTTAGATGTGGTATACAGCATTGTATCTGACACGGAGAGGGATATTTTAGAAAAGAAAATACCCCAAACAGGTAGGAGAATGCAGTCAAGTGATTTGAGAAAATAATTGTATTTCATTCTGGTGGGGAAATCTACTCAACCTTGGTGAGAGATAAAGTGGAGAGAGCTAAAGTACCTGCCAATCAGCTCCATTCTGCCATGTTACAGGCTGTATATGAAAAGTGACAGGGGCTGATTGGTTGGTACTTTATCTCTCTACTTTATCACTCTTCAAGGCTTAGTACATCTTCCTGTCAATGTTATACACAGAGATGAGCAGTTCCGATTTTCAGAAAACCGAAACCGCCTGAATTTCTGGGATCCGAGTAATCGGGTTTTCCCACCAGATTCGGATTCCATATCGAGGCAAAACTTCATCCTCTCGGTATTGGATTCTCTCTAGTTTTGGATTCTCCCCCTCTGGGCACCCAAGGGCCAGGGTTGAAGCTCGGGGCTATGGCCGCCACCCCTGGGCTGTGGGTGGCGACTTCAGAGTCCATGAAGTGTAAAAAATATATATATTGTCTTTTGCTGTGGAACTACAGGTCCCAGCAAGCCTCCCCTGCATGCTGGTACTTGGAAAACCACAAGTACCAGCATGCGGGGCATTAAAGGGCCCGTTGGTACCTGTAGTTCTACAACAAAATAAATATTATAATAAAACACAGACACTGTGACAGTAAAACTTTAATAAAACATACTTGCACACTTACACTCACATACATACACATACCTACCTACATTCAACGTAGTCATTCACGTCCACTTGTCCCATAGCATCCACGATCACTGTAAATAAAAATAAAATACTCACCTACCCCTTTTGTCTAGTCTTCTTCTTTGCCTGTAGGCATCCATGGGTTAAAAAAAATAAAGCGCAAAAAACCCGGACCCTCAAACTAAAGGGGATCCATGTTTACACATGGATCCCCTTTACGCAAATGCCGGGACCCCACGTGACTCCTGTCACTAAAGGACCTGCAGCTTATCAGGGAGCGCCACGTCATAGTGCGTCCTGGCCTGTCAGTCAAGCAGAGGCCATAGTGTATATGGAGGAGCGCACGCTCCATTATACTCTATGGTGGGAATCCTGCAGTCTGCGGTAGACCGCAGGGTTAATTGAGGTCACCCACAAGAGTGTGATTAAGGTTTGCAAGACTTATCACCCTGGACCTGTTGGGTCGGCGGACAGCAAGATCTGGATATCCTTTAATATCCCACTTCTACCACCATTTGTGGCAGAGTAATAAATTATGCCCACACAGGTCTTGCTGAACCAAGGTTCTGCTGTGTATTAAGATGTCAGGATGTTTACAGTCAGCACAAGTCTCTGGTTCCAGCCATCACATCACCAAAGTATTCCTGCGACCCTGACAATGGCTAGACACTGTTATTTCCTCTCTAGTCACTGGCAAACTATCTCGAAGTTTGTTGCCCTGTCCCCAACACAAGATGAGCTACTTATACCTCCTCCCAAGTACTCACTAACTGAATAATCACACCTGTGGGGTCCACCTGTGAAGCTGTGCTGTGTGGACAGAAAATTGTGAATGGGTAACCCTGTCTGCAACAGAAGCCTGCAGATACTCATGTGAAGCCTTATTCTACCCTTCTCACCACTATATATATATATATATATATGTGTATATATATAGTATATATACACTGGATAGATAGATTAAAACAACATCAGCTGCATAAACATTCTTTTATTTTATTATTACCAATAGTTTCTTTTCTATTACTTACAACTAGGAAATTTGATGCACGGGCTGAACTTTAACATATATCATAGTATTTTAATCATAGCTAAAAGAGACAAAATTATCTCCAGAATGAATTGTAAATCATTATCTTCCTCCGAGTTCAAGAGTTCAGTATTAAAATTAACCCGCCAGTCATCCAAGCTTTATAAAATGCACTCAACTCTTTTTATTATCCAATTAACTGTACATGTTAATAAGAAACTGTATTTCTCATAAAACTAGGAAAATTCTTTTAGAGTATCTGGGGTGACATTTGCTGGGTAATGTCAGCGACTTGAAACTCCATCGTATATATTCAAGGCTGCCTGGAAAGATGATAATTTACTGGGGAGAGAATTTTATAATACCTCCTGTTATAATGTATATCTATAGATGTTTACATAAAAAGGACGTTTCTCCAGGGTGGGATATAAACAATTTTGCAGGAAAGGATAAAAGATTGCCAATAAAGGGAGAGATTTCCCATCTTATTTTGCAGCGTGAAGTATGTCTTGATTATTTCTAACCCATATTTCTGGTTCAACATTACTGGACCATTCGCTCTGACATTTTATTTTTTTTATGCAACCATATAAATTCTCGTTTGCCTTAAATCCTAATACACTTTAAAGTTAGAATTTAAAAAGGCTGTGTATGTGTGTGGGGGGGAGGGGGGGGAGGGGGGGATTCAGTAATGATGTTTAAAGTTCAAAGTTCTTCAAAAGTGTAAATGAGTTTTCTTTTTTAACAAATGCCCTCTAAGATAAATGAATACGTAAGCCGTAACACATTTATATAATTGTATATCTTTAGTTCTGTACCATGGCAAGACCTTGTACTGTATATAAGATTTATGTCCTGAGGGCTTGGTGACATGAATCGCTGCAATGAAAAGCTTTGTACTCCAGGGACAGTAGGTGGCGCTGTGTTTAAAACTGTCACTGTGTAGTTTCTCTCCTTTGATGTGACTGTTTAGGACAGTGATGGCTAACCTTGACACTCCAGCTGTTGTTGAACTACACATCCCAGCATGCCCTGCATCAGTTTTAGCATGCCCAAATAGCAAAACTGTAGCAGGGCATGCTGGGATGTGTAGTTCAACAACAGCTGGAGTGTCAAGGTTAGCGATCACTGGTTTAGGAAGTCCTCCATGCTGGTCAAGTAAAGTTGATCTCAGTCTTTCCTGCATGTTGTTGCTAGTACTGAGAAACATGTTCTGCTGCACATACCTCATCCAGTGGCGCAGAGAGGGGAGGGCAGGTACTCTTTACCCAGGCCTGGGCCTGTTGGAGGGTCGCGGGTCCCGCTGCCCCCCCCCCCCCCCATCTCCCCTTTGTTAATTAACGTTAACTTATGACGGGGCAAAAGAGGAGTGATTACTGCAGCAGTAGCCTCTCCTCTCTCCCCAGCCCAGGGAACACGCTGCTGTGTGCTGCACTGGGGAAAGAGGCAGAAGCAGTCACACCTCTCTCTCCCTGATGTGCGGGTGGTGGGGGTCATTCCGAGTTGTTCGCTCTGTATTTTTTTCTCGCAACGGAGCGATTAGTCGCTAATGCGCATGCGCAATGTCCGCAGTGCGACTGCGCCAAGTAAATTTGCTATGCAGTTAGGTATTTTACTCACGGCATTACAAGGTTTTTTCTTCGTTCTGGTGATCGTAATGTGATTGACAGGAAGTGGGTGTTTCTGGGCGGAAACTGGCCGTTTTATGGGTGTGTGCGAAAAAACGCTACCGTTTCTGGGAAAAACGCGGGAGTGGCAGGAGAAATGGAGGAGTGTCTGGGCGAACGCTGGGTGTGTTTGTGACGTCAAACCAGGAACGACAAGCACTGAACTGATCGCACTGGCAGAGTAAGTCTCAAGCTACTCAGAGGGGGTCATTCCGAGTTGTTCGCTCGCAAGCTGCTTTTAGCAGCTTTGCACACGCTAAGCCGCCGCCTACTGGGAGTGAATCTTAGCTTATCAAAATTGCGAACGAAAGATTCGCAATATTGCGAAAAGACTTCTCTGTGCAGTTTCTGAGTAGCTCGAGACTTACTCTGCCAGTGCAATCAGTTCAGTGCTTGTCGTTCCTGGTTTGACGTCACAAACACACCCAGCGTTCGCCCAGACACTCCTCCGTTTCTCCTGCCACTCCCGCGTTTTTCCCAGAAACGGTAGCGTTTTTTCGCACACACCCATAAAACGGCCAGTTTCCGCCCAGAAACACCCACTTCCTGTCAATCACATTACGATCACCAGAACGAAGAAAAAACCTTGTAATGCCGTGAGTAAAATACCTAACTGCATAGCAAATTTACTTGGCGCAGTCGCACTGCGGACATTGCGCATGCGCATTAGCGACTAATCGCTCCGTTGCGAGAAAAAAATACCGAGCGAACAACTCGGAATGACCACCAGAAACTGCACAGAGAAGTCTTTTCGCAATATTGCGAATCTTTCGTTTGCAATTTTGATAAGCTAATATTCACTCCCAGTAGGCGGCGGCTTAGCGTGTGCAAAGCTGCTAAAAGTAGCTTGCGAGCGAACAACTCGGAATGACCCCCGGTGATCGATCACCCCCGAACCACAGATGGTGCACAAGCTGCCTGCCCGTCCACCTGCTCCCATGACGACAACCCCCTGTCCAGCGCGTCCGGACACTGGTTAATATTTTTTATATTTCATAAAGGGGGTGCTGGCCACACCTCCCCGCATTGGCCGTGCCCCCTCACATTACCTGGGCCCGACACAGCTGGCGGTGCCCCTCACCTCCTCCATAATGTTTGATTTCATCTGCCTTTGGCAACAGTAATGAGAATGTGTCCATCTGCAGACTCTTCAACAGGACCCCTTCCACCAGTTACAAAAGTCTCTGTTCCTGGACTTCCCACTTAATTTACTATTGCAGTCAGGGGTCTATTCATGAAGCAGTTAAAAGTGTGGAGAAGTGAGCCAGTGGAGAAGTTGCCCATGGCAACCAATCAGCATTGAAGTAACATTTATAATTTGCATACTATACAATTGTACGGACCAGCTGATTGGTTACCATGGGCAACTCCTCCACTGGCTATAAGTACAGATGGAGCCACACTAATCATGGCTCCGTCTGTAATTGGGCGCGCCCATCGCAGCATCTGGGCCGCACGCGCGTCCGTGACACACCCCACTCACTTTGATGAGTATGTCTCTGTGCACTCCCGTAGCAGGGCGAGGCGCCGGATCACCTATTCCCGCCGGGAGTGCACATCTGCGATGGAGCCGCACTCCATCTGTATATTAGGGAGTAGTATGGTATGCCGGCGGCCGGGCTCCCGGCGACCAGCATACCGGCGCCGGGAGCCCGACCACCGGCATACCGACAGCGTGGAGAGCGCAAATGAGCCCCTTGCGGGCTCGCTGCGCTCGCCGTGCTGCGGGCACGGTGGTGCGCTACGCGCGCCACGCTATTTATTCTCCCTCCAGGGGGGTCGTGGACCCCCACGAGGGAGAATATCTGTCGGTATGCTGGGTGTCGGTATGCCGGGTGTCGGGATTCCAGCGCCGGTATACTGTGCGCCGGGATCCCGACATTCGGCAACCTGAAGTCCAGCCATACATTCATGCTTGGCCATAGGTGACTTAATTAGCACCTCAGTCAATTTGATTTAACCATCTGTGCTGAGCAATGGAGATGTCACGTCTAGCAAAGTTTGAGGATCCGGCAGCTGAGACTTGCCCCAGGAGGTAGATGGCTGTGGGTGAACATGATGAGGGGGTTGCTTATAGTTCTCTATGCATGGGACACGGAGCAATGAAGAATGTAGGCGTGGTTGAAAGTGAATAAATAGTATTTATTATGTACAGGGCTGAGGTAGAGAACTGTGGCTGGAGCACGATGGTTAAAGAGCGTAGTTGCGGATAAAGAACTGCAGGTTGTGGCTTGAAAGACGAGGTTGTGAATAATGAACTGTGGATGGTGGTTAAAAGACGTGGCTGGAGGTAAAGAACTGTGGACTGTGATATGAAAGACGAGACTGTAGATGATGAACTGTGGATGGTAGTTGAAGACGTGGCTGGAGACAAGGACTGTGGACTGTGGTTTGGAGGATGAGGCTGAAGGTAACAATCTGCAGGTTGTTGTCGGTGGTACAAAGACGTGGCTGGTGAAGTAGATCTGTGGAGTGTGGCTTGAAAGACGAGGCAGAAGACCCGGGACCGACTGTGCCCAAAGAGTCTTACTGGACCGGGTTTTCCAGGAGCGCTTCCACATGCAGTAGCAGGTTAGGAACGGCAGGACTGCAGCAGCAACAGGGAACCGACCAAGCAGGAGCAGGAGTAACCAGAATACGACAAGGATCCTGGAAGCACAGGCTAAAGCACCTACAACAGGGTTGTAACTTAAAGCACTGGCGTCCCTGTCCTAAACCAGCCCCCTTTTATAGGGAGAGCTTCCCCTGGATTGGCTGGAAGAAACAGGAAACAGGAACTATGCTTAAAACTTGTGTAGCCACAATACAATTTGGGGTAGTACGGATGGTGTAATGGTTAGCATTACTGCCTCACAGCACTGAGGTCATGGGTTCGATTCCCACCATGGCCCTAACTGTGTGGAGTTTGTATATTCTCCCCGTACTTGCGTGGGTTTCCTCCGGGTACTCCGGTTTCCTCCCACAATCCAAAAATATACAGGTAGGTTAATTGGCTCCCAACAAAAGTAACCCTAGCGTGAATGTGTGTGCATGTGATAGTGAGTATAGATTGTAAGCTCTACTGGGGCAGGGACTGATGTGAATGGACAAATATTCTCTGTAAAGCGGAATATGTGTGCGCTATATAAATAACTGGTAATAATAATAATAATAATAATAATACACATGTCTACATATATTAATATTCTGGAAAGTGACACCATTACATAGTTACGGTATAGGGTAATTAAAGTAGATAATTAATAGCGTGTAAATGTGTATAGGTATAATAATTACATTACATTGTACATATACTATGAAACTATTGGACATATATATGTGCACAGTAGATAATTGATATACATATATTGTATGGATTGTATAGATTATTATAATATGACAGGTTGTTGTATGTAGTATAAGCCTGCCCTGGAGGGGAAGTAGAGGAAGAAGGCTCTAGAAACCCACGTGCAGACGTTAATGGCCCAGGGCCTGAGACAGGAAAAGGGTTGAAAAAGGTGCATGAGCCGGCTGATGGAGAGGATATAAGATGCAGCTGCGGGGAATAGAGGCAGTTATAGGCAGATGATTTACTGGCAGAGGCACGGGAGGTACGACAGCAGGACTGGCAGTGAAAAAGCAGCGGCTGAGAGACACAGAGATGCGGTCAGCGCTTCCAGACGCCCAGAGTGCTTAGGTGCTTATGCGGTGTTGAGAGGTGGAACCCGGAGCGACCTAGCGAATGACGATCTAGGAGAGAGACGGGCTCCCGCTCTGAGGCGGAGCTTAGGTGGATGACACGAGGAGGAATTCACCCTACTGGCCTGATGGATACTTGTCAGTAAAGTGAGTGCTGTGGGACAGACAATTAAATGAACACTAGAGAGCACAGAGCACCTCATAGACATTGATAGCAGAGCTATATCCATATACACACATACAGTATATTGCCAAAATGAGTACTGACAGACAGGGCCGGCGATACCACTAGGCAGCTGCCTATGGGCGCCGGCACTTTAAGGGCGGTGCTGAGTTAAAAAAAAAAAAATGTAAGGCCACCGCGTCCCGGCTCACCAGTGTCTTTCCTCTTGCTCCTTCACTGCTGCGCCTGCGTCGCTAACTCCCCCTCCCTTCTCATACCCGCCTCGATGTCCGGGGGCGGCACATTCACCCAGGGAGGAAAGGCACATCCGCCCGCCCCCGCTATTGCCGCCCGTTACTATAGCGCCGCACCGCGCTGGCGCACTATGCTGCCTTCGTCATGTGTGTGCTGGTGCTGGGAGCCGGGACCTTGACCGCAGTGACAGCGTCACGCTCCCGGAGCTGTACACAGGCAAGCAGGCTCGGCTCCTCTTCACTTCACGGGGATAGGCAGAGTTGCGCAGCGGCTGATCCAGGAGTCCAGGACAGTATAAGTCTGAAGAGTCTGTCCTGGACTCCTGGATCAGTCGCTGCACAACTCTGCCTATCCCCGTTAATCTCCCGTTAATCTCCCGCATTGCCTCCTCCTGCCTTCTGCGTCTCCTCCAGTTTCATTTATACCCCCCCCCCCCCCCCATGGCCGCATAATGTTTTGCTGGGCTGCGGGGTCCAGAAGCATTTGAGCACTGCAAATACCGGATTGCCCAGCATGTGACACCACAGAGCTGCCTCCCCACCTGAAGGTACAGTCTGGATGTGTAACTGCTGTCCAGAGCACCTCTCCTCTGCTGAAATCTCTCCCCATTGCCTCTCTCCCTTGCGCTCTCTCCCCCCATATGCCTCTTTCTCCTCATGCCAAGCCCCCCTCCTCTCTCCCTCTTAATGCCCCATCTCTCTTCAGGCCTAGAATGTGAATTTCAGTTCACACTGTGTCCTACAAGGTGAATTTCGGCTCATTCAGTGTGCTATAATGTGAATGTCGGCTCATTCAGTGTGCTACAATGTGAATGTCGGCTTATTCAGTGTGCTACAATTTGAATCCCATCCAGCCGTGTAGAGAGATCCTGGAGACAGCGGATGATGTGGCCCTGTGCAGCCTCCTGATGTTCAAGTCGGGCTGCCAGTTCTTGCATTGGCCTGGCCGCTTGATCCTGGTCTCCGGCTGGATTCATTAGGTCAGTGCTTACTGTCACAACTGAGGGCCTGAGCTGACGGGAGGCAGCCTCAGTTGTAGGGGCTGAGATGTAACGGAACCTGGGAGGTTGTATCAGACCCCTAGACATGTAAGTAACATGTAGAATAACTGCCCGAAGGCGTGACCACGACAACCAGGATAAAAGTCAATGATGTTTATTATGACAAACTCCGTAACACAGCAGCAGTAAAGGAAACATAAAAGTCAACAGAGGATAAATACAATTCCTGGGTACTACAGGGTGGCAAGGGCCACAGGCACTGGTAGAGTGAGACAGTTCTAATAATCTTCTAGTTGGAAAGTCCTTACCAGGCCTGACTGTAGCAATGGAGAGAACCCAGGATCGTACCAGCTGGTGTTCCAGGAAAGGCTGGGTTGCTGAAGATAAAACGGCTGCTGTGGATACTGGCTGGAACCAGACTGTTGTTGGTACGGAGTGGATACTGGCTGGAACCAGTTGAATAATAAACGAACTTGAGAGCGATGAAATAATAATGAAGTTTGGAGTTTGAGAGCGGTGAAATAATAATACCGGTGGAGAGTGGTAAACTGCAGAAAGGACACCGGCCCTTTAAGAGAAGCTGTACACTGCTGGAAGCTGGGCTGGAAGCAGGTGATTGATGTAACTGGAAACAGGTGAGTCCAGAATGGATCGGAGAGTCAGGCTACACCGCAGATGGAATGCTGGTGCGGGTCTCTATAGCAGAAGTCTGGAGACAGGAGCTGGAACCTGGAAGACAACCACAGGAGAGAGACAAACTGGAACTAGGTTAGACAACCAAAGCACTGACGCCTTCCTTGCTCAGGCACAGCTTACTTATACCTGCAGCAAGGAAGGGGTTGGCTAGGCAATTATGCAAATCAACAATACAGACAGCAGATTGGTGGAAATGCTCAGATGACAAAATCCAAGATGGCTGCGCCCATGCAGACACTTGGAGGGAAGTTTGGTTTGTAATCCATGTGAGAATTGAAACAGTAATGGCGACGCCGGCCACAGGAGACAGGAGACGCCAGACTGACAAGCGCACATTTAACCACGTGGGCACAGCGGAGGCCGCGGCTAATGAAATCACCACTCTGACATTCTGCATGTGGAAACTCAGGAACAGCGGGATCCGGACCTGGAACGCTGAGCCAGCCTTAGGAGGCATCTGAAGGGTAAGTAATGGCGTCCAGATACCCGGATCGTGACAGCACCCCCCCCTTTAGGAGTGGCCCCAGGACACTTCTTAGGCTTTAAAGGAAACTTTGCGTGGAAATTTCGGACCAAGGCAGGAGCATGGACGTCTGAGGCATTGGTCCAAGAGCGTTCTTCAGGACCATAGCCCTTCCAGTCAATGAGGTATTGTAACTGACCGTAACGGAAACGTGAGTCCAAAATCTTGGCCACCTCGTACTCGACTCCCCGTTGAGTCTGAACTTTGGGAGCTGGAGGAAGTGCGGAATGAAACCGATTCAGGATCAGCGGTTTCAACAAAGAAACATGAAATGTCCTTGGTATTTTCAAGAAGGATGGTAACTGTAACCTGTAGGCAACAGGATTGATGACTTGTTCAATCTTGAAGGGTCCGATGTAGCGAGGTGCAAATTTCATGCTGGGAACTCTCAACCTCAAATTCTTCGTGGACAGCCACACACGATCACCCACCTTGAGAGCAGGAACCGCTCTACGCTTTCTATCGGCAAACTTCTTATACCTGAATGAGGCTTTAAGCAGGGCTGCGCGGACGTTCCTCCAGTTATTTGAAAACTGACGCAAGGTGACATCCACTGCTGGAACAGAAGTTGCGGGAAGCGGTTGGAATTCTGGGACTTTAGGGTGGAATCCATAATTAATGAAGAATGGTGTAGAAGAAGATGAGGAATGGTATTGATTGTTGTGGCTGAACTCGGCCCAAGGAAGGAATTGAACCCAGTCATCTTGAGAGGAAGACACATATATACGGAGGAAGGCCTCCAAGTCCTGATTCACCCTCTCGGTTTGACCATTGGTCTGAGGATGGTAAGCCGTGGAAAACTTTATCTTGACTTGGAGGGCTTGACACAAACTTCGGCAAAATTTGGCTACAAATTGTACTCCACGATCCGAGATGATCTCTTCAGGAAGACCGTGAAGTCGGAAGATCTCTTGTATAAACACTTGAGCCAACTTGGAAGCTGACGGAAGACCGGTGAGAGGGATGAAATGTGCCATCTTGGTGAACCGGTCAACTACCACCCAGATGGTATTAAACTTGTTGCAGATAGGTAGATCGGAAACAAAGTCCATCGACAAATGGGTCCAAGGTCGACGGGGAACAGATAATGGAACCAGTTGCCCCGCAGGCGACTGGCGGGAGACTTTGTGTTGGGCACACTTTGGGCAGGAGGCAATAAATTCCATAACGTCCTTCTTCAGAGTTGGCCACCAGTAGGACCTAGAAATAAATTCAAGGGTTTTCTGAATGCCTGTATGTCCAGCAAAACGGGAAGCATGGGCCCAATGCATGAGCTTCTTCCTTAGAACTGGCTTAACAAAACTTTTCCCTGGTGGAGGCGTAGAGTCCATCCCTACCGTGGAGAATGCCAACGGATTAATAATAGGATGCTTGTCTGCAGACTCGGACTCATTTTCTTGCTCCCATGAGCGGGAAAGGGCATCGGCCTTACGATTCTGAGAACCCGGACAGAACTGGAGTTTAAAGTCAAACCTAGAGAAGAAAAGTGCCCATCTGGCCTGACGAGGATTCAGACATTGTGCGCCTTTGAGATATAAAAGATTTTTGTGGTCGGTAAGTATGGTGATTGAGTGGGAAGCTCCCTCCAACAGGTATCTCCACTCCTCCAGAGTGAGCTTGATGGCTAGCAACTCCTGATCGCCAATGGCATAGTTGCGCTCAGCTGGGGAGAACTTCCGGGAGAAGAAACTGCAAGGATGTAGATGTCCATCTTTGGCCCTCTGGGATAACACTGCTCCTACTTCAACGGAGGAGGCATCTACCTCTAAGATAAAAGGAGAGTCGGTGTCGGGCTGTTTCAGAACTGGTGCAGAGATGAACCGTTGCTTCAGAAGGTGAAAGGCCTGTGTAGCGTCCTCGGACCACTTGGACGGATTAGCACCTTTCTTGGTTAATGCAGTGATAGGCGCCACAATGGTGGAAAAGTCTCGTATAAATTTTCTATAATAATTGGCGAACCCTAAGAACCTCTGGACCCCTTTGAGGCTTAAGGGTATAGGCCAATTCTGGATTGCTTGGAGTTTCTCAGGATCCATCTCTAGTCCGGAACCGGACACAATGTAACCTAGAAACGGAATGGTTTTAACTTCAAACACACACTTCTCCAATTTACAATAGAGGTGATTGACACGGAGACGGGAAAGAACCTCTTTTACCCAGAAACGATGATCTTCGAGATTATTAGCAAAGATGAGGATGTCGTCTAGATAAACCACGACATGGCGGTACAAGATGTCCCTGAAAATCTCATTCACGAAGTGCTGGAAGACTGCTGGAGCGTTGCTCAATCCGAAGGGCATGACGAGGTACTCATAATGTCCGTCACGGGTGTTAAAGGCGGTCTTCCACTCGTCACCCTCACGGATTCGGATGAGATTATAGGCACCCCTCAAGTCCAGCTTTGTGAAAATAGTTGCACCACTAACTCTATCAAAGAGCTCGGTAATCAGGGGTAAAGGGTATCGGTTCTTGACGGTAATGTCGTTCAGACCTCTGTAGTCGATGCACGGACGCAGACCACCGTCTTTCTTCTTAACGAAGAAGAAGCCTGCGCCGGCTGGAGAAGAAGATGGTCAGATGAAACCCTTCGCCAGGTTCTCTTTGATGTACTCTTCCATGGAGTGTGTCTCAGGCAGAGACAACGGATAAGTTCGGCCTCGCGGTGGAACCTTCCCTGGAATGAGGTCGATTGGGCAGTCCCATTCTCTATGAGGAGGAAGGATATCAGCAGAGGCTTTACTGAACACGTCCGTGAAGTCTTGATATGGAGGAGGCGGAACATCAGATGACCTGGGGAAGGAAGAACAAACAGGAAGAACTTTGGCTAAACAAGTCTCAGCACAGGAGGAACCCCATGCCAGTATTTGCGTAGTCGTCCAGTCAATTGATGGGTTGTGGAGACGGAGCCATGGAAGGCCTAAAACCACTGGATGTGTGGCTCTTGGAATCACTAAAAAAAGAAATATACTCAGAATTAAGAACTCCCACTCTCAGACGAACTGGAAGAGTCCTTAAGGAAATGACTGCGTCAAAAATCTTGCTGCCATCCACGGCAGTCAAAGAGATGGACGAGGACAGTCTCTCGGTGGGTAGGGACCACCGTTTAACATAAGCTTCGGTTATGAAATTCCCAGCTGCTCCGGAATCAAGGAGGGCAATGACGTTCCTGTAACGTTGAGCAATTTGGAGCGACACTGGGAGGTTACAGTCATGAGGAGATGGAGAGGAGATCATTACTCCTAGCCGGCCCTCTCCTTGGCGAGCTAGGATCTGGAGTTTCCCGGACGTTTGGGACAGGCATTGATAGTGTGCGACGGAGCTGCACAGTAGAGACAGAGAGACTCAGAGAGACGTCTTCGGCGCTCAGCGGGAGATAGACGGGAACGACTAATTTGCATAGGCTCATCCTTGGATGGAGATGGTTGACGAGGAGGAGGAGCAGAAGATTTAGGAGTAGATGATCTTCCTCGCTCAGTTGCTCTCTCTCTGAAACGTAGATCAACCTTCGTGCAAAGAGAAATTAGCTCATCCAACTTAGAGGGCAAGTCTCTGGTAGCTAACTCATCCTTGATGCGTTCTGATAAGCCATGCCAGAATGCAGCATACAGGGCCTCGTCGTTCCATGCCAGTTCGGACGCCAGGATTTTAAACTGTATAAGATACTGTCCCACAGTACGTGTTCCCTGGCGTAAACGGAGAATCTCAGATGAAGCAGATGTTATCCGGCCTGGCTCGTCGAAGATGCGCCTGAATGTAGCTACAAAGTCAGTATAGGAGGATAGCAGGGGATCAGACTTCTCCCATAAAGGTGATGCCCAGTCAAGGGCTGAGCCACTGAGAAGGGAGATGATATAGGCAATTTTGGTACGGTCACTGAAGAAATTGCCAGGTAGAAGCTCAAAGTGGATTTCACATTGATTGAGAAATCCCCTGCAGAACCTTGGAGATCCATCAAATTTTGCTGGCGTTGGAAGATGAAGATGTGGACTGGAAATGGGTAAGGTGGGTGGGGTTACAGCTGGTGTCACTGTAGTGGACGCACCGGACGTGCCAGGTCCACGGAGGGTCGTTTGAATCCCATCCAGCCGTGTAGAGAGATCCTGGAGACAGCGGATGATGTGGCCCTGTGCAGCCTCCTGATGTTCAAGTCGGGCTGCCAGTTCTTGCATTGGCCTGGCCGCTTGATCCTGGTCTCCGGCTGGATTCATTAGGTCAGTGCTTACTGTCACAACTGAGGGCCTGAGCTGACGGGAGGCAGCCTCAGTTGTAGGGGCTGAGATGTAACGGAACCTGGGAGGTTGTATCAGACCCCTAGACATGTAAGTAACATGTAGAATAACTGCCCGAAGGCGTGACCACGACAACCAGGATAAAATAAGAATTTACTTACCGATAATTCTATTTCTCGTAGTCCGTAGTGGATGCTGGGGACTCCGTCAGGACCATGGGGATTAGCGGCTCCGCAGGAGACAGGGCACAAAAATAAAGCTTTAGGATCAGGTGGTGTGCACTGGCTCCTCCCCCTATGACCCTCCTCCAAGCCTCAGTTAGGATACTGTGCCCGGACGAGCGTACACAATAAGGAAGGATCTTGAATCCCGGGTAAGACTCATACCAGCCACACCAATCACACCGTACAACTTGTGATCTGAACCCAGTTAACAGTATGACAAAACGTAGGAGCCTCTGAACAGACGGCTCACAACAATAACAACCCGATTTTTTTGTAACAATAACTATGTACAAGTATTGCAGACAATCCGCACTTGGGATGGGCGCCCAGCATCCACTACGGACTACGAGAAATAGAATTATCGGTAAGTAAATTCTTATTTTCTCTAACGTCCTAAGTGGATGCTGGGGACTCCGTCAGGACCATGGGGATTATACCAAAGCTCCCAAACGGGCGGGAGAGTGCGGATGACCCTGCAGCACCGAATGAGAGACTCCATGTCCTCCTCAGCCAGGGTATCAAATTTGTAGAATTTAACAAACGTGTTTGCCCCTGACCAAGTAAATGCTCAGCAAAGTTGTAAAGCCGAGACCCCTCAGGCAGTCGCCCAAGATGAGCCCACTTCCTTGTGGAATGGGCTTTTTCTGATTTTGTCTGTGGCAAGCCTGCCACAGAATGAGCAAGCTGAATTGTACTACAAACCCAGCGAGCAATCGTCTGTTTAGAAGCAGGAGCACCCATCTTGTTGGGTGCATACAGGCTAAACAGCGAGTCAGATTTTCTGACTCCAGTCGTCCTGGAAACATATATTTTCAGGGCCCTGACAACGTCAAGTAACTTGGAGTCCTCCAAGTCCCTAGTAGCCGCAGGTACCACAATAGGTTGGTTCATGTGAAAAACAGAAAACACCTTAAGGAGAAATTGAGGACGAGTCCTCAATTCTGCCCTGTCAGAATGAAAAATTAAGTAAGGGCTTTTATATGATAAAGCCGCCCATTCTGACACACGCCTGGCTGAAGCCAGGGCTAATAGAATCTTCACCTTCCATGTGAAATATTTTAAGTCCACAGTGGTGAGTGGATCAAACCAATGTGACATTAGGAAACTCAAAACAACATTGAGATCCCAAGGTGCCACTGGGGGCACAAAAGGAGGCTGTATATGCAGTACCCCTTTTACAAATGTCTGAACTTCAGGCACTGAAGCCAGTTCTTTCTGGAATAAATTTGACAGGGTCGAAATTTGAACCTTAATGGACCCTAATTTTAGGCCCATAGACAGTCCTGTTTTCAGGAAATGTAGGAAACGACCCAGTTGGAATTCCTCTGTAGGGACCTTCTTGGCCTCACACCACGCAACATATTTTCGCCAATTGCGGTGAAAATGTTTTGCGGTTACATCCTTCCTGGCTTCGACCAGGGTAGGGATGACTTCATCTGGAATGCCCTTTCAGGATCCGGCGTTCAACTGCCATGCCGTCAAACGCAGCCGCGGTAAGTCTTGGAACAGACAAGGCCCCTGCTGGAGCAGGTCCTTTCTTAAAGGTAGAGGCCACGGTTCTTCCGTGAGAATCTCTTGAAATTCCGGGTACCAAGTCCTTCTTGACCCATCTGGAACCACGAGTATCGTTCTTACTCATCTCCTTGATTCTCAGTACTTTTGGTATGAGATGCATAGGAGGGAACACATACCATGACTGGTACACCCACAGTGTTACCAGAGCGTCCACCGCTATTGCCTGAGGGTCCCTTGACCTGGCGCAATATCTGTCTAGTTTTTTGTTCAGGCGGGACGCCATCATGTCCACCTTTGGTTTTTCCCAACGGTTTACAATCATGTGGAAGACTTCCCGCTGAAGTCCCCACTCTCCCGGATGGAGGTTATGCTGAGGAAGTCTGCTTCCCAGTTTTCCACTCCCGGAATTAACACTGCTGAGAGTGTTATCACATGATTTTTCGCCCAGCGAAGAATCCTTGCAGTTTCTGCCATTTCCCTCCTGCTTCTTGTGCCGCCCTGTTTTCGTGGGCGACTGCCGTGATGTTGTCCCACTGGATCAATACCGGCTGACCTTGAAGCAGAGGTCTTGCTAAGCTTAGAGCCTTGTAAATTGGCCTTAGCTCCAATATATTTATGTGGAGAGAAGTCTCCAGACTTGATCACACTCCCTGGAAATTTTTTCCTTGTGTGACTGCTCCCCAGCCACTCAGGCTGGCATCCGTGGTCACCAGGACCCAGTCCTGAATGCCGAATCTGCGGCCCTTTCATAGATGAGCACTCTGCAGCCACCGCAGAAGAAACACCCTTGTCCTTGGAGACAGGGTTATCCGCTGATGCATCTGAAGATGCGATCCGGACCATTTTCCCAGCAGATCCCACTGAAAGGTTCTTGCGTGAAATCTACCGAATGGGATCGCTTTGTAAGAAACCACCATTTTTCACAGGACCCTTTGTGCAATGATGCACTGATACTTTTCCTGGTTTTAGGAGGTTCCTGACTAGCTCGGATAACTCCCTGGCTTTCTTCTGCGGGAGAAAACATCCTTTTCAGGACTGTGTCCAGAATCATCCCTAGGAACATTAGACGTGTTGTCGGAAAAAGCTGCGATTTTGGAATATTTAGAATCCACTCGTGCCGTCGTAGAACTACTTGAGATAGTGCTACTCCGACCGCCAACTGTTCTCTGGACCTTGCCCTTATCAGGAAAGCGTCCATATTTCTTTTAAGAAGAATCATCATTTCGGCCATTACCTTGGTAAAGACCCGGGGTGCCGTGGACAATCCAAACGGCAGCGTCTGAACTGATAGTGACAGTTCTGTACCACGAACCTGAGATACCCTTGGTGAGAAAGGCAAAATTTGGACTTGTAGGTAAGCGTCCCTGATATCCAGTGACACCATATCGTCCTGGTTCGCTATCACTGCTCTGAGTGACTCCATCTTGATTTGAACCCTTGTATGTAATTGTTCAAATCTTTTAGATCTCACCAAGCCGTTTGGCTTCAGTACCACAATATAGTGTGGAATAATACCCCTTCCCTTGTTGTAGGAGGGGTACTTTGATTATCACGTGCTGGGAATACAGCCTGTGAATTTTTTTCCAATACTGCCTCCCTGTCGGAGGGAGACGTTGGTAAAGCAGACTTCAGGAACTTGTGAGGGGAAGACGTCTCGAATTTCCAATGTACACCTGGGATACTACGTGTAGGATCCAGGAGTCCACTTGCGAGTGAGCCCACTGCGTGCTGAAACTCTTGAGATGACCCCCCACCGCACCTGAGTCCGCTTGTATGGCCCCAGCGTCATGCTGCGGACTTGGCAGAAGCTGTGGAGGACTTCTGTTCCTGGGAATGAGCTGCCTGCTGCAGTCTTCTTCCCTTTCCTCTAACCCTGGGCAGATATGACTGGCCTTTTGCCCGCCTGCCTTTATGGGTACGAAAGGACTGAGACTGAAAAGACTGTGTCCTTTTCTGCTGAGATGTGACTTGGGGTAACAAAAGTGGATTTTCCAGCTGTTTCCATGGCCACCAGGTCCGATGGACCGCCCCTTTATACGGCAATACTTCCATGTGCCGTCTGGAATCTGCATCACCTGACCACTGTCGTGTCTATAAACATCGTCTGGCAGATATGGACATCACATCTACTCTTGATGCCAGAATGCAAATATCCCTCTGCGCATCTCGCATATCTAGAAATGCATCCTTAAAATGCTCTATAGTCAATAAAATATTGTTCCTGTCAAGGGTATCAATTTTCAGTCAGGAAATCCGACCAAGCCCCCCCAGCGCTGCACATCCAGGCTGAGGCGATTGCTGGTCGTAGTATAACACCAGTATGTGTGTATATACTTCTTAGGATATTTTTCAGCTTCCTATCAGCTGGCTCCTTGAGGGCGGCCGTATCTGGAGACGGTAACGCCACTTGTTTTTATAAGCGTGTGAGCGCCTTATCCACCCTAAGGTGTGTTTCCCAACTCGCCCTCACTTCTGGCGGGAAAAGGTATACCTCCAATAATTTTCCATCGGAGGAAACCCACGTATCATCACACACTTTAATTTATCTGATTCAGGAAAAACTACAAGTAGATTATTCCCACCGTACATAATACCCTTATTTGTGGTACTTGTAGTATCAGAAATATGTAACACCTCCTTCATTGCCCTTAACATGTAACGTGTGGCCCTAAAGGAAAATACGTTTGTTTCTTCACCGTCGACACTGAAGTCAGTGTCCGTGTCTGTGTCGACCAACTGAGGTAAATGGGCGTTTTTACAAGCCCCTGACGGTGTCTGAGACGCCTGGACAGGTACTAATTTGTTTGCCGGCCGTCTCATGTCGTCAACCGACCTTGCCTCGTGTTGACATTATCACGTAATTCCTAAATAAGCCATCCATTCCGGTGTCGACTCCCTAGAGAGTGACATCACCCATACAGGCAATTTGCTCCGCCTCCTCACCAACATCGTCCTCCTACATGTCGACACACACGTACCGACACACAGCACACACACAGGGAATGCTCTGATAGAGGACAGGACCCCACTAGCCCTTTGGGGAGACAGAGGGAGAGTTTGCCAGCACACACCAAAAACGCTATAATTATACAGGGACAACCCCTTATACAAGTGTTTTCCCTTATAGCATTTTCACATATGTAATCATATCGCCAAATAAGTGCCCCCCCTCTCTGTTTTAACCCTGTTTCTGTAGTGCAGTGCAGGGGAGAGCCTGGGAGCCTTCCTCTCAGCAGAGCTGAGCAGGAAAATGGCGCCGTGTGCTGAGGAGAATAGGCCCCGCCCCCTAAAACGGCGGGCTCTTCTCCCTGAGTTTGTGAGATCTGGCAGGGGTTAAATACATCCATATAGCCTCAAGGGCTATATGTGATGTATTTTAGCCATAAAAAAGGTATAATACATTGCTGCCCAGAGCGCCCCCCCCAGCGCCCAGCACCCTCAGTGACCGCTGGTATGAAGTGTGCTGACAACAATGGCGCACAGCTGCAGTGCTGTGCGCTACCTTATGAAGACTGAAAGTCTTCTGCCGCCTGTTTCTGGACCTCTTCAACTTCGGCATCTGCAAGGGGGGTCGGCGGCGCGGCTCCGGGACGAACCCCAGGGTGAGACCTGTGTTCCGACTCCCTCTGGAGCTAATGGTGTCCAGTAGCCTAAGAATCCAATCCATCCTGCACGCAGGTGAGTTGAAATTCTCTCCCCTAAGTCCCTCGATGCAGTGAGCCTGTTGCCAGCAGGACTCACTGAAAATAAAAAACCTAAAAAACTTTTTCTAAGCAGCTCTTTAGGAGAGCCACCTAGATTGCACCCTGCTCGGACGGGCACAAAAACCTAACTGAGGCTTGGAGGAGGGTCATAGGGGGAGGAGCCAGTGCACACCACCTGATCCTAAAGCTTTATTTTTGTGCCCTGTCTCCTGCGGAGCCGCTAATCCCCATGGTCCTGACGGAGTCCCCAGCATCCACTTAGGACGTTAGAGAAAAGTCAATGATGTTTATTATGACAAACTCCGTAACACAGCAGCAGTAAAGGAAACATAAAAGTCAACAGAGGATAAATACAATTCCTGGGTACTACAGGGTGGCAAGGGCCACAGGCACTGGTAGAGGGAGACAGTTCTAATAATCTTCTAGTTGGAAAGTCCTTACCAGGCCTGACTGTAGCAATGGAGAGAACCCAGGATCGAACCAGCTGGTGTTCCAGGAAAGGCTGGGTTGCTGAAGATAAAACGGCTGCTGTGGATACTGGCTGGAACCAGTTAAATAATAAACGAACTTGAGAGCGATGAAATAATAATGAAGTTTGGAGTTTGAGAGCGGTGAAATAATAATACCGGTGGAGAGTGGTAAACTGCAGAAAGGACACCGGCCCTTTAAGAGAAGCTGTACACTGCTGGAAGCTGGGCTGGAAGCAGGTGATTGATGAAGTTTGGAGTTTGAGAGCGGTGAAATAATAATACCGGTGGAGAGTGGTAAACTGCAGAAAGGACACCGGCCCTTTAAGAGAAGCTGTACACTGCTGGAAGCTGGGCTGGAAGCAGGTGATTGATGTAACTGGAAACAGGTGAGTCCAGAATGGATCGGAGAGTCAGGCTACACCGCAGATGGAATGCTGGTGCGGGTCTCTATAGCAGAAGTCTGGAGACAGGAGCTGGAACCTGGAAGACAACCACAGGAGAGAGACAAACTGGAACTAGGTTAGACAACCAAAGCACTGACGCCTTCCTTGCTCAGGCACAGCTTACTTATACCTGCAGCAAGGAAGGGGTTGGCTAGGCAATTATGCAAATCAACAATACAGACAGCAGATTGGTGGAAATGCTCAGATGACAAAATCCAAGATGGCTGCGCCCATGCAGACACTTGGAGGGAAGTTTGGTTTGTAATCCATGTGAGAATTGAAACAGTAATGGCGACGCCGGCCACAGGAGACAGGAGACGCCAGACTGATAAGCGCACATTTAACCACGCGGGCACAGCGGAGGCCGCGGCTAATGAAATCACCACTCTGACATTCTGCATGTGGAAACTCAGGAACAGCGGGATCCGGACCTGGAACGCTGAGCCAGCCTTAGGAGGCATCTGAAGGGTAAGTAATGGCGTCCAGATACCCGGATCGTGACAATGTCGGCTCATTCAGTGTGCTACAAGGTGAATGTCTGCTCATTCAGTGTGTTACAAGGTGAAAGGGGCACCAGTACTAGAGAGTATAAGGGGTATTACTACACCGAGGGACATGCCCCCTGTTTAGTGGCCACGGCCCCTCTTCCGGAGCGCGCGCGCATGATTTTAACCTTCGCTTTTTTTTGGGGGGGGGGGGGGGCATTAATGATATTGCCCTGGGCTCCAAAATCCCTAGTTACGCCTCTGATATATATATATATATATATATATATATATATATATATATAATTATTATTATTATTATTTTTTGGGGGGGGGGTTGCTGATGATTTGCCTAGGGTGCTGGGAAACCTTGCACCGGCCCTGCTGGCAGACAGGCAGTAGAAGGATAAAAGCAGACAGTAAAAGCACCCTGAACCAGCCGATAATTAATATAAAAAAGGGTCATTGAGCATAGGAAGGTGTCAGTGTTACCTTAAAGAAAGCAGCCTTCAGAGGAGACAGACTACTGGCTTACAATCTTGACATTGTGTCAGCCGTCGCATCGTATAGTATCCGTACCCAGAGACTGTGCCACTGTGCTAGAGGCTGAGCCACTTTACTCCTCTATTGATGTAAGTCGGGGGAGAGCTATTCCATGTCACTAATACCCCTTTCACACCGCAGCTTGTACCCGGTAATTTGCCATTTTTACTGGCTTCCTAAACGGTTCGAGCTGAGATGTGAAAGGGTCACCTTCAATCAGGGCCGCAACTACGTGTGTGCCAAGTGGGCTTGGCACACAGCGCAGTTGCCCTGAGGGCGCACGGCCAGCGGCATGTAATGAGTCAAATTAACTCATTACATGCCGCCTCTGAAGTCCGCGCCGTGCGCCGCAGCCGCGTTGTGGAGGAGAGAGAAGCGCCGGAGGCAGCTGAGAAGGAGGAGGAGGGAGGGGGACTGGAGCCGCAGCAGCGCTATTTCATTGGTAGTAAGCGCCGCTGCAGCATCCCCCTCTCCTTCCGTATAGGCTGCCCGGCGCTGCTGTGGTTCCTCCATCCCAGCATCCACAGCAGCGCCAGGCAACCAATACGGAAGGAGAGGGGGATGCTGCAGCGGCGCTTACTACCAATGACATATTGCTGCTGCGGCTCTAGTCCCCCTCCCTCCTCCTCCTTGTCCGATGCCTGCACACTGCACAGAGGGAGATGCCAGCACGAGGAGCCTGTCAGCGGGGAGAAGGTAAGTATATCCCTCTCTCTCTCTCTCTCTGGGGGACACCGTCTGCCATAATGTATAAAAAGGGGTCCTGGCTGCCGCAATGTGTAAAAAGGGGGCCTGGCTGCCGCAATGTGTAAAAAGAGGGCCTGGCTTCCGCAAAGGGGGCCTGGCTGCTGCAATGTGTAAAAAGGGGGACTGGCTGCCGCAATGTGTAAAAAGGGGGACTGGCTGCCGCAATGTGTAAAAAGGGGGCCTGGCTGCTGCAATGTGTAAAAAGGGGGACTGGCTGCCGCAATGTGTAAAAAGGGGGCCAGGCTGCCGCAATGTGTAAAAAGGGGTCCTGGCTGCCGCAATGTGTAAAAAGGGGTCCTGGCTGCCGCAATGTGTAAAAAGGGGTCCTGGCTGCCGCAATGTGTAAAAAGGGGTCCTGGCTGCCGCAATGTGTAAAAAGGGGGACTGTCTGCTGTAATGTGTAAAAAAGGGGACGCTGTCTGCTGTAATGTATAAAAGGGGCTCTACCTGGTGTAGTGGCGCTACTGTGCAGCGTAATTTGAATAATGGAGACTACTGTGCACCGTAGTATGAATTGCTATTATTTTGTGGCCACGCCCCTTCCCCATGAAGCCACGCCCCTATATATATTTTGCGCGCGCACTGCCCCCGTCTTGCATGGGGGGGCGCCAATGTCGTTTCTTGCACACAGCGCTAAAATGCCTAGTTACGGCACTGCCTTCAATTTACCGTTTACAAAATACCAGTATTTTGAAACGGTAAAAAAGCAGGGTCCTACCCGTTTCAGACCCGTTTAATTGTGCAGTGTAAAAATAAGATTTTACTTACCGATAAATCTATTTCTCATAGTCCGTAGTGGATGCTGGGGACTCCGTCAGGACCATGGGGATTAGCGGCTCCGCAGGAGACAGGGCACAAAAAGTAAGCTTTTAGGATCACATGGTGTGTACTGGCTCCTCCCCCTATGACCCTCCTCCAAGCCTCAGTTAGGTACTGTGCCCGGACGAGCGTACACAATAAGGAAGGATCTTGAATCCCGGGTAAGACTCATACCAGCCACACCAATCACACCGTACAACTTGTGATTTGAACCCAGTTAACAGTATGATAACAACGAAGGAGCCTCTGAAAAGATGGCCCACAACAATAATAACCCGATTTTTGTAACAATAATTATGTACAAGTAATGCAGACAATCCGCACTTGGGATGGGCGCCCAGCATCCACTACGGACTATGAGAAATAGATTTATCGGTAAGTAAAATCTTATTTTCTCTAACGTCCTAGTGGATGCTGGGGACTCCGTCAGGACCATGGGGATTATACCAAAGCTCCCAAACGGGCGGGAGAGTGCGGATGACTCTGCAGCACCGAATGAGAGAACTCCAGGTCCTCCTCAGCCAGGGTATCAAATTTGTAGAATTTTACAAACGTGTTCCCCCCTGACCACGTAGCTGCTCGGCAAAGTTGTAAAGCCGAGACCCCTCGGGCAGCCGCCCAAGATGAGCCCACCTTCCTTGTGGAATGGGCATTTACAGATTTTGGCTGTGGCAGGCCTGCCACAGAATGTGCAAGCTGAATTGTACTACAAATCCAACGAGCAATAGTCTGCTTAGAAGCAGGAGCACCCAGCTTTTTGGGTGCATACAATATAAACAGCAAGTCAGACTTTCTGACTCCAGCCGTCCTGGAATTATATATATATATATATATTTTCAGGGCCCTGACAACGTCTAGCAACTTGGAGTCCTCCAAGTCCCTAGTAGCCGCAGGCACCACAATAGGTTGTTTCAGGTGAAACGCTGACACCACCTTAGGAAGAAACTGGGGACGAGTCCGCAGTTCTGCCCTGTCCGAATGGAAAATCAAATATGGGCTTTTGTAAGACAAAGCCGCCAATTCTAACACTCGCCTGGCCGAGGCCAGGGCCAACAGCATGGTCACTTTCCATGTGAGATATTTCAAATCCACAGATTTGAGCGGTTCAAACCAATATGATTTGAGGAATCCCAACACTACGTTGAGATCCCACGGTGCCACTGGAGGCACAAAAGGGGCTGTATATGCAATACTCCCTTGACAAATGTCTGGACTTCAGGAACTGAAGCCAATTCTTTCTGGAAGAAAATCTACAGGGTCGAAACTTGAACCTTAATGGACCCCAATTTGAGGCTCATAGACACTCCTGTTTGCAGGAAGTGCAGAAATCGACCTAGTTGAAATTTCTTCGTGGGGCCTTCCTGGCCTCACCCGCGCAACATATTTTCACCACATGTGGTGATAACGTTGTGCGGTCACCTCCTTCCTGGCTTTGACCAGGGTAGGTATGACCTCTTCCGGAATGCCTTTTCCCTTAGGATCCGGCGTTCAACCGCCATGCCGTCAAACGCAGCC
Organism: Pseudophryne corroboree; assembly: GCF_028390025.1. Taxonomy (NCBI): domain Eukaryota; kingdom Metazoa; phylum Chordata; class Amphibia; order Anura; family Myobatrachidae; genus Pseudophryne; species Pseudophryne corroboree. The sequence goes on along the minus strand of NC_086454.1, from coordinate 38,788,102 downwards.
GCGGTAAGTCTTGGAACAGACATGGGCCCTCATTCCGAGTTGATCTGTCGCAAGGCGAATTTAGCAGAGTTACACACGCTAAGCCGCCGCCTACTGGGAGTGTATCTTAGCATCTTAAAATTGCGACCGATGTATTCGCAATATTGCGATCACAAACTACTTAGCAGTTTTAGAGTAGCTTCAGACTTACTCTGCCTGTGCGATCAGTTCAGTGCTTTTCGTTCCTGGTTTGACGTCACAAACACACCCAGCGTTCGCCCAACCACTCCCCCGTTTCTCCGGCCACTCCTGCGTTTTTTCCGGAAACGGTAGCGTTTTCAGCCACACGCCCATAAAACGCCGTGTTTCCGCCCAGTAACACCCATTTCCTGTCAATCACATTACGATCGCCGGAGCGATGAAAAAGCCGTGAGTAAAAATACTTTCTTCATAGCAAAGATACTTGGCGCAGTCGCAGTGCGAATATTGCGCATGCGCACTAAGCGGAATTTCACTGCGATGCGATGAAAAATACCGAGCGAACAACTCGGAATGAGGGCCATGGTACTTGCTGAAGCAAGTCCCTTCTTAGCTCCCGAGGCCATTAGTCCTCTGTGAGCATCTCTTGAAATTCCGGGTACCAAGTCCCTCTTGGCCAATCCGGAGCCACGAGTATAGTTCTTACTCCTCTACGTCTTATAATTCTCAATACCTTGGTTATGAGAAGCAGAGGAGGGAACACATACACCGACTGTTACACCCACGGTGTTACCAGGACATCCACAGCTATCGCCTAAAGGTCTCGTGACCTGGCGCAATACCTGTCCCGTTTTTTGTTCGGGCGGGATGCCATCATGTCCACCTTTGGTCTTTCCCAACGGTTCACAATCATGCGGAAAACTTCCCGATGAAGTTCCCACTCTCCCGGGTGGAGGTCGTGCCTGCTGAGGAAGTCTGCTTCCCAGTCGTCCACTCCGGAATGAACACTGCTGACAGTGCTATCACATGATTTTCCGCCTAGCGAAAAATCCTTGCAGTTTTGCCACTGCCCTCCTGCTTCTTGTGCCGCCCTTTCTGTTTACGTGGGCGACTGCCGTGATGTTATCCCACTGGATCAATACCGGCTGACCTTGAAGCAGAGGTCTTGCTAAGTTTAGAGCATTATAAATTTGCTCTTAGCTCCAGTATATTTATGTGGAGAGAATTCTCCAGACTTGATCACACTCCCTGGAAATTTTTTCCCTGTGTGACTGCTCTCCAGCCTCTCAGGCTGGCCTCCGTGGTCACCAGCACCCAATCCTGAATGCCGAATCTGCGGCCCTCTAGAAGATGAGCACTCTGTAATCACCACAGGAGAGACACCCTTGTCCTTGGATATAGGGTTATCCGCTGATGCATCTGAAGATGCGATCCAGACCATTTGTCCAGCAGATCCCACTGAAGAGTTCTTGCGTGAAATCTGCCGAATGGAATCGCTTCGTAATAAGCCACCATTTTTACCAGGACTCTTGTGCAATGATGCACTGACACTTTTCCTGGTTTTAGGAGGATCCCGATTAGCTCGGATAACTCCCTGGCTTTCTCCTCTGGGAGAAACACCTTTTTCTGGACTGTGTCCAGAATCATCCCTAGGACCAGCAGACGTGTCGTCGGAACAACTGCGGTTTTGGAATATTTAGAATCCACCCGTGTTGTCGTAGAACTACTTGAGATAGTGCTACTCCGACCTCCAACTGTTCTCTGGACCTTGTTCTTATCAGGAAGTCGTCCATTTTCTTTGAAGACGAATCCTCATTTCGGTCATTACCTTGGTAAGGACCCGGGGTGCCTTGGACAATCCAACGGCATCGTCTGAAACTGATAGTGACAGTTCTGTACCACGAACCTGAGGTACCCTCGGTGAGAAAGGCAAATTTTTGGGACATGGAGGTAAGCATCCCTGATGTCCCGGGACACCATATAGTCCCCTTCTTCCCGGTTCGCTATCACCGCTCTGAGTGACTCCATCTAGATTTGAACTTTTGTAAGTGTTCAAATATTTCAGATTTAGAATAGGTCTCACCTAGCCTTCTGGCTTCAGTACCACCATATAGTGTGGAATAATACCCCTTTCCTTGTTGTAGGAGGGGTACTTTGATTATCACCTGCTGGGAATACAGCTTGTGAATTGTTTTCAATACTGCCTCCCTGTCGGAGGGAGACATTGGTACAGCAGACTACAGGAACCTGCGAGGGGGAAACGTCTCGACATTCCAATCTGTACCCCTTGGATACTACTTGTAGGATCCAGGGGTCCTGTACGGTCCCAGCGTCATGCTGAGAACTTGGTAGAAGCGTTGGAGGGCTTCTGTTCCTGGGAATGGGCTGCCTGCTGCAGTCTTCTTCCCTTTCCTCTATCCCTGGGCAGATATGACTCTTAAAGGGACGAAAGGACTGAGGCTGAAAAGACGGTGTCTTTTTCTGCAGAGATGTGACTTAGGGTAAAAAACGGTGGATTTTCCAGCAGTTGCCGTGACCACCAGGTCCCATGGACCGACCCCAAATAACTCCTCCCCTTTATACGGCAATACATCTTTGTGCCGTTTGGAATCTGCATCACCTGACCACTGTCGTGTCCATAAACATCTTCTTGCAGATATGGACATCGCATTTACTCTTGATGCCAGAGTGCAAATATCCCTCTGCGCATCTCGCATATATAGAAATGCATCCTTTAAATGCTCTATAGTCAATAAAATACTGTCCCTGTCAAGGGTATCAATATTTTTAGTCAGGGAATCCGACCAAGCCACCTCAGCTCTGCACATCCAGGCTGAGGCGATCGCTGGTCGCAGTATAACACCAGCATGTGTGTGTATACTTTTTAGGATATTTTCCAGCCTCCTATCAGCTGGCTCCTTAAGTACGGCCCTATCTGTAGATGGTACCGCCACTTGTTCTGATAAGCATGTGAGCGCCTTATCCACCCTAAGGGGTGTTTCCCAACGCGCCCTAACTTCTGGCGGGAAAGGGTATACCGCCAATAATTTTCTATCGGGGGAAACCCACGCATCATCACACACTTCATTTAATTTATCTGATTCAGGAAAAACTACAGGTAGTTTTTTCACATCCCACATAATACCCTTTTTTGTGGTACTTGTAGTATCAGAAATATGTAACACCTCCTTCATTGCCCTTAACGTGTGGCCCTAAAGGAAAATACGTTTGTTTCTTCACCGTCGACACTGAAATCAGTGTCCGTGTCTGGGTCTGTGTCGACCGACTGAGGTAAATGGGCGTTTTACAGCCCCTGACAGTGTTTGAGACGCCTGGACAGGTACTAATTTGTTCGCCGGCCGTCTCATGTCGTCAACCGGCTTGCAGCGTGTTGACATTATCACGTAATTCCATAAATAAGCCATCCATTCCGGTGTCGACTCCCTAGAGAGTGACATCACCATTACAGGCAATTTGCTCCGCCTCCTCACCAACATTTTCCTCATACATGTCGACACACACGTACCGACATACAGCACACACATAGGGAATGCTCTGATAGAGGACAGGACCCACTAGCCCTTTGGGGAGACAGAGGGAGAGTTTGCCAGCACACACCAAAACGCTATAATTATATAGGGACAACCTTTATATAAGTGTTCCTCCCTTATAGCATTTAATATATATTCATATCGCCAAATCAGTGCCCCCCCTCTCTGTTTTAACCCTGTTTCTGTAGTGCAGTGCAGGGGAGAGCATGGGAGCCTTCCCACCAGCATTTCTGTGAGGGAAAATGGCGCTGTGTGCTGAGGAGAATAGGCCCCGCCCCCTTTTCGGCGGGCTTCTTCTCCGTAATGTGTGATATCTGGCAGGGGTTAAATACATCCATATAGCCTCAAGGGCTATATGTGATGTATTTTTCGCCATACAGGTATTATACATTGCTGCCCAGGGCGCCCCCCCCCCCCCGCGCCCTGCACCCTCCGTGACCGCTGTGTGAAGTGTGCTGACAACAATGGCGCACAGCTGCAGTGCTGTGCGCTACCTGATGAAGACTGAAAGTCTTCTGCCGCCTGGTTCCGGACCTCTTCAATCTTCAGCATCTGCAAGGGGGGTCGGCGGCGCTGCTCCGGGACGAACCCCAGGGCGAGACCTGTGTTCCGACTCCCTCTGGAGCTAATGGTGTCCAGTAGCCTAAGAAGCCAATCCATCCTGCACGCAGGTGAGTTCACTTCTCTCCCCTAAGTCCCTCGATGCAGTGAGCCTGTTGCCAGCAGGACTCACTGAAAATAAAGAACCTAAAAACTTTTTCTAAGCAACTCTTTAAGAGAGCCACCTAGATTGCACCCTGCTCGGACGGGCACAAAAACCTAACTGAGGCTTGGAGGAGGGTCATAGGGGGAGGAGCCAGTACACACCATGTGATCCTAAAAGCTTACTTTTTGTGCCCTGTCTCCTGCGGAGCCGCTAATCCCCATGGTCCTGACGGAGTCCCCAGCATCCACTAGGACGTTAGAGAAAGGGTCTGAAACTGTACTTGCAAGCCCCAGAAGGTGATAGGCTGTCTCCATGTGTGATCTCACCAGGCAGAAGCAGGAAATAAACATTTCTCTAACGTCCTAGTGGATGCTGGGGACTCCGTCAGGACCATGGGGAATAGCGGCTCCGCAGGAGACAGGGCACAAAAGCAAGCTTTTAGGATCACATGGTGTGTACTGGCTCCTCCCCCTATGACCCTCCTCCAAGCCTCAGTTAGGTTTTTGTGCCCGGCCGAGAAGGGTGCAATCTAGGTGGCTCTCTTAAAGAGTTACTTAGAAAAAGTTTTTAGGTTCTTTATTTTCAGTGAGTCCTGCTGGCAACAGGCTCACTGCATCGAGGGACTTAGGGGAGAGATTTTCAACTCACCTGCGTGCAGGATGGATTGGATTCTTAGGCTACTGGACATAGCTCCAGAGGGAGTCAGAACACAGGGCTCGCCCTGGGGTTCGTCCCGGAGCCGCGCCGCCGACCCCCCTTGCAGACGCTGAAGATGAAGAGGTCCGGAACCAGGCGGCAGAAGACTCTCAGTCTTCATCAGGTAGCGCACAGCACTGCAGCTGTGCGCCATTGTTGTCAGCACACTTCACACAGCGGTCACGGAGGGTGCAGGGCGCTGGGGGGGGGCGCCCTGGGCAGCAATGTATAATACCTGTATGGCGAAAAATACATCACATATAGCCCTTGAGGCTATATGGATGTATTTAACCCCTGCCAGATATCTAAAACTCCGGAGAAGAAGCCCGCCGAAAAGGGGGCGGGGCCTATTCTCCTCAGCACACAGCGCCATTTTCCCTCACAGAAAGGCTGGTGGGAAGGCTCCCATGCTCTCCCCTGCACTGCACTACAGAAACAGGGTTAAAACAGAGAGGGGGGGCACTGATTTGGCGATATGTATATATATTAAAATGCTATAAGGGAGGAACACTTATATAAAGGTTGTCCCTGGATAATTATAGCGTTTTGGTGTGTGCTGGCAAACTCTCCCTCTGTCTCCCCAAAGGGCTAGTGGGTCCTGTCCTCTATCAGAGCATTCCCTATGTGTGTGCTGTATGTCGGTACGTGTGTGTCGACATGTATGAGGAAAATATTGGTGAGGAGGCGGAGAAAATTGCCTGTAATGGTGATGTCACTCTCTAGGGAGTCGACACCGGAATGGATGGCTTATTTATGGAAATTACGTGACAATGTCAACACGCTGCAAGCCGGTTGACGACATGAGAGGGCCGGCGAACAAATTAGTATCTGTCCAGGCGTCTCAAACACCGTCAGGGGCTGTAAAATGCCCATTTACCTCAGTCGGTCGACACAGACCCAGACACGGACACTGATTTCAGTGTCGACGGTGAAGAAACAAACGTATTTTCTTTTAGGGCCACACGTTAAGGGCAATGAAGGAGGTGTTACATATTTCTGATACTCCAAGTACCACAAAAAAGGGTATTATATGTGAGGTGAAAAAACTACCTGTAGTTTTTCCTGAATCAGATAAATTAAATGAAGTGTGTGATGATGCGTGGGTTTCCCCCGATAGAAAATTATTGGCGGTATACCCTTTCCCGCCAGAAGTTAGGGCGCGTTGGGAAACACCCCTTAGGGTGGATAAGGCGCTCACATGCTTATCAGAACAAGTGGCGGTACCATCTACAGATAGGGCCGTACTTAAGGAGCCAGATGATAGGAGGCTGAAAAATATCCTAAAAAGTATACACACACATGCTGGTGTTATACTGCGACCAGCGATCGCCTCAGCCTGGATGTGCAGAGCTGAGGTGGCTTGGTCGGATTCCCTGACTAAAAATATTGATACCTTTGACAGGGACAGTATTTTATTGACTATAGAGCATTTAAAGGATGCATTTCTATATATGCGAGATGCGCAGAGGGATATTTGCACTCTGGCATCAAGAGTAAATGCGATGTCCATATCTGCAAGAAGATGTTTATGGACACGACAGTGGTCAGGTGATGCAGATTCCAAACGGCACAAAGATGTATTGCCGTATAAAGGGGAGGAGTTATTTGGGGTCGGTCCATGGGACCTGGTGGCCAGGGCAACTGCTGGAAAATCCACCGTTTTTTACCCTAAGTCACATCTCTGCAGAAAAAGACACCGTCTTTTCAGCCTCAGTCCTTTCGTCCCTATAAGAGTCATATTTGCCCAGGGATAGAGGAAAGGGAAGAAGACTGCAGCAGGCAGCCCATTCCCAGGAACAGAAGCCCTCCACCGCTTCTACCAAGTTCTCAGCATGACGCTGGGACCGTACAGGACCCCTGGATCCTACAAGTAGTATCCAAGGGGTACAGATTGGAATGTCGAGAGGTTTCCCCCCTCGCAGGTTCCTGTAGTCTGCTGTACCAATGTCTCCCTCCGACAGGGAGGCAGTATTGAAAACAATTCACAAGCTGTATTCCCAGCAGGTGATAATAAAATTACCCCTCCGACAACAAGGAAAGGGGTATTACTCCACACTATATGGTGGTACTGAAGGCTAGGTGAGACCTATTCTAAATCTGAAAAATTTGAACACTTACAAGGGTTCAAATCCAGATGGAGTCACTCAGAGCGGTGATAGCAAAGAACAAGGGGACTATATGGTGTCGCGGGACATCAGGAATGCTTACCTCCATGTCCCAAAATTTGCCTTTTCTCACCAAGGGTACCTCAGGTTCGTGGTACAGAACTGTCACTATCAGTTTCAAGACGATGCCGTTGGATTGTCCAAGGCACCCCGGGTCCTTACCAAGGTAATGACCGAAAGGAGGATTCGTCTTCAAAGAAAATGGACGACCTCCTGATAAGAACAAGGTCCAGAGAACAGTTGGAGGTCGGAGTAGCACTATCTCAAGTAGTTCTACGACAGCACGGGTGGATTCTAAATATTCCAAAACCGCAGTTGTTCCGACGACACGTCTGCTGGTCCTAGGGATGATTCTGGACACAGTCCAGGAAAAGGTGTTTCTCCCAGAGGAGAAAGCCAGGGAGTTATCCGAGCTAATCGGGATCCTCCTAAAACCAGGAAAAGTGTCAGTGCATCATTGCACAAGAGTCCTGGTAAAAATGGTGGCTTATTACGAAGCGCTTCCATTCGGCAGATTTCACGCAAGAACTCTTCAGTGGGATCTGCTGGACAAATGGTCCGGATCGCATCTTCAGATGCATCAGCGGATAACCCTATATCCAAGGACAAGGGTGTCTCTCCTGTGGTGATTACAGAGTGCTCATCTTCTAGAGGGCCGCAGATTCGGCATTCAGGATTGGATGCTCGTGACCACGGAGGCCAGCCTGAGAGGCTGGGGAGCAGTCACACAAGGAGTGTGATCAAGTCTGGAGAATTCTCTCCACATAAATATACTGGAGCTAAGAGCAAATTTATAATGCTCTAAGCTTAGCAAGACCTCTGCTTCAAGGTCAGCCGGTATTGATCCAGTGGGATAACATCACGGCAGTCGCCCACGTAAACAGAAAGGGCGGCACAAGAAGCAGGAGGGCAGTGGCAAAACTGCAAGGATTTTTCGCTAGGCGGAAAATCATGTAATAGCACTGTCAGCAGTGTTCATTCCGGGAGTGGACGACTGGGAAGCAGACTTCCTCAGCAGGCACGACCTCCACCCGGGAGAGTGGGAACTTCATCGGGAAGTTTTCCGCATGAAGACCAAAGGTGGACATGATGGCGTCCCGCCCGAACAAAAAATGGGACAGGTATTGCGCCAGGTCACGAGACCTTCAGGCGATAGCTGTGGACGTCCTGGTAACACCGTGGGTGTAACAGTCGGTGTATGTGTTCCCTCCTCTGCTTCTCATAACCAAGGTATTGAGAATTATAAGACATAGAGGAGTAAGAACTATACTCGTGGCTCCGGATTGGCCAAGAGGGTCTTGGTAACCGGAACTTCAAGAGATGCTCACAGAGGACTAATGGCCTCGGGAGCTAAGAAGGGATTTGCTTTCAGCAAGTACCATGTCTGTTCCAAGAGGAACCGTGGCATCGGCCTTTAAGAAAGGACCTGCTCCAGCAGGGACCTTGTCTGTTCCAAGACTTACCGCGACTGCGTTTGACGGCATGGCGGTTTGAACGCCGGATCCTAAGGGAAAAGGCATTCCGGAAGAGGTCATACCTACCCTGGTCAAAGCCAGGAAGGAGGTGACCGCACAACGTTATCACCACATGTGGTAAAAATATGTTGCGTGGGTGAGGCCAGGAAGGCCCCACGAAAAAATTTCAACTAGGTCGATTTCTGCACTTCCTGCAAACAGGAGTGTCTATGAGCCTCAAATTGGGGTCCATTAAGGTTCAAGTTTCGGCCCTATAGATTTTCTTCCAGAAAGAATTGGCTTCAGTTCCTGAAGTCCAGACGTTTGTCAAGGGAGTATTGCATATACAGCCCTTGTGTGCCTCCAGTGGCACCGTGGGATCTCAACGTAGTGTTGGGATTCCTCAAATCATATTAGTTTGAACCACTCAAATCTGTGGATTTGAAATATCTCACATGGAAAGTGACCATGCTGTTGGCCCTGGCCTCGGCCAGGCGATTGTCAAAATTGGCGGCTTTGTCTTACAAAAGCCCATATTTGATTTTCCATTCGGGACAGGGCAGAACTGCGGACTCGTCCCCAGTTTCTTCCTAAGGTGGTGTCAGCGTTTCACCTGAAACAACCTATTGTGGTGCCTGCGGCTACTAGGGACTTGGAGGACTCCAAGTTGCTAGACGTTGTCAGGGCCCTGAAAATATATATATATATATAATTCCAGGACGGCTGGAGTCAGAAAGTCTGACTTGCTGTTTATATTGTAGGCACCCAAAAAGCTGGGTGCTCCTGCTTCTAAGCAGACTATTGCTCGTTGGATTTGTAGTACAATTCAGCTTGCACATTCTGTGGCAGGCCTGCCACAGCCAAAATCTGTAAATGCCCATTCCACAAGGAAGGTGGGCTCATCTTGGGCGGCTGCCCGAGGGGTCTCGGCTTTACAACTTTGCCGAGCTGCAACTTGGTCAGGGGCAAACACGTTTGCTAAATTCTACAAATTTGATACCCTGGCTGAGGAGGACCTGGAGTTCTCTCATTCGGTGCTGCAGAGTCATCCGCACTCTCCCGCCCGTTTGGGAGCTTTGGTATAATCCCCATGGTCCTGACGGAGTCCCCAGCATCCACTAGGACGTCAGAGAAAATAAGATTTTACTTACCGATAAATCTATTTCTCATAGTCCGTAGTGGATGCTGGGCGCCCATCCCAAGTGCGGATTGTCTGCATTACTTGTACATAGTTATTGTTACAAAAAAATCGGGTTATTATTGTTGTGAGCCATCTTTTTTAGAGGCTACTTCATTGTTATCATACTGTTAACTGGGTTCAAATCACAAGTTGTACGGTGTGATTGGTGTGGCTGGTATGAGTCTTACCCGGGATTCAAGATCCTTCCTTATTGTGTACGCTCGTCCGGGCACAGTACCTAACTGAGGCTTGGAGGAGGGTCATAGGGGGAGGAGCCAGTACACACCATGTGATCCTAAAAGCTTGCTTTTGTGCCCTGTCTCCTGCGGAGCCGCTATTCCCCATGGTCCTGACGGAGTCCCCAGCATCCACTACGGACTATGAGAAATAGATTTATCGGTAAGTAAAATCTTATTTTAAAATGACAACCACTGTTTTGTATGGGTGAAACGGGTTCAGTGTGAAAGGTACCAAAATGGTAATGAAATGGTAATATACTGGTTACAACATGCGATGTGAAGGGGGTTTAACTGCTCAGACCCGTTTTAAGAACCGTTTAAAGAACCGTTTCAAAAGCAGGTTTTGCGATGTGAAAGCAGCATAAGAGGAGGATAGTAAGCTGTATACCTACAGAAAAGTATAATTGATTGGTAAAACAAGGGTGCTGTCCTATATAAAGTTGAGAGAAGCAGCAGAGCAGTGACTGATAAGACAGGAGCTAAGCGGGTGTGTAAATGACTGTCTCTGGGCTGTGATATGAGGATACAGTGTTGCTCAGGAAAGAAGTTACAGTATTAAAACTTTGAGGAAAACACTTGTGATACCCTACTGGTATCTGGTATGCGAGATCTGCAGTCACTGTGTATAGTACATCACCCTTACCTTGCTCCGGTTGGTCATGGGTTCAGGCACAGTTACCAGAGGGTCCCCTGAAGAATCAGGTCTTTAACTACAAGTACATTGTGGGTGTGGACTACAGGTGTCGGTGCAGCGCATAAAGAATTGGGCGCCAGGCCATCTCAGAAAAACAGCATAAAGTTTATTTCAACATCAAACAGATATTTCAGGGATAACTTGTGAACACTCCTCCAGCACAAAGCATATCAGTTACAGTGGATCCCATATCAGGGCACCTCCTCCAGTGCATCGCTTAGTCGCAGCAGCATATATATAGCGAACATCAGTACATACCAGGGCATTCTGTGACCAGTAGTGCTACACATCAGGTTACCGTCTCTCTCTCTCTTACTGAGCGAGGATTCTTTTCCTTGGGGGGCTTCTAATCACGCCACGTGGCTTTCCGACCACTTCACCCAGATACCTCTCGAGATACTTTTCCATGGGGGCACTTACTCACGCCGCGTGGCTTCCAACCACTTCACCCAGATACCTCTTGAGACTCACACCTTGAGCACACTTTTCTCCTGGCATCACCCTTTCACTGGATTCTGCATACTGCTGCTCTCACACTGCTATGTCTCCCTCTGTCAAATGCTTTGCTGTGGCTGGCATCACTCCCCACCTAAACATGTGGGGAGCCCTCACTGGGGCTACATCTTTCTGGTTAATCCACCACACTTCAGCTAGCTAAAACATGTGCTTCTCCTCACTGTCTGTCTGCTCTCTGCTCTGCTGCTGCTGCTCTCATTCTGTTGTAGCTGTGTCGTGTCTCACTGCAGGACAACCTTTTTATAACCTTGCATTCCCAGGGTCACATTCTAAATCTGGGATTTCCCGCTCTGTCTTTCCCGCTCTCAGTTTCCCGCTCTGAGTCTGCAAATGAGTGAGTCATGCCCTTTGCATTTTGCAGACTGATCTGTATAGCTATGAGCTGTGCTGTTAACTCCTTCTGTGCTGCAAGCTGTAGGCTGCTGGCACAGTGCTTATGCAACTCCAGCAAACATTTTACTTTTATTAAAGTCATACTGGCACCTGTAGTGCCACAGTTGATTTGGGCTGCAGTTTCAGGGTATCACACACTAGACAGCTGAAAATTGAAACTGTGTTTCTAGATAAAATACACAACTATACAGTTCCACAAAGGAGGTTTAGGATTTCCACAGCAAGTAGCTTTTGAATACTCTGATGAAGAGACTACCAGTTATGTACAATTCCAGTGCACTTCAATATGGGCCCCAACGGCATACAATATGCATATGTAACTGCAGTTTACCTAAACTTTATTACCCGGGTAATTAGATACTTTGGATGTTGAGGTATTTTTTGACAAGCAGGGTTTTATTCATTCATTTTTGGCATTGCATGCAAGGATATCTGTATAGTTATCTTAATATATTTAGTGATCAATTTAGCTATTTTATCAATCGGAATTGAATTGTAATGAAATGTCTGAATATTGCTACATTAGCCAATTTTATTAAACATTCTGGTACTTACCTGTAAGACGTTTAGTTCATGTTCCAGCTCGATCTGAAGATCCTAGAAGAAGAGTAAAGGTATAATTAGATGCTTGATTTAAACAATAGTAATATATTTACACATTCATACCCATCACACATTAACGCTAGGCTTTCCCAAGCAAGCCTGTATACAAATATATATATAGCTTGGGTGGAGGCACTTTAGTTACCCTCAAGAGTAGGGGTGGGTTACACTTGGTCTCCAACATGGCGGCACCCAGTAATGCAGACCTTTCTGCAAAGCCATATTGCTCACTGCCTCTGGTCTCCTAGCAACGGCTCAGCAAGAGCGACCCGCTGTAGCGGCGTCCCACCGCCACGAGCGGACCCCCTCACCGCCGCCACTGCTGCCCATGGACCCGGCGCAGCAGCCCACCTCCGCCGCTGCCCGCTGTTAGGGTCTCCTGCCCTGTGCTGCCACGTCGTCATGGCAACCGGGAGACAAGTGCTAGCGGAGTAACCTGAGCGCAGCTGATACTCCGGTTCGGGTCTTTTGCTGTGCAGTGGTTACAGGCTCTGTGCACGGCAGGGGATCCGGTGCTGGTTTTTGTGCTCACAGTCTGTGAGGTCTGAGTGGGGCGTGGACAGCACCTGCTTTATAAGGCTTCTTCTCAGGTTAAGCAGATGCTGCTGAATCTTTGTTGGTTAGTCAGTTCCTGAAAGTTAGCCAGTACTGTGTAGCTTTGTATTTGTTGTTGCTTACTGCAAATAGGCCTGGGGATTTGGTACTACACTCTGCCAATCCAGACCTAGCAGTAAGACTGGAGTCAGTCGTTTAACTTGCTGGGGTTCTTTTACTACTCTGTGAACTTAGCAAGTTTGTGGCTGTATTCTAAGACTTGCCTGCCAAAATCCTGTCTCACTGTGCAAGGTGTTCAGGTGTCAGTTTAGTGGCAGTAAGCTGAACCTGTGCACTGCAAGTGAGAATTAGGATTGTGGAGACTCTCCTTGTGTCTATCATTCCATCTCTGACCAAGGAGTTTACTGCCACACCCGTTGGTAACCCTTTAGGGTTTTGCTGTTGCCCTTAGCAACAGCATTTCGGGTTCTCTATGTATTAAAACACAACATCTTGCTTTTCCCATCTGAGCATTACTAATACTAGGGAGACACCCAGTTCCTTAGCCTCTGGGCTTCTCTGTTCACTTTGTGTGTATTTTGTTACCCTATCACCTTCTGTGTACGTAAGGTCATATTCCCCAGTCTGTCTGTGAGTTCATTTGTTTTGCATACCTATTTGTTCAGACACCAGTACATTCATGCAGGCACTGGTGTGCATAACAGTTCAAACACCAGTACATTCCTGCAGGCACTGGAGTGCATAACAGTTCTGACACCAGTACATTCCTGCAGGCACTGGTGTGCATAACATATTCAGCAGCCTAATACTCCTGTTGAAATTTTGTGGGAATATGGAGCATACCCCTCAAAATACGTTGCAACAGGTGGTCGATCAGGTGCAGGTCCTGACTCGACAATTTAATGATTTGTCCATTAAAATGCACACCTCCCAGGCCGCTGGCGGAGCTCCCGCTGCAGCAGCACCTTCAGGGGTTAAGGAGCCGAAAGTAAATCTCCCGGATCGTTTTTCTGGAGATCGCTCGCAGTTCTTTTGTTTCAAGGAGAGCTGCAAGCTATACTTCCGGCTTAGGCCTCAGTCTTCTGGGTCGGAGATTCAGCGGGTGGGCATGGTGATTTCCTTGCTACAAGGAGACCCACAGGTCTGGGCATATGGGTTGCAGCCTGACTGTCCGTCGCTTAAAAGTGTTGATGCTTTTTTTACTGCACTGGGCATGTTGTATGATGACCCTGACAAGACGGCCTCAGCCGAGGCTCAGATTTCGATCCTTAAGCAAGGGCGAAGGCCAGTTGAGGTTTACTGTACGGAGTTTCGGAGGTTGGCCCATGATACCCAGTGGAATGACCCAGCCCTGAGACACCAGTACCGAAGAGGTCTTTCTAACCAGATAAAGGACCAACTGGTACAATATCCCTTGCCTGATAGCTTGGATCAGCTCATGCAGTTATCCATCCGGGTGGATAGACGGCTGAGAGAGCGTAGGCTTGAAAGGGAGACTGAGGTTTCCTTCTTTCCCAAGGGAACCTCAGACTCTGAGGATTTTTCCGAGGAGCCTATGCAGATTGGGGCTACCCGCCTCTCCTCGCGTGAGAAGACGCGGAGGAGACAGTAGGGGTTGTGTTTGTACTGTGGGAATAAAGGTCATGTGGTAGTATCATGCCCAGAAAAGCCGGAAAACTTCAGGGCCTGAGGGTGATGGGAAATATCCTGTCAGGCCAGAAGTCAGAATTTCCCAAGAAGACTTTTATCATTCCGGTGACCTTGAAGATCCTCGGTCAAACTGTCAAAACTGAGGCCTTTGTGGACAGTGGGGCCGACGGGGTTTTTATGGACCGCCAATTCGCCCTGAAACACTCTGTCCCCTTAGTACCCTTGGCATCGGAAATTGAGATTTGTGGGTTAAACGGGGAACCATTATCCCAAGGTAAAATTACCTCTTGCACTAGCCAGATTTCTTTGTTTATTGGAGCCACACACTCTGAAAAATTGTCCTTTTATGTGACTGTCTGTACTTTTGCCCCATTGGTGTTGGGGTTACCCTGGTTAAGGGCCCACAATCCTCAATTTGACTGGGTCTCTGGGGAGATTCTTAGTTGGGGTACTGATTGTTTCAGGAGTTGCTTGAGCCTTCCAGTCAGGCTCTCGCAGCTAAGTTTGCCAGGATTGCCAGGGTGTTATGCAGATTTTGCGGACGTATTCTCCAAAAAAGTTGCAGAGGTACTACCTCCCCATCGCCCCTATGACTGTGCCATTGATTTGTTGCCAAATGCTAAGCTTCCCAAGAGCAGGTTGTACTCCCTGTCACGTCCTGAGACTCAGGCTATGGCAGAGTACATTCAGGAGAACTTGGCTAAGGGATTTATCAGACCTTCACAGTCTCCAGTTGGGTCGGGGTTCTTCTTCGTGGGTAAAAAGGACGGTTCGTTGCGACCCTGCATCGATTTCAGGGAATTGAACCGTATCACGATTAAAAACTCATACCCACTGCCCCTCATTTCGGTCTTGTTTGACCAGCTTCGTACTGCCACCATTTTTTCTAAGATTGACCTACGCGGTGCGTACAATCTAATCCGAATAAGAGAGGGGGATGAATGGAAGACTGCCTTTAATACCCACTCAGGGCATTATGAATATTTGGTGATGCCTTTTGGGCTCTGTAATGCCCCGGCAGTCTTCCAGGATTTCATGAATGATGTGCTCAGGGAATATTTGGATAGATTCTTAGTTGTATACTTAGATGACATCCTAATCTTCTCCCATTCCCTGGAGGAACATCGGAAGCATGTACGCTTAGTCCTCCAGAAACTCAGAGACCACCGGCTTGGGGCGAAGCTGGAGAAGTGCGAATTTGAAGTTCAGCAAATTGCATTTCTAGGATATATTATCTCCCCAGAAGGTTTCCAAATGGAGGGTTCCAAGGTACAGGCAGTCCTGGATTGGGTGCAGCCCACTAGTTTGAAGGCGCTTCAGCGTTTCCTGGGCTTTGCGAATTTTTATAGACGATTTATCGCTGGATTTTCTTCTATAGTGGCGCCCTTGGTGGCACTCACTAAGAAAGGGGCGGATGTTGCTCACTGGTCTTGTGAGGCTAAAGCGGCTTTTGCCCGTCTCAAAAGGGCATTTGTATCGGCCAAGGTTCTGCGACACCCAGATCCAGAGCGTCCTTTTGTGGTGGAGGTGGATGCCTCTGAGATGGGTATTGGGGCAGTGCTTTCTCAGATGGGAGTGTCTGATAATCGCCTTCATCCCTGTGCTTACTTTTCCCGTAAATTTTCGCCTGCCGAGATGAATTATGACGTGGGTAACCGGGAATTGTTGGCTATTAAGGATGCACTCGAGGAGTGGAGACACTGGCTTGAGGGGGCTAAGTTTGTGGTCTCAATTCTCACCAACCATAAGAATCTGGCATATTTAGAGTCAGCGAAGCGTCTCAATGCCAGGCAGGCACGATGGGCTTTGTTTTTTGCTCGCTTTAATTTTTTGATAACTTATCGCCCTGGGTCAAAAAACATCAAGGCTGATGCGCTCTCGCGGAGTTTTGCTCCAATCCAGGAGACCACCGAGGAGCCGTTGCCCATTGTGTCCCCATCATGTATTAAAGTGGGCATTACCCAGGACCTCTTATCATTAGTCCTTAGAGCACAGGAGCAGGCTCCTTCAGACCTTCCGGTAGGTCTTTTGTTTGTGCCTCCTAGGTTAAGACAGCGAGTGTTCCTGGAATTCCATGCCAAGAAGTCGGCAGGTCACCCGGGTATTGCCAGAACTCGGGAGTTGCTATCTAGGGCGGTGTGGTGGCCCTCGGTGGCTAAGGATGTGGATCAGTGGGTTCGGGCATGTGACATCTGTGCCCGAAATAAGACTCCTAGAGGGGTTCCTGTTGGCCCATTACATCCACTCTCTATCCCATCTAAGCCATGGACCCACATTTCAATGGATTTTGTGGTGGACTTGCCCAAATCCTCGGGGATGACAGCCATCTGGGTTGTCGTTGACAGGTTTTCGAAGATGGCGCACTTCGTTCCACTGGTTGGGCTGCCATCGGCCAGACGCCTGTCTGAATTATTTATGCTGCATGTTGTGCGTCTCCACGGGTTGCCACTTGATGTGGTCTCTGACCGTGGATCCCAGTTTGTGGCCAAATTCTGGAGGGCATTTTGTTCCGATCTCCAGATTTCTGTCAGCTTGTCGTCAGGCTACCATCCGCAGTCTAATGGGCAGACTGAAAGGGTGAACCAGTCCTTGGAGCAGTTCCTCAGGTGTTATGTCTCCAAGTGTCAGACTGACTGGGTTGCTCATCTGTCCTTGGCGGAGTTTGCCTATAACAACGCGGCTCACTCTGCTACAGGGATCTCTCCCTTCCTTTGTGTGTATGGGCATCATCCTAAGGCCAATTCTTTTGACCCCCTGGACTCCACGCCTGGTGGTTCCTCTGTGGTTTCGGTCCTTAGAGGTATTTGGCGGAAAGTGAAGAAAGCCCTTGTGTCTGTGTCATTAGTGACCAAAAGGGTTTTTGATAAGCGGAAAAGACCCTGCAGCTTCAAATTAGGAGACTTCGTCTGGTTGTCTACCAAGAATTTGAAGTTGAGACAGCCATCTCATAAGTTAGGCCCCCGGTTCATCGGCCCTTATAAGATCACCAGGGTTATCAATCCGGTGGCATTTCAGTTAGATCTGCCCCGTTCTTTGGGTATCAATAAAACATTTCATTGTTCCCTTTTAAAACGGGGCGATTAGTAATCCTTCTTCCAGTGGAAGACCTTCCCCTCTTCTGATACGTGGCCAGAGGGAGTTTGTTGTTGAAAGGATTCTTGACTCCAAGATGGTTCGGGGTCGGCTGTCATTTTTGGTGCACTGGAAGGGGTATGGCCCGGAGGAGCGGTCGTGGGTGCGCAGTTGTGATCTTCATGCCCCCAGACTGATACGCTCTTTCTTCTCGCAGTTCCCCGATAAACCCGGTGGTAGGGGTTCTTTGACCCCTCGTCAGAGGGGGGGTACTGTTAGGGTCTCCTGCCCTGTGCTGCCACGTCGTCATGGCAACCGGGAGACAAGTGCTAGCGGAGTAACCTGAGCGCAGCTGATACTCCGGTTCGGGTCTTTTGCTGTGCAGTGGTTACAGGCTCTGTGCACGGCAGGGGATCCGGTGCTGGTTTTTGTGCTCACAGTCTGTGAGGTCTGAGTGGGGCGTGAACAGCACCTGCTTTATAAGGCTTCTTCTCAGGTTAAGCAGATGCTGCTGAATCTTTGTTGGTTAGTCAGTTCCTGAAAGTTAGCCAGTACTGTGTAGCTTTGTATTTGTTGTTGCTTACTGCAAATAGGCCTGGGGATTTGGTACTACACTCTGCCAATCCAGACCTAGCAGTAAGACTGGAGTCAGTCATTTAACTTGCTGGGGTTCTTTTACTACTCTGTGAACTTAGCAAGTTTGCGGCTGTATTCTAAGACTTGCCTGCCAAAATCCTGTCTCACTGTGCAAGGTGTTCAGGTGTCAGTTTAGTGGCAGTAAGCTGAACCTGTGCACTGCAAGTGAGAATTAGGATTGTGGAGACTCTCCTTGTGTCTATCATTCCATCTCTGACCAAGGAGTTTACTGCCACACCCGTTGGTAACCCTTTAGGGTTTTGCTGTTGCCCTTAGCAACAGCATTTCGGGTTCTCTACGTATTAAAACACAACATCTTGCTTTTCCCATCTGAGCATTACTAATACTAGGGAGACACCCAGTTCCTTAGCCTCTGGGCTTCTCTGTTCACTTTGTGTGTATTTTGTTACCCTATCACCTTCTGTGTACGTAATGTCATATTCCCCAGTCTGTCTGTGAGTTCATTTGTTTTGCATACCTATCCGTTCAGACACCAGTACATTCCTGCAGGCACTGGTGTGCATAACAGTTCTGACACCAGTACATTCCTGCAGGCACTGGTGTGCATAACACCCGCACACCACCAGAGAAGCCAGCCCCGCGGCCCCAGCCATCCGGTAAGACTCCGGACGCTGACAGGAGATACCTAAATCCTGTACTGTTGGGGTACCTTGAGGACCGTGTTTGAGTACCTCAGCTCTAGGGGTTAAAATAAGCAATATCTAACCAGCACTATGATGTATTTGTTTGGTTCGTAACAATGGCACATTCTTTTCTGCTTCCTCTTCATATTAATGGGGTTGCACACAACATGTAGAAACTCCATTGGGATGAATGGACCATTGACATGAATAGACCTACAAAGCTCTCTTACAGTAATTGTTGTTGCCACACACGTCCGTTAATGTAAATTCAGATATTCTCTAATGATTTGTGGCTAAAGCAGGGAGTCACAGGGATTGTCATCACCGCCTGCCAATAACCAATAGCGCTTTGTATATGACATATAGAGGAAAGGGGATGCGTTCAGCAGCCTGGAGGTTTGGATGCCGGCGCCAGCGGTCACGTGACCAATGCCAGTATACCCTCACCAGTAACGGATCTTGCCACGGGCAAGCAGGACTTTTGCCCGGGGAGCCGCATTCCGGAGGGCGCCGGTGCCATACAGAGGGCGCCACACCATGGCAAGATCCGCCACTGTGTCCCCCGCAGTGCCCCCCGCTGGTCCCTTTCCCTTCGTGGAGAGGACCTTTGCTGTGCGGTGCGCGATGACGTCATCGCGCATCGCACAGCATTGTGGCACAGATGCTAGGGGTCATAATTGACCTCTAGTGTCTATGCTGTGCTATGGGAGAGACGTCATGACTGACGTCTCTCCCAAAGAACCGAGGAGAGAAGAGCGGCGCCGTCGGAGGTCTGCAGCGGTCTGGAATTAGGAGCGGGGATCGTAAGTATAAATTTTTCTTTTTTTTTTCTTTCAGCGGCGCATCAAGGGGGAAAAATGGGGGCGTAACTGACCATGCCCCCATATGAAACCATGCCCCTATATTTTTGCCCGGGGCACCACAAGGGCAAGAACCGGCCCTGACCCTCACAACTCAGGACACCGGCACTGGATCAGCAACAGCCGACATCCTGAAAATGAGTATTGATTGGGGTTCATGGTTAGGCGGGGGGAAGGGGGGGAATGTTGGGTTAGGCACTAGGGCAGTAGGATTAGGCACTAAGGGGGTGGTCAGCCATAGCCGCCCCGCCCCCCCCTACCCCCAAAGGGTTAGCCATAGCCGACAGTAGGATTAGCCATAGGGTTAGGGACAGAGGAGGGTAAAAGTACTTTTCCCGTGAGCTGTCAGGATCTTCAGTGTTGGTATGGTCATGTGACTGCCAGTGTCCCGGCCGCTGGTATTTAATATGCATTCGAGAAACTAATACGTTTTTGCTTTTCTTTTAATAATTACGTGATAAGGATCCGTCATGTGACCGGCAGTCACCATACATGCCGACGATCAGCAGGCCTACAGTCGGCTTCCCAACTAACAGGGACTATTCTCACTTGTGGGTATCCACGAGACCCATAGAGTGGGAATAAAACCTGTGGCGAGCGCAGCAAGCCCTCTGCGTGACAAGAGCAGTGAGCCCGCAAGGGGCTTTGTTGCGCTTGCTTTCCGACGAGCCGGCATGTTGACTGCCTGGATCCCCACCACCGGTGAACCAACCCCAACCCTACGTGATATTTTAGGGCTCTCCTTCCTTCGATAAAGGCCTAGCACATGTGGAATATGTATTAAGCCTGGAGAAGTGATAAAGCAGTGATAAGTGCAAGGTGATAACACACCAGCCAATCAGCTCCAATATGTAAATTTACAGTTAGGAGCTGATTGGCTGGTGCGTTATCACTTTCCACTTATCACTGCTTTATCACTTCTCCAGGCCTAATACATCTGCCCCACTGTAGCATCATCACCTGCACAGGGAATACAGCCCTGGAGAAGAATTGATGCCTTTAGGGGGGTGCACCTAACACCTATCGCCTCTGCAATCTCTCGCAACAAAGAAATCGTTTCCAGATGGCGGCATTACCTGCCAGCGAGGCAGCATTCCGGAGCTGAAGTTGTAATTCATTGATCTCTCTTTGTATTTGATGATTCAGACTTACAGAGAGATCTAGAGAACGGAGCGTTATTAACATCCATCTGTATTAATCACCTCATTATCATTACAAATGGGGTGTAAATCTCTTGTTACAGCTTCTTACGCACTGCATGAAATGCTCCACTTCTATAGAGGATGAATTAGGAGATGGATACAAAATACATATTTACCTTTTGCACTTTCTGGAATATTAATCTAAATGTTTCCATTGCTGGTTTGGTAGATAATTCTCCTATTCCGCTATATTGTAAAATGAAGAGAATAATGTAATGCTATAAATGTGTATAATATGCCAATAATAATATACCGGAAACGTACAGGGATAGTGCTGAAATAAGGCAGTGCTTTGCTCCCAAATGGACATTTACAGTATGGGGGTCATTCCCAGTTGATCGCTAGCTGAAAATGTTCACTGCGCAGCGATGATGCCAAAAAAAGGCACTTCTGCGCATGCGTATGCGGCGCAATGCGCACGCGCGACGTACTTTCACAATGGCCAATGTAGTTTAACACAGGGTCTTGCGATGCATTTCAGTCGCACTGCTGGCCGCAGAGTGATTGCCATGAAGTGGGCGTTTCTGGGTGTCAGCTGACCGTTTTCGGGGAGTGTTCGGAAAAACACAGGCGTGGCAGGAAAAACGCAGGCGTGGCTGGGCGAACGCAGGGCGTGTTTGTGACGTCAAATCCGGGACTGAACAGTCTGAAGTGATCGCAAGCGCTGAGTAGGTCTGAAGCTACTCTGAAACTGCACAAAATAATTTTGTAGCCGCTGTGCGATCCTTTCGTTCACACTTCTGCTAAGCTAAAATACACTCCCCAGTGGGAGGCGGCATAGCGTTTGCACGGCTGCTAAAAACTGCTAGCGAGCGAATGACCCCCTATATACCGATGCAGAAATTGCTGTCCATGCCAGTGGTGCTGAGAGGGTGGGGGCAGGTACTACTTACTCGGGCCCAGGCCTGATGGAGGGGCCCAAACCCCCCCTACCCTGACCTACCTGGCAGCAGCACTCGCAGCTGCCAGGTAAGTACTTAAAATAATATTTTTTCTGTATTTTTTTGTAAGTGTACAGGGCCACGCCTCCCATGATTAGGCCACGCTCCCTGAAAAATACCTAGGCCCGGCCAGGCCCTGTACTGTCCTGGTCGACTCTTGTCCAGTGTGGTGTTAATTGCTATCTAGCATAATAAAGCTATGAGGTATTGAACTATTGTAGTTTTGGCCGTAGCATTTAAGTGTGCAGCCTACCGAGGAAGCTCCGACTGCAATGTTTTACATTTTTCTTTTTCTTTTAAATAATAATGTACAGTATGTGGGTGTTATCACTGGAACAAATCTTTCCTAAAATGATTAATCAAAAACATATTTTGGTTTGTTATTCAGCATTATTAGAGTGTTTGAGCCATAAAGGGATCCCTGGGCAAAAACACTGGTGAGAAGAATAAAGAAATAAACAGAAGCCTAATGATTCATCGGTCGGAGGGTTGCTTACTGTCTCCTAGGTAACAGAATTGCTTAAAAAAAGTACAAAATTCAAGATCATAACCAGATATAATGTTCCTAATCTTCTTAACTGTTTAAGTTATTGCCTTATAGGGGTTTATTTACAAAGCGTTATGTTGTGCCTCTGATCACATGTACGGTATGCCTGATATTTAAAAGGGCAATGCTTTTACTAGCAAGACACGGCTAGTAATAGCATTGCCCTTTTAAATATGGGGCATGAACACAAACAGAAGCGCCGGGTTTTAAAAAACGGTTCTTCGTAAGTAAACCCGATAGGCTCAGGGATGTCTGTTCATGTGGGCTCAATGGGCAGAGGCCCAGGGCCACAGGAGTGTAAGGGCCCTATGCTGATAGCTGAGGGTCCCCTTTTTCCAGGGGTACCAGATTTTTGAAAATCAGCCCTGGGGACCTGGAGATATCCGACTTCATAGCAGTGGTCCCCATCCAAGCCTACGAATTGCTCTTCCCAGCCAGATATCTCGAATTCTGTCTGATTTACAGTTTTTCTGAGGGTATTCTCCAAAAGCCGGGACTCTCCCCTTTCGGTGGACACTGGCAGCTTGTTTCTACTATGCCCAAAACCAGAGATATCAGCCTTCCAGCAGCTGGTCCCTGATCTAGGTCCACATGAAAATGATGAATATTAAGCCCTTTCCACTATCCACCTCGCCCCTGCGTATTAACCACCCTGGAAGTCATGTTTCGGGGCCCATTCATTCAGCCCAATGCCCCCTTCTACAGTTTAGTGTTCTACCTCCCGCCCCATCTCCCACCATCTGTGCAGTAAAGGAGTAATTAGTAGAAATTACTGCTCCAGGTCCTACATACTGAGCGGAAGATAGAACACCCCCTACCACCCGCGGGACATTTTATTTATTATTATTATTATTTATTTATTTGCAATGGACATCAAGGCTGCCACCGATAGCTCCCCCCACCCCTACCTCTGGAGGATGCGTAGGGGCCCCAGTGCATTGCTTTGCACAGGGGCCTACGCTGCTGCTAAGACGGCCCAGCATAGGCTTTTAGATTGTAGGGAGTATATTTACTAAAGTGCAGATTCAAGCTATTACTGTATCTTCTAGAAGATGCTAGATAATTGATAAGTAGAATGGGTTGCTATTAGAGATGTGCGGGTTCGGTTCTCCGAGATCTGAACCCCCCCGAACTTCACCCATTTTACACGGTTCCGAGGCAGCCTCGGATCTTCCCGCCTTTCTCGGTTAACCCGAACGCGGCCGAACGTCATCATCCCGCTGTCGGATTCTCGCGAGATTCGTATTCTATATAAAGAGACGCTCGTCGCCGCCATTTTCACTCGTGCATTGGAGATTGAACGGAGAGAACGTGGCTGCGTTCTCTCCCTGAAAAGCTCCGTATCTGTGCTTAGTGTGCTGCAAATATCTGTGCTCAGTGTGCTGAAAATATCTACGTTCTCTGCCTGAAAACGCTCCATATCTGTGCTCAGTGTGCTTTATTGTGGGGACTGGGGACCAGCAGTATATAATTATACTTATAGTAGTACAGTACAGTAGGCCATTGCTGTATCTTGCAGCTCTGTGTCACTGCAAGTATCCATTCCATATCTGTGCAGCATTTTTGTGAGCAGTATATATAGTAGTACAGTGCATCATTTTGGTGACCAACAGTATATAGTTGTGTACAGTAGGCCATTGCTGTATCTTGCAGCTCTGTGTCACTGCAAGTATCCATTCCATATCTGTGCAGCATTTTTGTGAGCAGTATATATAGTATTACAGTGCATCATTTTGGTGACCAACAGTATATAGTTGTGTACAGTAGGCCATTGCTGTATCTTACAGCTCTGTGTCACTGCAAGTATCCATTCCATATCTGTGCTGCATTTTTGTGAGCAGTATATATAGTATTACAGTGCAGCATTTTGGTGACCCAACAGTATATAGTTGTGTCAGTAGGCCATTGCTGTATCTTGCAGCTCTGTGTCACTGTAAGTATCCATTCCATATCTGTGCTGCATTTTTGTGAGCAGTATATATAGTATTACAGTGCAGCATTTTGGTGACCCAACAGTATATAGTTGTGTACAGTAGGCCATTGCTGTATCTTGCAGCTCTGTGTCACTGCAAGTATCCATTCCATATCTGTGCTGCATTATTGTGAGCAGTATATAGTAGGACAGTGCAGCATTTTGGTGACCAGCAGTATACATATATAGTACAGTACAGTAGGCAATTGCTGTATCTTTCAGCTCTGTGTCACTTCTAGTATCTTGATCAGTGCTCATATCTGCTGCATTGTTGTGACCAGTATGTATACTGTACTGTGCGACGTGTGTTATACACCTGGTGATTATACATCCTGTAATCTGTACTGAGCGATGTGTGAGATACACCTGGGGATTATACACCCTATATACTATACTGTGTGATGTGTGAGATACACCTGGGGATTATACACCCTATATTATTATTATTATTATTATTATTATTATTATTATTATTATCATCCTTTATTTATATGGCGCCACAAGGGTTCTGCAGCGC
Organism: Pseudophryne corroboree; assembly: GCF_028390025.1. Taxonomy (NCBI): domain Eukaryota; kingdom Metazoa; phylum Chordata; class Amphibia; order Anura; family Myobatrachidae; genus Pseudophryne; species Pseudophryne corroboree. Next base: position 38,763,351 of record NC_086454.1, on the reverse strand, counting down.
CCAATTACAGAGTACATAAATAATCAAACAGGAAAAAAGCAACTTACAGTTGATGACAGTATAGGACAAGTACAGGGTAAATACACATAGTTACATCAGCAGATGACACTGGAATAAGTATCAGGTGGCAGAAGACTGCTGGATGTGGTACAGTTGAAGAATATTAAAGTAAGACAAAGGATAAGCACATGAGGGAAGAGGACCCTGCTCGTGAGAGCTTACAATCTAAAGGGGAGGGGTAGATAGACATGGGTGACACAGATGGGGTACATAGAGAACGTGGAACAGAGGGTTAGGATGAGATTTGGTTGGGTTTGGTGAAGAAGTGGACCTCCAGAAGGCACAAGTCAATACTTAACATTGCAACATTTTACTGGGCTATGCAGGAGAAAATAAAAATAGGGGGAAAAAAAAAATTCAGAAACTGCATGGCTGGTCTCTTGCACTCTTTTGCTCTAATACACCACCTGCTTTAGGATTTATATTCAAAAACATTATGTCTCCATAATCCCAAAAACGTCAGTCTTCTTGGAAAGTGGTTTGTTCCTTTGTAAGGGAAAGAGAACAAACGTTCTCAAACAACGGTTTCTCAATTTCTTTTTCCTCTGGGAAGGGATTGTGGATTCGCAGGAATATCTGAGCATTTCTGTAATCAGAAAGCAGCGACTTTCTACAAATGTTTATGAATAATTCCAGAGATTTTGTCATTTTCTTCCAGTGATTTGGACCAATAATACCATTGATTAGAACGAATAATTCCAGTGATTTTGTCATTTTCTTCCAGTGATTTGGACCAATAATACCATTGATTAGAATGAATAATTCCTGTGATATTGAGGTGTTTGTGTCGCTTAGCTTAGCCGTCCAGCGACCACAGTGCACCTCTTTTTCTCTTTTCTTTGCATCATGTGCTGTTTGGGGACAATTTTTTGACGTGCCATCCTGTCTGACACTGCAGTGCCACTCCTAGATGGGCTAGGTGTTTGTGCCGCCCTCTTGGGTCGCTTTGCTTAGTCATCCAGCGACCTTGGTGCAAATTTTAGGGCTAAAAATAGTATTGTGTGGTGGGCGGTGTTTAGAATAGACTGGAAATGAGTGGAAAATAAGATTTTACTTACCGGTAAATCTATTTCTCGTAGACCGTAGTGGATGCTGGGGACTCCGTAAGGACCATGGGAAATAGACGGGCTCCGCAGGAGACAGGACACTTTAAGAAAGAATTTGGATACTGGTGTGCTCTGGCTCCTCCCTCTATGTCCCTCCTCCAGACCTCAGTTAGAGAAACTGTGCCCGGAAGAGCTGACAGTACAAGGAAAGGATTTTGGAATCCAGGGCAAGACTCATACCAGTCACACCAATCACACCGTATAACTTGTGATAAACTTACCCAGTTAACAGTATGAACAACAACGGAGCATCAGATCAACCCTGATGCAACCAAACATAACCCTTATTTAAGCAATAACTAGGGCCCTCATTCCGAGTTGTTCGCTCGTTCTTTTTCATCGCATCGCAGTGAAAATCCGCTTAGTACGCATGCGCAATGTTCGCACTGCGACTGCGCCAAGTAACTTTACTATGAAGAAAGTATTTTTACTCACGGCTTTTTCTTCGCTCCGGCGATCGTAATGTGATTGACAGGAAATGGGTGTTACTGGGCGGAAACACGGCGTTGCAGGGGCGTGTGGCTGAAAACGCTACCGTTTCCGGAAAAAACGCAGGAGTGGCCGGAGAAACGGTGGGAGTGCCTGGGCGAACGCTGGGTGTGTTTGTGACGTCAACCAGGAGCGACAAGCACTGAACTGATCGCACAGGCAGAGTAAGTCTGGAGCTACTCTGAAACTGCTAAGTAGTTAGTAATCGCAATATTGCGAATACATCGGTCGCAATTTTAAGAAGCTAAGATTCACTCCCAGTAGGCGGCGGCTTAGCGTGTGTAACTCTGCTAAATTCGCCTTGCGACCGATCAACTCGGAATGAGGGCCCATATACAAGTATTGCAGAAGAAGTCCGCACTTGGGACGGGCGCCCAGCATCCACTACGGACTACGAGAAATAGATTTACCGGTAAGTAAAATCTTATTTTCTCTAACGTCCTAGTGGATGCTGGGGACTCCGTAAGGACCATGGGGATTATACCAAAGCTCCCAAACGGGCGGGAGAGTGCGGATGACACCGAATGAGCAAACACAAGGTCCTCCTCAGCCAGGGTATCAAACTTGTAGAACTTTGCAAAAGTGTTTGAACCTGACCAAGTAGCCGCTCGGCAAAGTTGTAATGCCGAGACCCCTCGGGCAGCTGCCCAAGAAGAGCCCACCTTCCTTGTGGAGTGGGCTTTTACTGATTTTGTAAGCGGCAATCCAGCCGCAGAATGAGCCTGCTGAATCGTGTTACAGATCCAGCGAGCAATAGTTTGCTTTGAAGCAGGAGCACCCAGCTTGTTGGATGCATACAGGATAAACAGCGGCTCAGTTTTCCTGACTCTAGCCGTTCTGGCTACATAAACCTTCAAAGCCCTGACCACATCTAGTAACTCGGAATCCTCCAAGTCACGAGTAGCCACAGGCACCACAATAGGTTGGTTCTTATGAAAGGATGACACCACTTTTGGCAGAAATTGTGGACGGGTCCGCAATTCTGCCCTGTCCATATGGAAAACCAGATAGGGGCTTTTATGTGACAAAGCCGCTAATTCTGACACACGTCTAGCTGAAGCCAAGGCTAATAGCATGACCACCTTCCACGTGAGAAATTTTAACTCCACGGTTTTTAGTGGCTCAAACCAGTGTGACTTCAGGAAACTCAACACCACGTTAAGATCCCAAGGTGCCACTGGAGGCACAAAAGGGGGCTGAATATGCAGCACTCCCTTTACAAACGTTCGGACTTCAGGAAGAGAAGCCAGTTCTTTTTGAAAGAAAATGGATAGAGCCGAAATCTGGACCTTAATGGAACCCAATTTCAGGCCCAAAGTCACTCCCGACTGTAGGAAGTTAAGGAAACGGCCCAGCTGGAATTCCTCCGTAGTGGCATTCCTGGCCTCACACCAAGTCACATATTTTCGCCATATACGGTGATAATGTTTAGCCGTCACGCCCTTCCTAGCCATTATCAGCGTAGGAATGACCTCATCCGGAATGCCTTTTTCTGCTAGGATCTGGCGTTCAACCGCCGTGCCGTCAAACGCAGCCACGGTAAGTCTTGGAACAGACAGGGCCCCTGTTGCAACAAGTCCTGTCTTAGAGGCAGAGGCCATGGGTCCTCTGTGAGCATTTCTTGCAGATCCGGATACCAAGTCCTTCTTGGCCAATCCGGAACAATGAGTATTGTTCTCACTCCTCTTTTTCTTATGATTCTCAGCACCTTTGGTATGAGAGGAAGAGGAGGAAATACATAAACTGACTGGAACACCTACGGTGTCACTAGTGCGTCTACAGCTATCGCCTGAGGGTCTCTTGACCTGGCACAATATCTCTGTAGCTTTTTGTTAAGGCGGGATGCCATCATGTCCACCTGTGGCAGTTCCCACCGCCTTGCAATCTGCGTGAAGACTTCTTGATGAAGTCCCCACTCTCCCGGGTGGAGGTCGTGCCTGCTGAGGAAGTCTGCTTCCCAGTTGTCCACTCCCGGAATGAACACTGCTGACAGTGCTCTTACGTGATTCTCCGCCCAGCGAAGAATTCTGGTGGCTTCCGCCATCGCCACCCTGCTCCTTGTGCCGCCTTGGCGGTTTACATGAGCCACTGCGGTGATGTTGTCTGACTGAATCAGCACCGATTGGTCGCGAAGCAGGGTCTCCGCTTGACTTAGGGCGTTGTATATGGCCCTTAGTTCCAGGATATTGATGTGAAGGCTAGTCTCCTGACTTGACCACAGACCTTGGAAATTTCTTCCCTGTGTAACTGCCCCCCACCCTCGGAGGCTTGCATCCGTGGTCACCAGGACCCAGTCCTGAATGCCGAATATGCGGCCCTCTAGAAGGTGAGCACTCTGCAGCCACCACAGGAGAGACACCCTGGCCCTGGGGGATAGGGTGATCAGCCGATGCATCTGTAGACGTGATCCGGACCATTTGTCCAACAGATCCCATTGAAAGGTCCTCGCATGGAACCTGCCGAAGGGAATGGCCTCGTATGATGCCACCATCTTTCCCAGGACTCGCGTGCAGTGATGCACCGACACCTGTTTTGGTTTTAATAGGTCTCTGACCAGTGTCATGAGCTCCTGAGCCTTCTCCATCGGGAGATAGACCCTCTTCTGGTCTGTGTCCAGAATCATGCCCAGGAAGGGCAGACGAGTCGTAGGAATCAACTGCGACTTTGGAATATTTAGAATCCAGCCGTGCTGTTGTAACACTTCCCGAGAGCGTGCTACGCTGATCAGCAACTGCTCTCTGGACCTCGCCTTTATCAGGAGATCGTCCAAGTATGGGATAATTGTGACCCCTTGCTTTCACAGGAGCACCATCATTTCCGCCATCACCTTGGTAAATATTCTCGGTGCCGTGGAGAGACCAAACGGCAACGTCTGGAATTGGTAATGACAATCCTGTACCACAAATCTGAGGTACGCCTGATTAGGTGGATAAATGGGGACATGAAGGTATGCATCCTTTATGTCCAGAGACACCAAAAATCCCCCCCTTCCAGGCTTGCGATGACCGCTCTGAGCGATTCCATCTTGAACTTGAACCTTTTCAGGTATATGTTCAGGGATTTTAAATTTAATATGGGTCTGACCGAACCGTCCGGTTTCGGTACCACAAACATGGTCGAATAATAACCCTTTCCTTGTTGAAGGAGGGGAACCTTGACCACCACCTGCTGAAGATACAATTTGTGAATTGCAGCTAACACTATTTTCCTCTCTTAGGGGGAAGCTGGCAGGGTCGATTTGAGGTATCGGTGAGGGGGCATCTCTTCGAATTCCAGCTTGTATCCCTGAGACACAATCTCTATCGCCCAGGGATCCACCTGGCAGTGAACCCACTTGTGGCTGAAATTTTCGAGACGCGCCCCCACCGGGCCAAGCTCCGCCTGTGGAGCCCCAGCGTCATGCGGTGGATGGAGGAAGCCGGGGAGGACTTCTGTTCCTGGGAACTAGCTGTGTTGTGCAGCTTCTTTCCTCTGCCCCTGCCTCTGGCAAGAAAGGACGCACCTCGGACTTTCTTGCCTTTTTGTAATCGAAAGGACTACATTTGGTAATACGGTGCTTTCTTAGGTTGTGAGGGAACATATGGCAAAAAATTTGACTTTCCAGCAGTAGCTGTGGAGACCAGGTCCGAGAGACCTTCCCCAAACAACTCCTCACCCTTGTAAGGTAAAACCTCCATGTGCCTTTTTGAGTCAGCATCGCCTGTCCATTGCCGAGTCCACAGGATCTTTCTGGCAGAAATCGACATTGCATTTATTCTAGAGCCCAGAAGGCTAATGTCTCTTTGAGCATCTCTCATATATAGGACAGCGTCTTTTATATGCCCCAGGGTCATTAATATAGTATCCTTGTCCAAGGTATCAAGTTCCTCAGATAAGGTATCCGTCCATGCTGCTACAGCACTACACACCCATGCCGACGCAATTGCTGGCCTTAGTAAGGTACCTGAATGTATATAAATGGACTTCAGGGTACCCTCTTGCTTTCTATCTGCAGCATCTTTTAGGATGGCTGTATCCTGTGATGGCAGGGCTACCCTTTTGGATAAGCGTGTGAGAGCTTTGTCCACCCTAGGGGAGGATTCCCAGCGTAACCTGTCCGTTGGCGGGAAAGGATACGCCATAAGCATCCGTTTGGAAATCAGCAGTTTTTTATCTGGAGATTCCCAAGCCTTTTCACATAACTCGTTTAGCTCATGTGAAGGGGGAAAGGTCACCACCTGCCTTTTTTCCCCATACATATGAACCCTCTTGTCAGGGACTGGGGTTTCCTCTGTGATGTGCAACACATCCTTTATTGCTACAATCATATAACGGATGGCTTTAGCCAATTTAGGCTGTAACTTTGCATCATCGCCATCGACACTGGAGTCAGAATCCGTGTCGATATCTGTGTCAACAATTTGGGATAGTGGGCGCTTCTGAGACCCTGACGGCCTCTGCGACATAGGATCAGGCATGGGCTGAGACCCCGACTGTCCTAAGGTTTCAGCTTTATCCAACCTTTTATGCAAGGAATTAACATTATCATTTAAACCCTTCCACATATCCATCCAATCAGGTGTCGGCGCCGTCGGTGGCGACCCCACATTCATTTGCTCCCGCTCTGCTTCCACATAGCCTTCCTCGTCAAACATGTCGACACAAGCGTACCGACACACCACACACACACAGGGGATGCTCTTTTTGAAGACAGTTCCCCACAAGGCCTTTTGGAGAGACAGAGAGAGAGTATGCCAGCACACACCCCAGCGCTATATGTCCCAGGAATCACACAGTAACTTAGTGTTAACCCAGTAGCTGCTGTATATAATGGTTTTGCGCCTAATTTATGTGCCCCCCCTCTCTTTTTACCCTCTTCTACCGTGTTTCTGCAGGGGAGAGCCTGGGGAGCTTCCTTTCAGCGGAGCTGTGGAGAGAAAATGGCGCTGGTGAGTGCTGAGGAAGAAGCCCCGCCCCCTCAGCGGCGGGCTTCTGTCCCGCGTTTCTGTGTAAAATTATGGCGGGGGCTCATGCATATTACAGTGCCCAACTGTATGTATGCCCACTTTTGCCAAGAGGTCTCTAATTGCTGCCCAGGGCCCCCCCCCCCCCCCCCTGCGCCCTGCACCCTACAGTGACCGGAGTATGTGGGTTTAATGTGGGAGCAATGGCGCACAGCTGCAGTGCTGTGCGCTACCTCAGTGAAGACTGGAGTCTTCTGCCGCCGATTTGGAAGTCTTCTTGCTTCATTCACCGGCTTCTGTCTTCCGGCTCTGTGAGGGGTGCGGCGGCGCGGCTCCGGGATCGGACGACAAAGGGTGAGATCCTGTGTATGATCCCTCTGGAGCTAATGGTGTCCAGTAGCCTAAGAAGCAGGACCTATCTTCAGTGAGTAGGGCTGCTTCTCTCCCCTCAGTCCCACGCTGCAGAGAGTCTGTTGCCAGCAGATCTCTCTGAAAATAAAAAAACCTAACAAAATACTTTCTTTTAGCAAGCTCAGGAGAGCTCACTAAGTAGCACCCAGCTCGTCCGGGCACAGATTCAAACTGAGGTCTGGAGGAGGGACATAGAGGGAGGAGCCAGAGCACACCAGTATCCAAATTCTTTCTTAAAGTGCCCTGTCTCCTGCGGAGCCCGTCTATTCCCCATGGTCCTTACGGAGTCCCCAGCATCCACTAGGACGTTAGAGAAATTATGGTTATTGAGGTTAATAATACTATAGGATCAAAATTACCCCCAAATTCTATGATTTAAGCTGTTTTTGAGGGGTTTTTGAAAAAAAACACCCGAATCCAAAACACGCCCGAATCTGACAAAAAAATTTCAGGGAGGTTTTGCCAAAACGCATCCGAATCCAAAACACGGCCGCGGAACCCAATCCAAAACCAAAACACAAAACCCGAAAAATTTCCGGTGAACATCTCTAGTTGCTATGGGCAACATCTACACTTCCATACACTCGCACTGTAGTAAATATACCCCCTGACATCTTGATGTGATAGAGAGCAGAGGAAATACTCCAGCACATGGGGCAAATGAAAAAAAAAAAATGTTAGTTTTGACTACAGCTATAAATGCAAAAAAGAATCCCGGAGGGGCATAGTCACACACCCTACTTGAGCATGCCCCTATCCTGCATCATGCTCCACGGCGCCTGTCAGCGGCCCATGCCCCTCAGAGCCCACTGGACACTAGGGTGCCTAAAGGATGATCTGGCTCTAAGTACTACAACTACTCACAGCATAGGCAAACAGTGTATGGGCTGTGCACATTTTCATGGCAGTCCTATCAATTTCCCCAGGAACTAGTGACACGGCTGAGGTTCTTTGCTGCACTGTAATCTTCGTGCATCAGCGATATCACAAGTTATTAGTGAAATGATAGGATGAGTATTAGTTTGACACTCACCTGGGCCCAGGTCTCATGGAGGGGCTCAGCAGGAAGTCCAGGTCATCAACTGAGAGGGACAAATGTCTCACTTTGTAGCAATGAGTTCTTCAACTTGGACGGGGCATGGCCACACTGCCAGCATTGACACGGAATCTTCAGTACCCGGGCCCTGTGGCTGTCTCAAGGGCCCTGTTTACCAGACAACTGTTCAAAGCGTAGGAGCCAGCTCTGTGGATGCTGGTTCTCCCCCAATATTCCTGCCGCCACTATCCATGCCATGTTTCTGTTGTATGGAGGGGCACACCCCATCATCTTGTAGAGTTGGCTCTGATAGTACAATGGTATCGTTCTTCTACAAGATGTTGCATCCCTTGCACTGGAATTGTCATCATTGCCTGTGATTTCAGGTTCTGGTGAAAGGCAAAGGGGTGCAAAGTATGGAACTGGGGTCCAGACTGGTGGAGTTTTATCCCTGGACAATTATTCTGCATTTGGAATATGTTGCAGATGCAATATACAATTCACTACACAATAGATTTTTATATAGCTACATTAACATTCCCTAATTAAAAAGATGCTTACCTATAAGATGACGTTTGCAAAAGTGTTTTCAATTATTGAACTCATAAAACAGATCTTATCTCTTCTACTCTATGGGATCATAAAACACCGGCCCTCATTCCGAGTTGTTAGCTCGCTAGCTGCTTTTAGCAGCATTGCACAAGCTAGGCCGCCGCCCTCTGGGAGTGTATCTTAGCTTAGCAGAATAGCGAACGAAAGATTAGCAGAATTGCTACTAAATAATTCTTTGCTGTTTCTGAGTAGCTCCGGACCTACTCACAGATTGCGATCAGCTCAGTCCGTTTAGTTCCTGGTTTGACGTCACAAACACGCCCTGCGTTCGGCCAGCCACTCCCCCGTTTCTCCAGCCACTCCCGTGTTTTTCCCTGACACGCCTGCGTTTTTTTGCAAATGCCGGGAAAACGCTGAGTTACCACCCAGAAACGCCCCTTTCCTGTCAATCATTTACCGAACAGCAGTGCGACTGAAAAGCGCCGCAGAATCCACAGCAAATCTGCTAAGTTTTTAGTTAAATAACTAAGCGCATGCGCCCTGCGTGCCTTGCGCATGCGCAGTTTGCAACAAATCACAGCATAGCGAAAATCAGCAACGAGCGAACAACTCGGAATGACCCCCTCCGTCACTTTTACCAGGCCCATCACTAGAGTAACAATATTTAAATTCCAAAGCATTTTTCGGAACCAAGCATCTAGGACAGTAAAGGAGAATGTTTCACAGACAGTTGTATAATACAGATTAATAACAGCCAAGTTCTAACATAGTCCAGGCCATCTTAACGGCATTATTCCCATATATATATATATATATATATATATATATATATATATATACAAATAGAAAATTCAGCACTCACCATAGCAAGCTCACTTGTCCTCACAACATCAATAAATAAATCATGGGGGCTTAGTTAGTGAATTGGCCAATGCACGGAAGCCTGCAAACCGCTCGCCAAGGTACTACACAGTAGTGCAGGTCCTACACTATCACAAAGCCTTAAAAATTAAAACCTGGCAACTGTATCACACATAATATAACTGCAAATATGCCCACTAGGTTTAATGTATACCTGCCACATATCTTATGGCTTTTAAAGGTATACTAGTCACCAGACACTGGCTGATAAATTACTAAGGAGCAGCTGACACAGGTTTAGAACAATTGAGTTTACACAGGGGTGCATGAAAAGGCCTGTGGCCACAGTTAATAAGAGTTAACCAAAGATTAACCCCACAATATAAAAACAAATATAGAAAACCGCAGCACTCGCCACCCCAGAAGCGCGGTGCAAGACCCCTTGATGAAGTCTGAGAGACGAAACGCGTTGGATTTCTGTACTGACCTCCTACTGACTTTAAGCTAAGTTTGATCTCCTATCCATTTTTTAAATCTGTATACATCCGTTACTATATGGTCCTTTATATGGAAAAAAATTTATATGGAATTTTTTATAAAATGTTTTACTCTCATATGTATTAAAACCTTTTTAAATATTTATACCTTTTTTGGCTCTTAAATTATAAGCTTGTAATCTATTTTTTAACAACACTGGTCGCCGTTACCCCTATCCCTCTTCTTTTATATATATATATATATATATATATATATATATATATAGATATCAGGTCATGAACAACGAACAACGGTTAGTACTGATGATCAAGAACAGGTCAGGTATGATGATAAGGAACATACCAGTAATGATCGCCAGGAATATGTCAGGAATGTAGGGAATAGATCAGGAATGATAGAGAGGTCTGGCATGATGGTCAATAACAGGTCAGGAATAATGGCCAGGAAAAGGCCAGGAATGATGGTCAATAACAGGTCAGGAATGATGGTCAGGAAGAGGTTATGAGCAAAGGTCAGGAACAGGTGAGGAATCAGGGCCGTAACTACGTGTGTGCCAAGTGGGCTTGGCACACAGCACAGTTGCCCTGAGGGCGCACGGCCAGCGGCATGTAATGAGTCAAATTGACTCATTACATGCCGCCTCTGCTGTGTGCGCCGTGCTGTGGAGGGAGATGAGGACCAGCGGCGCCGGGCAGCGGAGAAGGAGGAGGAGGGAGGGGGAGCAGGAAGCCGCAGCAGCGCTATGTCATTGGTAGTAAGCGCCGCTGCAGCATCCCCCTCTCCTTCTGTATTGGCTGCCGGGCGCTGCTGTGGATGCTGGGATGCGGTTCCTCCATCCCAGCATCCACAGCAGCGCCGGGCAGCCAATACGGAAGGAGAGGGGGATGCTGCAGCGGCGCTTACTACCAATGACATAGCGCTGCTGCGGCTCCCTGCTCCCCCTCCCTCCTCCTCCTTCTCACCTCACTGCCTGCACCGAGGGAGCTGCACGAGGAGCCCGACTGCCAGCAGGGAGATGGTAAGTATATCTCTCTTTCACTCTCTCTCTCTCTCTCTCTCTCTCAGGGGGTCACCGTCTGCCGCAATGTGTAAAAAGGGGGATGGCTGCCGCAATGTGTAAAAAGGGGGACTGGCTGTAAAAAGGGGGACAGGCTGCCGCAATGTGTATAAAGGGGGCCTGGCTGCCGCAATGTGTAAAAAGGGGGATGGCTGCCGCAATGTGTAAAAAGGGGGACTGGCTGTAAAAAGGGGGACTGGCTGCCGCAATGTGTAAAAAGGGGGCCTGGCTGCCTCAATGTGTATAAAGGGGTCCTGGCTGCCGCAATGTGTAAAAAGGGGGACTGGCTGACGCAATGTGTAAAAAGGGGTCCTGGCTGCCGCAATGTATATAATGGGGTCCTGGCTGCCGCAATGTGTAAAAGGGGGGACTGGCTGCCGCAATGTGTAAAAAGGGGTCCTGGCTGCCGCAATGTGTAAAAAGGGGGCCTGGCTGCCGCAATGTGTAAAAAGGGGGCCTGGCTGCCGCAATGTGTAAAAAGGGGGACTGGCTGCCGCAATGTGTAAAAAGGGGGACTGGCTGCCGCAATGTGTAAAGAGGGGGCCTGGCTGCCGCAATGTGTAAAAAGGGGGACTGGCTGCCGCAATGTGTAAAAGGGGGGACTGGCTGCCGCAATGTGTAAAAAGGGGGACTGGCTGCCGCAATGTGTAAAAAGGGGGCCTGGCTGCCGCAATGTGTAAAAAGGGGGCCTGGCTGCCGCAATGTGTAAAAAGGGGGACTGGCTGCCGCAATGTGTAAAAAGGGGGACTGGCTGCCGCAATGTGTAAAGAGGGGGCCTGGCTGCCGCAATGTGTAAAAAGGGGGACTGGCTGCCGCAATGTGTAAAAAGGGGGCCTGGCTGCCGCAATGTGTAAAAAGGGGACTGGCTGCCGCAATGTGTAAAAAGGGGGACTGTCTGCTGTAATGTGTAAAAAGGGGGACGCTGTCTGCTGTAATGTATAAAAGGGGCTCTACCTGGTGTAGTGGCGCTACTGTGCAGCGTAATTTGAATAATGTAGACTACTGTGCACCGTAGTATGAATTGCTATTATTTTGTGCACCGTAGTATGAATTGCTATTGTTAATTTATAGGGGCGTGAAGCCACGCCCCTATAAATTTTTCACGCGCCCTATCTTACATGGGGGGGGGGGGGCGCCACTGTCGTTTCTTGCACACAGCGCTAAAATGCCTAGTTACGGCACTGTGAGGAATGATAATCATTAACAGGTCAGGAATAATAGTCGGGATCAGGTAAAAAATAATAGTCAGAAACAATGGTCAGTTACACATAAGGAAGAGGTTATGAAGAATAGCCAGGAACATGTCAGTAACCATGGTCAACAAAAGGTCAGGAATGTTGGTAAGGTACAATAGTCTGGATCTGGTCAGGAACAATGGTCAGGTACAGTTCAGGAACAGCAGTCAGGATCTGGTCAGGAATGATGGTCATGAACAGGTCAGGATTGGTGGTCATGAACAGGCCAGGAACAATAGTTTGGATGTGTTCAGGAATTATGCTCAGGAACATGTCAGGAATGATGGTCAAGTACAATAGTCAGGATCTGATCAGTAACAGATCAGGAATGAATGACCAGGATCTGGTCAGGAATGATGCTCAGTAAAAGTAAAGCAACAATAGTCAGGATCTGGACAGGAACAATAGTCAGTAACACGTAAGGAAGAGGTTATGAACATTAGTATGGAACATGTCAGTAACTATGGTCAACAAAAGGTCAGGAATAGTAGCCAGAAACAATAGTCTGGATTTGGTCAGGAACAATGGTCAGGTACAGTTCAGGAACAGTAGTCAGGATCTGGTCAGGAATGATTGTCATGAACAGGCCAGGATTGATGGTCAGAAACAGGCCAGGAACAATAGTTTGGATGTGTTCAAGAATGATGGTAAGGAACAATAGGCAGGATATCATAAGCAACGGGTCAGGAATGAATGGTCAGGATCTGGTCAGGAATGATGGTCAGTAAAAGTTCAGAAACAATATTCAGGATCTGGTCAGGAATAATGGTCAGTAACAGTTCAGGAACTATAGTTAGGGTTTGGTCAGGAAGGATGATCAGTGACAGGCCAGAAACAGTAGTCAGGATCTGGTCAGGAATGATGGTCAGTAACAGTTCAGGAACAAAAGTCAAGAACTGTTCAGCAACAATGGTCAAGTACAGTTCAGGAACAGTAGTCAGGATCTGGTCAGGAATGATGGTCATGAACAGGTCTGGATTGATGGTCAGGAACAAGAGTTTGGATGTCTTCAGGAATGATGGTCAGGAATGATGGTCAGAACAATAGTCAGGATCTGATTAGCGACAGGTCAAAAATGAATGGTCAGGATCTGGTCAGGAATGATGGTCAGTAAAAGTTCAGAAACAATATTCAGGATCTGGTCAAGAATAAGACAAAACAGATAGGAACCGCGCTTAGTATCCAATATAAAAGATTTTTTTATTTCTAATACAATTTAATATAATTGAACAGTTACCGGCCGGATTTCATAAAACAATATATAATATGGCATATATATGCTAATATAGATTTCTAACACTATTATAGTGCTGAATTTATATATACGAAACACAAATTTAAAAACTAAATACACACATGGTAAATATATCCGTATTGCTGATTATGATACTGCTTCAAATGAATCATATAACATTGCAGGCGTCCCTGCAATGCGCAAAATGATTATAGAATATATGTCGATGAGGGATTCAAATATTTCTTCTAGTCCCTTATAACTATATGCTTATGTTATATATTCATTATCAATTATAACAGTCCCATAAGTCAGCAAATATAGTATTGTTTTGTGGTTTTTAGCAAGCTAGTAAATTAGCCGTCTCCTCCACCATACGATCCCAAGGCTATCTCTGGATGTAGTATTGGCTGTAATATAATTCAGGTCTGGGAGCACTCTCCCTGTTCCCCCTTAGCACTGGGGTCCGGATGTCCGGGATATCGAGCTGAATATTGAACTAGTAAGCCTTATTACAGAGTATGCCTGATGATCGGTAAAGTTTGCTTTAGCCGGCCGGCTAGTAAAGAACTCACTCACTTTTCTTCTCCTCCACATACGCGTTTCTCCGCCTCAATATGCCGTCGGCACACTGAGGAAGCTAAAAACCACAAAACAATACTATATTTGCTGACTTATGGGACTGTTATAATTGATAATGAATATATAACATAAGCATATAGTTATAAGGGACTAGAAGAAATATTTGAATCCCTCATCGACATATATTCTATAATCATTTTGCGCATTGCAGGGACGCCTGCAATGTTATATGATTCATTTGAAACAGTATCATAATCAGCAATACGGATATATTTACCATGTGTGTATTTAGTTTTTAAATTTGTGTTTCGTATATATAAATTCAGCACTATAATAGTGTTAGAAATCTATATTAGCATATATATGCCATATTATATATTGTTTTATGAAATCCGGCCGGTAACTGTTCAATTATATTAAATTGTATTAGAAATAAAAAAATCTTTTATATTGGATACTAAGCGCGGTTCCTATCTGTTTTGTCTTGTTCTATTTAAGTGGTGGCAGAGAAACCAAGCCCCAGGAACGTGCGGCTAATATCCAATTTAAACATTAGCTCCTCATTTTTTGCTTATATTTTGCTTTTTTTCTGGTCAAGAATGATGGTCAGCAACAGTTCAGAAACAATAGTCAAGATTTGGTCAGGAACGATGGACAGTAAGTGGTCAGGAACAGTAGTCAGGATCTGGTCAAGAATGATGGTTAGTAAAAGTCCAGCAACAGTAGTCAGGATCTTGTCAAGAATGATGGTCAGTAACAGTTCAGTAACAGTAGTCAGGAACTGGTCAGGAATGATGGTCAGTAACAGTGCAAGAACAATGATCAGGATGTGGTCAGGAATGATAGTCAGTAAAAGGTCAGTAACAGTAGTCAGGTTCTGGTCAGGAACAATGGTCACTAATAGTCATGATCTGGTCAGTAATGATGGTCAGCAACAGTTCAGGAACAGTAGTCTGGATCTGGTCAGGAATGATGGTCAGTAACAGTAGTCAGGAAATGCTCATTAACAATGGACAGTAAAACTAGTCAGGATCTGGTCAGTAACAGGTCAGTAACAGTAGTCAGGATCTGGTCAGGAATGATGGTCAGTAACAGTTCTGGAACAGTAGTCAGGATCAGCTCAGCAATGATGGTCAGTAATAGTTGAGGAACAAAGGTCAGAAACACATCAAAAACTGGTTGGGAACAATAATTAGTCATGAACAATGGTCAGGTTCGGGTCAGGAATGATGGTCACCAACAGTTCAGGAACAATAGTTAGGATCTGTTCAGGTAAAAGGTGAGGAATGATGGTCAGCAACAGTTCAGGAACAATATTCAGTTCAGGAACATTGGTCAGAAACAGGTAAGGAATGATGGCCAGGAACATGTCAAGAATAATGATCTGGAACAGGTCAGGAATGATGGTCAGGAACAGTACTCAAGATCTGGTCAGGAATGATGGTCAGTACAAGGTGAGGAATGATGGCCGGAAACATGTCAGAAGCAGGTCAGGATCAATATTCAGGTCAGGAACAGGTAAGGAATGATGGTCAGGAGCATGTCAAGAATGATGATAAGGAACAGGTCAGGATTGATGGTCAGGAACACTAGTAAGGATCTGGTCAGGAATGATGGTCAGTAAGTACAAGGTGAGAACGATTGCCAGAAACAGGTCGGGAACAATATTCAGGTCAGGAACACAGGTCAGATTCAGGTCAGGAATGATGGTCAGGTACGGATCTGGAACGAAACTGTACATTATCACATTTCAGATTTTGCTCATACAGTATATTTCAAGAATAAAGTTTGTCAGGTCTGTCCTACACTTATATTACGAGCAGGAAACAAATATTTTTTATAAACAGACCTTCAATGAAGGACGAGAGTTAGAATTTTCGTTCATTACTAACAAATATTTATGGTGTTATCATAATTAAGTTCACAAAGAATAGAGGTCCCAAAACATTGACAAGGCCTTTGTATTGTCTGTGAGTGGTGTTAATCTACTTAGAATTTCTAGTTTACAAAGTTCAGTGATACTTTGAATATGGAAAAGAGGACAGAGCGAGGCAGAAAATGACGGATTGCAGCATTTACAGAGCCTGGCTGTTGAGCAGAGGAAAAATAACACTTTCTTTGTAATTGGTAGGATTATTTAGACATGAAGGACTGGGATTTCACAAGTGTCTCTAAGGCTGGGTAAGTTTTATGAACATACTGTACGATCTTGGGGGTCATTCCGAATTGATCGCTCGCTAGCTGTTTTTAGCAGCCGTACAAACGCATAGTCGCCGCACACGGGGGACTGTATTTTCGCTTTGCAGGAGTGCGATCGCCTGTGCAGCAGAGCGCCTGCAAACACATTTTGTGCAAAACAAGACCAGCCCTGTAGTTACTTATCCTGTGTGATGATTGCTGCGACGAGTGACACGGAAATGACGTCAGATACCCGCCCAGCAAACGCCCGGCCACACCTGCGTTTTTCCAAACACTCCCATAAAACGGTCAGTTGACACCCAGAAACGCCCTCTTCCTGTCAATCTTGCGATCGGCTGTGCGTTTGGAATCGTCGCTAGAACCAGTGCAAAACCACAAAGGACTTCGTGCACATTGCGGTGCATACGCATGCGCAGATTAGCCATTTTTTTCACTGATAGCTGCGCAGCGAACAACGGCAGCTAGCGATCAACTCGGAATGACCAGAGGCGTATCGTGGAGACATGACAACCGGAGCAGGGTCATGTCACGGCGCCCCCAACCACCACCACACACACACACATACATACATACATACATACATACATAGATTCACACACATTTAGGCACAGACATACATAAACACACAAATACAGTATATACAGAATATACACACACGCATAAACACACAAATATACACAGACATATACATATTCACACAGACATACATAAACACACATATACTCACACATACTGTATACTAGAGATGAGCGGGTTCGGTTCCTCTGAATCCGAACCCGCCCGAACTTCAGGTTTTTTACACGGGTCCGAGCAGGCTCGGATCTTCCCGCCTTGCTCGGCTAACCCGAGCGCGCCCGCACGTCATCATCACGCTGTTGGATTCTCGCGAGGCTCGGATTCTATCGCGAGACTCGGATTCTATATAAGGAGCCGCGCGTCGCCGCCATTTTCACACGTGCATTGAGAGTCATAGGGAGAGGACGTGGCTGGCGTCCTCTCCGTTTAGAGAAGAGAGAGACACAGTATTTTCGGGGAGCATTATTAGGAGGAGTACTACTATACTGTATACTACTATACTACTTGCTGAAGTGATATTTATAGATTAGATAGTGTGACTGTAAGTGTATTATCTGACTTGTGGGGGAGACACTGACAGTGGGGAGCAGTTAGAGTCTGAGAGCAGGACTCAGGAGTACATATAACGTACAGTGCACACTTTTGCTGCCAGAGTCAGTGCCACACTGCCATTGTTGTGACCACACTGACCACCAGTATAATAATATATTTTGTGATTGTCTGCTTAGGCCTCGGAGTACTAGTTGCAAGTTGCAACGTGACCTGAAGTGACCACCAGTTTAATAATCAATCACCACCAGTTTAATATATATATATATATATATATATATATATATAATTGTTTATAATATATATATATATATATATAATATTGTATACCACCTACCCGTGGTTTTTTTTTTTTTCATTCTTCTTTATACATACTACTATAGTAGCTTACTGTAGCAGTCTGCGGTGCTGTGCTGACCTGACAGTGTCCAGCAGGTCCGTCATCAGTCATTACATAATAAATATATATAGTACCTGTCCGGCTGCAGTACTAGTGATATTATATTGATTTCATCTCATTATCAATAATTTATCATCCAGTCTAGACTCTATATTAGCAGCAGACACAGTACGTTAGTCCACGGCTGTAGCTACCTCTGTGTCGGCACTCGGCAGTCCATCCATAATTGTATACCACCTACCCGTGTTTTTTTTTTTTTCTTTCTTCTTTGTACATACTACTATAGAGTATAGTAGCTTACTGTAGCAGTCTGCGGTGCTGCTGAGCTGACAGTGTCCAGCAGGTCCGTCATCAGTCATCATTACCTAATAAATATATTATCTACCTGTCCGGCTGCAGTACTAGTGATATTATATATACATACATATATATATTGATTTCATCTCATTATCAATCATCCAGTCTATATTAGCAGCAGACACAGTACGTTAGTCCACGGCTGTAGCTACCTCTGTGTCGGCACTCGGCAGTCCATCCATAATTGTATACCACCTACCCGTGTTTTTTTTTTTTCTTTATTCTTTGTACATACTACTATAGTATAGTAGCTTACTGTAGCAGTCTGCGGTGCTGCTGAGCTGACAGTGTCCAGCAGGTCCGTCATCAGTCATCATTACCTAATAAATATATTATCTACCTGTCCGGCTGCAGTACTAGTGATATTATATATACATACATATATATATTGATTTCATCTCATTATCAATCATCCAGTCTATATTAGCAGCAGACACAGTACGTTAGTCCACGGCTGTAGCTACCTCTGTGTCGGCACTCGGCAGTCCATCCATAATTGTATACCACCTACCCGTGTTTTTTTTTTTTCTTTCTTCTTTGTACATACTACTATAGTATAGTAGCTTACTGTAGCAGTCTGCGGTGCTGCTGAGCTGACAGTGTCCAGCAGGTCCGTCATCAGTCATCATTACCTAATAAATATATTATCTACCTGTCCGGCTGCAGTACTAGTGATATTATATATACATACATATATATATTGATTTCATCTCATTATCAATCATCCAGTCTATATTAGCAGCAGACACAGTACGTTAGTCCACGGCTGTAGCTACCTCTGTGTCGGCACTCGGCAGTCCATCCATAATTGTATACCACCTACCCGTGGTTTTTTTTTTCTTTCTTCTTTGTACATACTACTATAGTATAGTAGCTTACTGTAGCAGTCTGCGGTGCTGCTGAGCTGACAGTGTCCAGCAGGTCCGTCATCAGTCATCATTACCTAATAAATATATTATCTACCTGTCCGGCTGCAGTACTAGTGATATTATATATACATACATATATATATTGATTTCATCTCATTATCAATCATCCAGTCTATATTAGCAGCAGACACAGTACGTTAGTCCACGGCTGTAGCTACCTCTGTGTCGGCACTCGGCAGTCCATCCATAATTGTATACCACCTACCCGTGGTTTTTTTTTTTCTTTCTTCTTTGTACATACTACTATAGTATAGTAGCTTACTGTAGCAGTCTGCGGTGCTGCTGAGCTGACAGTGTCCAGCAGGTCCGTCATCAGTCATCATTACCTAATAAATATATTATCTACCTGTCCGGCTGCAGTACTAGTGATATTATATATACATACATATATATATTGATTTCATCTCATTATCAATCATCCAGTCTATATTAGCAGCAGACACAGTACGTTAGTCCACGGCTGTAGCTACCTCTGTGTCGGCACTCGGCAGTCCATCCATAATTGTATACCACCTACCCGTGGTTTTTTTTTTTCTTTCTTCTTTGTACATACTACTATAGTATAGTAGCTTACTGTAGCAGTCTGCGGTGCTGCTGAGCTGACAGTGTCCAGCAGGTCCGTCATCAGTCATCATTACCTAATAAATATATTATCTACCTGTCCGGCTGCAGTACTAGTGATATTATATATACATACATATATATATTGATTTCATCTCATTATCAATCATCCAGTCTATATTAGCAGCAGACACAGTACGTTAGTCCACGGCTGTAGCTACCTCTGTGTCGGCACTCGGCAGTCCATCCATAATTGTATACCACCTACCCGTGGTTTTTTTTTTTTCTTTCTTCTTTGTACATACTACTATAGAGTATAGTAGCTTACTGTAGCAGTCTGCGGTGCTGCTGAGCTGACAGTGTCCAGCAGGTCCGTCATCAGTCATCATTACCTAATAAATATATTATCTACCTGTCCGGCTGCAGTACTAGTGATATTATATATACATACATATATATATCGATTTCATCTCATTATCAATCATCCAGTCTATATTAGCAGCAGACACAGTACGGTAGTCCACGGCTGTAGCTACCTCTGTGTCGGCACTCGGCAGTCCATCCATAAGTATACTAGTATCCATCCATCTCCATTGTTTACCTGAGGTGCCTTTTAGTTGTGCCTATTAAAATATGGAGAACAAAAATGTTGAGGTTCCAAAATTAGGGAAAGATCAAGATCCACTTCCACCTCGTGCTGAAGCTGCTGCCACTAGTCATGGCCGAGACGATGAAATGCCAGCAACGTCGTCTGCCAAGGCCGATGCCCAATGTCATAGTACAGAGCATGTCAAATCCAAAACACCAAATATCAGTAAAAAATAAGAATTTACTTACCGATAATTCTACTTCTCGTAGTCCGTAGTGGATGCTGGGGACTCCGTCAGGACCATGGGGAATAGCGGCTCCGCAGGAGACAGGGCACAAAAGTAAAAGCTTTAGGATCAGGTGGTGTGCACTGGCTCCTCCCCCTATGACCCTCCTCCAAGCCTCAGTTAGGATACTGTGCCCGGACGAGCGTACACAATAAGGAAGGATTCTGAATCCCGGGTAAGACTCATACCAGCCACACCAATCACAGTGTACAACCTGTGATCTGAACCCAGTTAACAGCATGATAACAGCGGAGCCTCTGAAAAGATGGCTCATAACAATAATAACCCGATTTTTGTAACAATAACTATGTACAAGTATTGCAGACAATCCGCACTTGGGATGGGCGCCCAGCATCCACTACGGACTACGAGAAATAGAATTATCGGTAAGTAAATTCTTATTTTCTCTGACGTCCTAAGTGGATGCTGGGGACTCCGTCAGGACCATGGGGATTATACCAAAGCTCCCAAACGGGCGGGAGAGTGCGGATGACTCTGCAGCACCGAATGAGAGAACTCCATGTCCTCCTCAGTCAGGGTGTGCCCCTGACCAAGTAGCAGCTCGGCAAAGTTGTAAAGCCGAGACCCCTCGGGCAGCCGCCCAAGATGAGCCCACCTTCCTTGTGGAATGGGCATTTACATATTTTGGCTGTGGCAGGCCTGCCACAGAATGTGCAAGCTGAATTGTACTACACATCCAACTAGCAATCGTCTGCTTAGAAGCAAGAGCACCCAGTTTGTTGGGTACATACAGGATAACAGCAAGTCAGTTTTCCTGACTCCAGCCGTCCTGGAAACCTATATTTTCAGGGCCCTGACAACATCTAGCAACTTGGAGTCCTCCAAGTCCCTAGTAGCCGCAGGTACCACAATAAGCTGGTTCAGGTGAAACACTGACACCACCTTAGGGAGAAACTGGGGACGAGTCCGCAGCTCTGCCCTGTCCGAATGGACAAACAGATATGGGCTTTTGTGAGACAAAGCCGCCAATTCTGACACTCGCCTGGCCGAGGCCAGGGCCAACAGCATGGTCACTTTCCATGTGAGATACTTCAAATCCACAGATTTGAACGGTTTAAACCAATGTGATTTGAGGAATCCCAGAACTACGTTGAGATCCCACAGTGCCACTGGAGGCACAAAAGGGGGTTGTATATGCAGTACTCCCTTGACAAACTTCTGGACTTCAGGAACTGAAGCCAATTCTTTCTGGAAGAAAATCGACAGGGCCGAAATTTGAACCTTAATGGACCCCAATTTGAGGCCCATAGACACTCCTGTTTGCAGGAAATGCAGGAGTCGACCGAGTTGAAATTTCTTCGTGGGGCCTTCCTGGCCTCACACCACGCAACATATTTTCGCCACATGTGGTGATAATGTTGTGCGGTCACCTCCTTCCTGGCTTTGACCAGGGTAGGAATGACTTCTTCCGGAATGCCTTTTTCCCTTAGGATCCGGCGTTCAACCGCCATGCTGTCAAACGCAGACGCGGTAAGTCTTGGAACAGACATGGTACTTGCTGAAGCAAGTCCCTTCTTAGCGGCAGAGGCCATGAGTCCTCTGTGAGCATCTCTTGAAGTTCCGGGTACCAAGTCCTTCTTGGCCAATCCGGAGCCTCGAGTAAAGTTCTTACTCCTCTACGTCTTATAATTCTCAATACCTTGGGTATGAGAAGCAGAGGAGGGAACACATACACCAACTGGTACACCCACGGTGTTACCAGAACGTCCACAGCTATTGCCTGAAGGTCTCTTGACCTGGCGCAATACCTGTCCAGTTTTTTGTTCAGGCGGGACGCCATCATGTCCACCTTTGGTCTTTCCCAACGGTTCACAATCATGTGGAAAACTTCCCGATGAAGTCCCCACTCTCCCGGGTGGAGGTCGTGCCTGCTGAGGAAGTCTGCTTCCCAGTTGTCCACTCCCGGAATGAACACTGCTGACAGTGCTATCACATGATTTTCCGCCCAGCGAAAAATCCTTGCAGTTTTTGCCATTGCCCTCCTGCTTCTTGTGCCGCCCTGTCTGTTTACGTGGGCGACTGCCGTGATGTTGTCCCACTGGATCAATACCGGCTGACCTTGAAGCAGAGGTCTTGCTAAGCTTAGCGCATTATAAATTGCCCTTAGCTCCAGTATATTTATGTGGAGAAAAGTCTCCAGACTTGATCACACTCCCTGGAAATTTTTTCCCTGTGTGACTGCTCCCCAGCCTCTCAGGCTGGCCTCCGTGGTCACCAGCATCCAATCCTGAATGCCGAATCTGCGGCCCTCTAGAAGATGAGCACTCTGTAACCACCACAGGAGAGACACCCTTGTCCTTGGAGATAGGGTTATCCGCTGATGCATCTGAAGATGCGATCCGGACCATTTGTCCAGCAGATCCCACTGAAAAGTTCTTGTGTGGAATCTACCGAATGGAATCGCTTCGTAATAAGCCACCATTTTACCCAGGACTCTTGTGCAATGATGCACTGACACTTTTCCTGGTTTTAGGAGGTTCCTGACTAGCTCGGATAACTCCCTGGCTTTCTCCTCCGGGAGAAACACCTTTTTCTGGACTGTGTCCAGAATCATCCCTAGGAACAGCAGACGTGTCGTCGGAAACAACTGCGGTTTTGGAATATTTAGAATCCACCCGTGCTGTCGTAGAACTACTTGAGATAGTGCTACTCCGACCTCCAACTGTTCTCTGGACCTTGCTCTTATCAGGAGGTCGTCCATTTTCTTTGAAGAAGAATCATCATTTCGGCCATTACCTTGGTAAAGACCCGGGGTGCCGTGGACAATCCAAACGGCAGCGTCTGAAAACTGATAGTGACAGTTCTGTACCACGAACCTGAGGTACCCTTGGTGAGAAGGGCAAATTGGGACATGGAGGTAAGCATCCCTGATGTCCCGGGACACCATATAGTCCCCTTCTTCCTGGTTCGCTATCACTGCTCTGAGTGACTCCATCTTGATTTGAACCTTTGTAAGTGTTCAAATATTTCAGATTTAGAATAGGTCTCACCGAGCCTTCTGGCTTCAGTACCACAATATAGTGTGGAATAATACCCCTTTCCTTGTTGTAGGAGGGGTACTTTGATTATCACCTGCTGGGAATACAGCTTGTGAATTGTTTCCAATACTGCCTCCCTGTCGGAGGGAGACGTTGGTAAAGCAGACTTCAGGAACCTGCGAGGGGGAAACGTCTCGACTTCCCAATCTGTACCCCTGGGATACTACTTGTAGGATCTAGGGGTCCTGTACGGCCCCAGCGTCATGCTGAGAACATGGCAGAAGCGGTGGAGGGCTTCTGTTCCTGGGAATGGGCTGCCTGCTGCAGTCTTCTTCCCTTTCCTCTATCCCTGGGCAGATATGACTCTTATGGGGACGAAAGGACTGAGGCTGAAAAGACGGTGTCTTTTTCTGCAGAGATGTGACTTAGGGTAAAAACGGTGGATTTTCCAGCAGTTGCCGTGGCCACCAGGTCCGATGGACCGACCCCAAATAACTCCTCCCCTTTATACGGCAATACATCTTTGTGCCGTTTGGAATCTGCATCACCTGACCACTGTCGTGTCCATAAACATCTTCTGGCAGATATGGACATCGCACTTACTCTTGATGCCAGAGTGCTAATATCCCTCTGTGCATCTCGCATATATAGAAATGCATCCTTTAAATGCTCTATAGTCAATAAAATACTGTCCCTGTCAAGGGTATCAATATTTTTAGTCAGGGAAACCGACCAAGCCACCCCAGCTCTGCACATCCAGGCTGAGGCGATCGCTGGTCGCAGTATAACACCAGTATGTGTGTATATACTTCTTAGGATATTTTCCAGCCTCCTATCAGTTGGCTCCTTGAGGACGGCCCTATCTGGAGACGGTACCGCCACTTGTTTTGATAAGCGTGTGAGCGCCTTATCCACCCTAAGGGGTGTTTCCCAACGCGCCCTAACTTCTGGCGGGAAAGGGTATACCGCCAATAATTTTCTATCGGGGGAAACCCACGCCTCATCACACACTTCATTTAATTTATCTGATTCAGGAAAAACTACAGGTAGTTTTTTCACACCCCACATAATACCCTTTTTTGTGGTACTTGTAGTATCAGAAAATATGTAACACCTCCTTCATTGCCCTTAACAAGTAACGTGTGGCCCTAAAGGAAAATACGTTTGTTTCTTCACCGTCGACACTGAAATCAGTGTCCGTGTCTGTGTCTGTCGACCGACTGAGGTAAATGGGCGTTTTAAAGCCCCTGACGGTGTTTGAGACGCCTGGACAGGTACTAATTTGTTTGCCGGCCGTCTCATGTCGTCAACCGACCTTGCAGCGTGTTG
Source organism: Pseudophryne corroboree (assembly GCF_028390025.1). NCBI lineage: Eukaryota > Metazoa > Chordata > Amphibia > Anura > Myobatrachidae > Pseudophryne > Pseudophryne corroboree. Next base: position 38,738,513 of record NC_086454.1, on the reverse strand, counting down.
ACATTATCACGTAATTCCCTAAGTAAGCCATCCATTCCGGTGTCGACTCCCTAGAGAGTGACATCACCATTACAGGCAATTGCTCCGCCTCCTCACCAACATCGTCCTCATACATGTCGACACACACGTACCGACACACAGCACACACACAGGGAATGCTCTGATAGAGGACAGGACCCCACTAGCCCTTTGGGGAGACAGAGGGAGAGTTTGCCAGCACACACCAAAAACGCTATAATTATACAGGGACAACCTTTATATAAGTGTTTTTCTCTTATAGCATTTTTATATATATAGTCATATCGCCAAATCAGTGCCCCCCCTCTCTGTTTTAACCCTGTTTCTGTAGTGCAGTGCAGGGGAGAGCCTGGGAGCCTTCCCACCAGAATTTCTGTGAGGGAAAATGGCGCTGTGTGCTGAGGAGAATAGGCCCCGCCCCCTTTTCGGCGGGCTTCTTCTCCCGTTTTTCTGAGACCTGGCAGGGGTTAAATACATCCATATAGCCCCCAGGGGCTATATGTGATGTATTTTTAGCCAGAATAAGGTACTATCATTGCTGCCCAGGGCGCCCCTCCCAGCGCCCTGCACCCTCAGTGACCGCTGCTATGAAGTGTGCTGACAACAATGGCGCACAGCTGCAGTGCTGTGCGCTACCTTATGAAGACTGAAAAGTCTTCTGCCGCCGGTTTCTGGACCTCTTCACTTTTCGGCATCTGCAAGGGGGTCGGCGGCGCGGCTCCGGGACGAACCCCAGGGTGAGACCTGTGTTCCGACTCCCTCTGGAGCTAATGGTGTCCAGTAGCCTAAGAAGCCAATCCATCCTGCACGCAGGTGAGTTCACTTCTTCTCCCCTAAGTCCCTCGTAGCAGTGAGCCTGTTGCCAGCAGGACTCACTGAAAATAAAAAACCTAACAAAACTTTTACTCTAAGCAGCTCTTTAGGAGAGCCACCTAGATTGCACCCTTCTCGGCCGGGCACAAAAATCTAACTGAGGCTTGGAGGAGGGTCATAGGGGGAGGAGCCAGTGCACACCACCTGATCCTAAAGCTTTTACTTTTGTGCCCTGTCTCCTGCAGAGCCGCTATTCCCCATGGTCCTGACGGAGTCCCCAGCATCCACTTAGGACGTCAGAGAAAAAGGACTCCAAAACCTAAAATAAAATTGTCGGAGGAGAAGCGTAAACTTGCCAATATGCCATTTACCACACGGAGTGGCAAGGAACGGCTGAGGCCCTGGCCTATGTTCATGGCTAGTGGTTCAGCTTCACATGAGGATGGAAGCACTCAGCCTCTCGCTAGAAAACTGAAAAGACTCAAGCTGGCAAAAGCACCGCAAAGAACTGTGCGTTCTTCGAAATCCCAAATCCACAAGGAGAGTCCAATTGTGTCGGTTGCGATGCCTGACCTTCCCAACACTGGACGTGAAGAGCATGCGCCTTCCACCATTTGCACGCCCCCTGCAAGTGCTGGAAGGAGCACCCGCAGTCCAGTTCCTGATAGTCAGATTGAAGATGTCAGTGTTGAAGTACACCAGGATGAGGAGGATATGGGTGTTGCTGGCGCTGGGGAGAAAATTGACCAGGAGGATTCTGATGGTGAGGTGGTTTGTTTAAGTCAGGCACCCGGGGAGACACCTGTTGTCCGTGGGAGGAATATGGCCGTTGACATGCCTGGTGAAAATACCAAAAAAATCAGCTCTTCAGTGTGGAGGTATTTCAACAGAAAAGCGGACAACAGGTGTCAAGCCGTGTGTTGCCTTTGTCAAGCTGTAATAAGTAGGGGTAAGGACGTTAACCACCTCGGAACATCCTCCCTTATACGTCACCTGCAGCGCATTCATAATAAGTCAGTGACAAGTTCAAAAACTTTGGGTGACAGCGGAAGCAGTCCACTGACCAGTAAATCCCTTCCTCTTGTAACCAAGCTCACGCAAACCACCCCACCAACTCCCTCAGTGTCAATTTCCTCCTTCCCCAGGAATGCCAATAGTCCTGCAGGCCATGTCACTGGCAATTCTGACGATTCCTCTCCTGCCTGGGATTCCTCCGATGCATCCTTGCGTGTAACGCCTACTGCTGCTGGCGCTGCTGTTGTTGCTGCTGGGAGTCGATGGTCATCCCAGAGGGGAAGTCGGAAGACCACTTGTACTACTTCCAGTAAGCAATTGACTGTCCAACAGTCCTTTGCGAGGAAGATGAAATATCACAGCAGTCATCCTGCTGCAAAGCGGATAACTGAGGCCTTGACAACTATGTTGGTGTTAGACGTGCGTCCGGTATCCGTCGTTAGTTCACAGGGAACTACACAATTTCTTGAGGTAGTGTGTCCCCGTTACCAAATACCATCTAGGTTCCACTTCTCTAGGCAGGCGATACCGAAAATGTACACAGACCTCAGAAAAAGACTCACCAGTGTCCTAAAAAATGCAGCTGTACCCAATGTCCACTTAATCACGGACATGTGGACAAGTGGAGCAGGGCAGGGTCAGGACTATATGACTGTGACAGCCCACTGGGTGGATGTATGGACTCCCGCCGCAAGAACAGCAGCGGCGGCACCAGTAGCAGCATCTCGCAAACGCCAACTCTTTCCTAGGCAGGCTACGCTTTGTATCACCGCTTTCCAGAATACGCACACAGCTGAAAACCTCTTACGGCAACTGAGGAAGATCATCGCGGAATGGCTTACCCCAATTGGACTCTCCTGTGGATTTGTGGCATCGGACAACGCCAGCAATATTGTGTGTGCATTAAATATGGGCAAATTCCAGCACGTCCCATGTTTTGCACATACCTTGAATTTGGTGGTGCAGAATTTTTTAAAAAACGACAGGGGCGTGCAAGAGATGCTGTCGGTGGCCAGAAGAATTGCGGGACACTTTCGGCGTACAGGCACCACGTACAGAAGACTGGAGCACCACCAAAAACTACTGAACCTGCCCTGCCATCATCTGAAGCAAGAAGTGGTAACGAGGTGGAATTCAACCCTCTATATGCTTCAGAGGTTGGAGGAGCAGCAAAAGGCCATTCAAGCCTATACAATTGAGCACGATATAGGAGGTGGAATGCACCTGTCTCAAGCGCAGTGGAGAATGATTTCAACGTTGTGCAAGGTTCTGATGCCCTTTGAACTTGCCACACGTGAAGTCAGTTCAGACACTGCCAGCCTGAGTCAGGTCATTCCCCTCATCAGGCTTTTGCAGAAGAAGCTGGAGACATTGAAGGAGGAGCTAACACGGAGCGATTCCGCTAGGCATGTGGGACTTGTGGATGGAGCCCTTAATTCGCTTAACAAGGATTCACGGGTGGTCAATCTGTTGAAATCAGAGCACTACATTTTGGCCACCGTGCTCGATCCTAGATTTAAAGCCTACCTTGGATCTCTCTTTCCGGCAGACACAAGTCTGCTGGGGTTGAAAGACCTGCTGGTGAGAAAATTGTCAAGTCAAGCGGAACGCGACCTGTCAACATCTCCTCCTTCACATTCTCCCGCAACTGGGGGTGCGAGGAAAAGGCTCAGAATTCCGAGCCCACCCGCTGGCGGTGATGCAGGGCAGTCTGGAGCGACTGCTGATGCTGACATCTGGTCCGGACTGAAGGACCTGACAACGATTACGGACATGTCGTCTACTGTCACTGCATATGATTCTCTCACCATTGAAAGAATGGTGGAGGATTATATGAGTGACCGCATCCAAGTAGGCACGTCACACAGTCCGTACTTATACTGGCAGGAAAAAGAGGCAATTTGGAGGCCCTTGCACAAACTGGCTTTATTCTACCTAAGTTGCCCTCCCACAAGTGTGTACTCCGAAAGAGTGTTTAGTGCCGCCGCTCACCTTGTCAGCAATCGGCGTACGAGGTTACATCCAGAAAATGTGGAGAAGATGATGTTCATTAAAATGAATTATAATCAATTCCTCCGTGGAGACATTGACCAGCAGCAATTGCCTCCACAAAGTACACAGGGAGCTGAGATGGTGGATTCCAGTGGGGACGAATTGATAATCTGTGAGGAGGGGGATGTACACGGTGATATATCGGAGGATGATGATGAGGTGGACATCTTGCCTCTGTAGAGCCAGTTTGTGCAAGGAGAGATTAATTGCTTCTTTTTTGGTGGGGGTCCAAACCAACCCGTCATTTCAGTCACAGTCGTGTGGCAGACCCTGTCACTGAAATGATGGGTTGGTTAAAGTGTGCATGTCCTGTTTATACAACATAAGGGTGGGTGGGAGGGCCCAAGGACAATTCCATCTTGCACCTCTTTTTTCTTTAATTTTTCTTTGCGTCATGTGCTGTTTGGGGAGGGTTTTTTGGAAGGGACATCCTGCGTGACACTGCAGTGCCACTCCTAGATGGGCCCGGTGTTTGTGTCGGCCACTAGGGTCGCTTATCTTACTCACACAGCTACCTCATTGCGCCTCTTTTTTTCTTTGCGTCATGTGCTGTTTGGGGAGGGTTTTTTGGAACGGACATCCTGCGTGACACTGCAGTGACACTCCTAGATGGGCCCGGTGTTTGTGTCGGCCACTAGGGTCGCTTATCTTACTCACACAGCTACCTCATTGCGCCTCTTTTTTTCTTTGCGTCATGTGCTGTTTGGGGAGGGTTTTTTGGAAGGGACATCCTGCGTGACACTGCAGTGACACTCCTAGATGGGCCCGGTGTTTGTGTCGGCCACTAGGGTCGCTTATCTTACTCACACAGCTACCTCATTGCGCCTCTTTTTTTCTTTGCGTCATGTGCTGTTTGGGGAGGGTTTTTTGGAAGGGACATCCTGCGTGACACTGCAGTGACACTCCTAGATGGGCCCGGTGTTTGTGTCGGCCACTAGGGTCGCTTAGCTTAGTCATCCAGCGACCTAGGTGCAAATTTTTGGACTAAAAATAATATTGTGAGGTGTGAGGTATTCAGAATAGACTGAAAATGAGTGGAAATTATGGTTTTTGAGGTTAATAATACTTTGGGATCAAAATGACCCCCAAATTCTATGATTTAAGCTGTTTTTTAGTGTTTTTTGAAAAAAACACCCGAATCCAAAACACACCCGAATCCGACAAAAAAAATTCGGTGAGGTTTTGCCAAAACGCGGTCGAACCCAAAACACGGCCGCGGAACCGAACCCAAAACCAAAACACAAAACCCGAAAAATTTCCGGCGCTCATCTCTACTGTATACAAAGATATATATGCACAAACACACACATACATGTATACACATTAGCACATAGACATATACACACACATTTACACATAAAAACATACACATAAACACACAGTATACACAGACATAAACACACAGTATACACAGACATAAACACACAGTATACACAGACATAAACACACAGTATACACAGACATAAACACACAGTATACACACAGTAATTCTCACCAAGAGGCCAGCAGCAGAGCAGCTCCTCGTTCTAGCCTGGAGGGGCGGAGCTTCTATGTGATTGACAGGCTGGACCTCCGTGGGTAGAAGGAAAGGACTGAGGAAAGGGAAGAGGTGGCCAACACACTGCCTGCATGTTCCAGATCACTGAATGCAGATCCCTGACAGCCAGGAAAGTTCTTCTGACAAGCCTTCAAACGTCCCCTCTTCCCTAACAACACACCACACTGCACTGCACTGCACTGGACTCTCTGCACTGTGCAATCAGTGATATGCAACATGCAGGCAGTGTAGTGGCCACCCCTTCCCTCTCTTCTAGTCATCTCCTCCTTCCCCTGCCCGAGATCCCGGCTTTCAGCTGTGCAGTGAGCCGGCGCCTTCTGTCCCCAGCAGCACCTGGAGCTCAAGCTCCACTTGTTCCACCCTCCCTACGCCCCTGGGAATGACCCCCCTTGTACATACACACTTACCTATCAGTCGCCTACTACCTGGGGGCCCACCCCCTCCTCTAGGGATCAGGTTCCAGACTGTGCTGTTACTAATCTAGTACATTATCATTCATGCACTACAGTATTTACTGTATATATTTATCTAGGGGGCCAACACTTGCAAAATGGTTAGGCAAATCTACATGGCAGCTGGGCACCCCCTTCTAGAGACTGGCCACACCCCTAAACATGGGCCCCTACCACTGTATTCCCCCGGTGGGCTCTACATGCCCCAGTCCGACACTGGCCTGACATGTCTGGCCGCAGGATCCGGTAGTGACATCGTGATCAGCGGCACATTGGTCAGTCTGCGGGTCACCTGTACATACAGGCAGATGTAACAATATATTTGCAAGCGGATGGTATCTGATGTATTGCAGAGTGTGTTATGTGTGTAAATGATGTTTGGTTACAGATTTTGCCCACTTGCGGGGGACTCATGATGTTTTGGGCAGTCCTCCTCCCCCACTGAGAAGTGGCTGCATCTCCCACATACCCCCTGCTTCCTAGTAAAGCAGGCAGGATGAGACAATTATACAAGGAATCGCAGCCCGAATGGAGGTGGTGGGGTTAAAGGATGTGGATTCATCCCTGCCCCTTCCCCGGAATTGTGTATATCATCATTTTGGGGGCGGAGCCTACTGATGTGACAACCTGGCCCCGCCCCCTGAAGTGCCAAGCAGCGTCTACTCTCTGGGCTTCTCCCGCCGAGGGGTGACACCAAAGTGCCGACCGCTCTTCAGTGACAGGAGCAGGGTGCTGCACTGTGACATTATGTCACTCGTCCCGGGGGAACAGCCCATACCTCCGAGACCCCCGGAGTGACGAAACATGGGTCTGGGCCAGGAGGCCATACCCCTACCTGTGAGGCAACGCACCTTTTCAGTGAAGCCACGCCCCCTTTTGCTGGCGCCCCACTTCACCACGCACTTACTGTGCCCTCCCGCATCATGAGCTCAATTCCCAGTCATGGGTGGTAATTTACTAAGGTCCCGAATCCATATGAGTTTGTCTTTTTTTCTAAGTGTCATCTCAGTAATTTACTAAACACAAATCTCTGCAGAGTTGGGGCTATTCGTATTGAGATACACTGCCGTCCACAAAAATATTAATCAATAGACCATCGGTCAAACGCGGCTGTTATTTTATACAACACGGGAAATTACTAAGAATTTGTATTCTCAATCACTGCCGACAATAGCCAAACACCGCCGGTAAAGCATGGAATTTGTACAGAAATAGAACTTTCAAATAGACTAGCTTCTGGCTGGCGTGTTTTGATAGTCATGAATGGATCAGTGAGATCCGTGCATGCTGCTCTGTGTAGAAGTATGTGAAATATTTAAAAATAAAATTGTGTGGGGTCCCCCCTCCTAAGCATAACCAGCCTCGGGCTCTTTGAGCCGGTCCTGGTTGTTAAAATACCAAGGACAAAATGTGTAGGGGCCCCCAGTAGTTATACAACCAGCACTGGGCTCTTGGTCCGGTCCTGGTTCCAAAAATACAGGGGACAAAAGACGTAGGGGTCCCCCATATTTTTAAAACCAGCATTGGGCTCCACTAGCCAGGGACATAATGCCACAGCCGGGGGACACATATATACTGGTCCCTGTGGTCGTTGCATTACCTCCACAACTAGTCACCCCTGGCTGGGGTTCCCTGGGGGAGTGGGGACCCCTTAAATATAGCCACCCCCCTCCAGGCACCCAAGGGCCAGGAATGAAGCCAGAGGCTGTCCCCAGCACCCCTGGGCAGTGGGTGCCGGGCTGATAGCCAAAAATGTGTGAAAAAAAGAATATTGTCTGCTGTGGAACTACAAGTCCCAGCAAGCCTCCCCGCTTGCTGGTACTTGGAGAACCACAAGTACCAGCATGCGGGGAATTAACGGACCCGCTGGTACCTGCAGTTCCACACAAAAAATATCCCCAATAAAACACAACACACACACCATGACAGTAAATGTTTATTTACACAAACATGTACACTTACACACTCAAACATACTTACCTAGTGTCCCACGGAGCCCATCGGTCCCCTTGTCTAGTAGAATCCATGGGGTACCTGTAGTAAAAAACCCAATATACTCACCTATTATCCTATGAAGATCGGTCCTCTTCTGTCCAAGTAGGCATCCACAGGGTTAAAAAAATAACAAACCGAATAAACAGAATCACGTGACTAAAGAGGATCCATGTTTACACATATATATTGAGTATATTGGGTTTTTACGTAGACAAGGGGTGCTGCATGGGACATTAGGTAAGTATGTTTGGAGTATTTTAACAACCAGGACCAGCTGAAAGAGCCAGAGGCTGGTTATGCTTAGGAGGGGGGACCCCACAAAAATTTTTATTTTAACTATTTCAGTAATGTACACAATGAAGCCCTGCATTGATCACACTAATCCGGCCGGACTTCATTGTGTTAAGTCCGGCAGTGTTTTACTATTCTCTCCCGTAAAACACTGCCTGCAATACGAATTCCATTGACATCGGTGAACTCGAATTGAAAAAACACAGTAGTTTAGTAAATTACAGTGTGTTTTGTTCAAAAATTTGCTATCTCAAACAGCCGATGTCAGCCGAGATTAATCACGGGTTTGGGGGGAGGGTTAGGGTTAGACTGTGGTAGGGGAAGGATAGGGATAGGTACTAGAGGAGGGTTAGTTGGCACTACAGGAAGGGTTAGTGTTAGGATTTGGGAGAGGAGGTTAAGGTTAGACTGTGGGCGAGGAGGGTTAGGGTTTGGTACTGGAGGAGAGTTTGGGTTAGTCTGCAGGAGGAGAGGGTTAGGGATTGTCACTAAGGAGGGTGAGGATTTGGCACTAGGTGGAGGGTTAGGCTGCGTGAGGTGAGGTTAGGGTTAGGCACTAGGGAGAGGGTTAGGCTGCGGAAGGGTTGGGTTAGGGTTAGGCACTAGGGAGAGGGTAAGGATTAGGCTGAGGAAGGGGAGGGTTAGAGATAGGCACTAGAGGAAGGTTAGGGATAGGCACTAGGGGGAAGGTTAGGGTTAGTCTGCAGGAGAGGAGGGTTAGGGTTTGGCACTAGGGGGAGGTTTAGGCTGCGTGAGGTGAAGTTAGGGTTAGGCACTAGGGAGAGGGTTAGGGTTAGGCACTAGGGAGAAGGTTAGGGTTAGGCTGCAGGAGGGGAGGGTTAGGGTTAGGCACTAGGTGGAGTGTTGTGTTAGAGTTAGGCTGTGGAAGGGGAGGGTTAGGGTTAGGCACTAGGGAGAGGGTTAGGGTTAGGCTGCGTAAGGGGAGGGTTAGGGTTAGGCACTAGGGGGAGTGTTGTGTTAGAGTTTGGCTGTGGAAGGGGAGGGTTAGGCACTAGGGAGAAGGTTAGGGTTAGGCTGCAGGAGGGGAGGGTTAGGGTTAGGCACTAGGGGGAGTGTTGTGTTAGAGTTAGGCTGTGGAAGGGGAGGGTTAGGGTTAGGCACTAGGGAGAAGGTTAGGGTTAGGCTGCAGGAGGGGAGGGTTAGGGTTAGGCACTAGGGGGAGTGTTGTGTTAGAGTTAAGCTGTGGAAGGGGAGGGTTAGGGATAGGCACTAGAGGAAGGTTATGGTTTAGCACTAGTGGGAGTTTTAGTGTTAGGCTACGGAAGGGGAGGTTACTGTTAGGCATTAGGGAGAGGGTTAGGGTAAGGCTGCAGGAGGGGTGAGTTAGGCATAGGCACTAGGGGTAGTATTAGGGTCAGGCTGCAAGAGGGGATGGTTAAGGACAAGCACTAGAGGAGGGAGACTGCGGGAGAAGAGGGTTAGGGATAGGCTGCGGGAGGGGAGCGTTGGGCATAGGCACTAGGGGTAGTATTAGGGTTAGGCTGCAAGAGGGGAAGGTTAAGGACAAGCACTAGAGGAGGGTTAGAGTTAGGCTGCGGGAGAGGAGGGTTAGGGATAGGCTGCGGGAGAGGAGGGTTAGAGTTAGGCTGCGGGAGAGGAGGGTTAGGGATAGGCTGCGGGAGAGGAGGGTTAGAGTTAGGCTGCGGGAGAGGAGGGTTAGGGATAGGCTGCGGGAGAGGAGGGTTAGAGTTAGGCTGCGGGAGAGGAGGGTTAGGGATAGGCTGCGGGAGAGGAGGGTTAGAGTTAGGCTGCGGGAGAGGAGGGTTAGGGATAGGCTGTGGAAGGAGAGGATTAGCGGTAAGCAACATTCACTGCATGTTGACATGACCATGTCAGGATTCTCATGTCAACATTCTGAATGTCAAACCCTCCAGAAATATAAATTATGCTTTGTGAAGATGCCTCAATTATAAAATATACAGCTAGGTGTAAGCTTAGAGTTTCAGACATTTTTACAATTAGGACTTAATTAACATGTAATTATCATGTTTTGATAATTCTTTGATTTTTGTACATCACCTACAAATACTGAGATACTATCACATTAAACTTGTGTTTATAATCTGATTTCCTTTAAAATGATTCCTCTTTCAAGTTGAAGGAAAAAAAAACCCAGTACTTAACTGCTAATGCTAATAAATTGCTGTCCTTAACGATAATGTTTTAGAGTGTTTCCAATTAAGAAAAGATAATGGTTATTAATTGCTTGGCCTTATGCAGAAGACACTAGAAGGATGTCTGGAGATATTGTCTTACCAGCTTCTTTATATAGAAACTGCCTAATGCTGAGATACTGATTAGAAAGTGATGTCAGAAAATGTTGCCTTTAATTCCTATTTAATCTGCTCCCAAAAGCCAGCAAGATAGTGAATATTTAATACTGGGAAGGGCTCAATGTCATCTTGCGGATGGGGAAAGAAGCGTATTATTTTCCAAAGCAGCTTGGACAAAAGATGGCCACACATCTCGGGATTATCATTCCAATCAGCCAACTAAATAGGGTAATGTATGGAAGCAAACATTAAATTTCATAAAACAGAAGTGGTCGTTCAGACAAGTTAACCTAAAGTACTAGTCTGAATGACCTATTTCATCCAATTTCTAGTGTTTAGGAGCAACACCTGATTGTGGTTTGCTCACACAGATTATCAGATTGGTAGGTTTGGATGATAGTCTTTAGACATGTGGCCATCTTATTTCCCCTCTACATGACAAGATGCTGCCACACACTTGCTGATCTTGCTAACTGTACCAGGAACCAGGAGTCAAGCAACAGAGCATAGGGGCTGATGCTGCTACTCAATCCAAGAGCCAAACAACAGGCCACAAACACAGGCTGTTACTATTACGCAAACCAAGTGGCAAGCAACAGGCCGCACATGGGCTTATACTGCTACTCAAATCAAGTGCCAAGGAACAGGCCAGTGGGCCACACACATGGGCAGATACTGCTACTCAAACCGTGATCCAAGCAACAGTCTACACATGGGCTGATACTGCTACTGAAATCTAGTGCCAAGGAACAGGCCACACCCGTGCTGATACTGCTACTCACACCAAGAGCCAAGCAACAGGCCACATACACGGGCTGATACTGCTACTCAAACCAAGAGCCAAGCAACAGGCCACACACACAGGCTCTTACTACTACTCAAACCAAGAGCCAAGCAATAGGCCATACACACAGGCTCTTACTACTACTCAAACCAAGAGCCAAGCAACAGGCCCCACACACAGGCTCTTACTACTACTCAAACCAAGAGCCAAGCAACAGGCCACACACACAGGCTCTTACAACTACTCAAACCAAGAGCCAAGCAACAGGCCACACACACAGGCTCTTACTACTACTCAAACCAAGAGCCAAGCAACAGGCCACACACACAGGCTCTTACTACTACTCAAACCAAGAGCCAAGCAACAGGCCCCACACACAGGCTCTTACTACTACTCAAACCAAGAGCCAAGCAACAAGCTACACACAGGCTCTTACTACTACTCAAACCAAGAGCCAAGCAACAGGCCACACACACAGGCTCTTACTACTACTCAAACCAAGAGCCAAGCAACAGGCCACACACACAGGCTCTTACTACTACTCAAACCAAGAGCCAAGCAACAGGCCACACACACAGGCTCTTACTAGTACTCAAACCAAGAGCCAAGCAACAGGCCACACACACAGGCTCTTACTACTACTCAAACCAAGAGCCAAGCAACAAGCTACACACAGGCTCTTACTACTACTCAAACCAAGAGCCAAGCAACAAGCTACACACAGGCTGATATTGCTACTCACAAACCAGGCTACATGCGGGCTGTTCCTACGACTCAAACCAAGTGCCAAGCAACAGGCCACACACGTGGTGATACTGCTACGCAAACCAAGAGCCAAGCAAATGGCCACACACAGGCTTATACTGCTATGCAAACCAAGTGTCAAGCAACAGGTCACACACATGGGCTGATATTGCTACTCAGACCAAGTGCCAAGCAACAGGTCACACACATGGGCTGATACTGCTACTCACACCAAGTGCCAAGAAACAGGCCACACACAGGCTGAAACTGCTACTTAAACCAAGATCCAAGCAACAGGCCACACACGGGCTGATACTGCTACTCACACCAAGAGCCAAGCAGCAGGCCAACACGGGCTGAAACTGCTACTCAAACCAAGATCCAAGCAACAGGCCACACACGGGCTGATACTACTACTCAAACCAAGAGCCAAGCAACAAGGCCACACATGGGCTGATACTACTACTCAAACCAAGAGCCAAGCAACAGACCACACATAAGGGCTAATACTGCTACTCACACCAAGATCCAAGCAACAGGCCACACACGGGCTGATACTGCTACTCACACCAAGAGCCAAGCAACAGGCCACACACGGGCTGATACTGCTACTCACACCAAGAGCCAAGCAACAGACCACACATAAGGGCTAATACTGCTACTCACACCAAGTGCCAAGAAACAGGCCACACACAGGCTGAAACTGCTACTTAAACCAAGATCCAAGCAACAGGCCACACACGGGCTGATACTGCTACTCACACCAAGAGCCAAGCAGCAGGCCAACACGGGCTGAAACTGCTACTCAAACCAAGATCCAAGCAACAGGCCACACACGGGCTGATACTACTACTCAAACCAAGAGCCAAGCAACAAGGCCACACATGGGCTGATACTACTACTCAAACCAAGAGCCAAGCAACAGACCACACATAAGGGCTAATACTGCTACTCACACCAAGATCCAAGCAACAGGCCACACACGGGCTGATACTGCTACTCACACCAAGAGCCAAGCAACAGGCCACACACGGGCTGATACTGCTACTCACACCAAGAGCCAAGCAACAGACCACACATAAGGGCTAATACTGCTACTCACACCAAGAGCCAAGCAACAGGCCACACATGGGCTGATACTGCTACTCACACCAAGAGCCAAGCAACAGGCCACACACGGGCTGATACTACTACTCACACCAAGAGCCAAGCAACAGGCCACACACGGGCTGATACTACTACTCACACCAAGAGCCAAGCAACAGGCCACACATGGGCTGATACTACTACTCACACCAAGAGCCAAGCAACAGGCCACACACGGGCTGAAACTGCTACTCAAATCAAGATCCAAGCAACAGACCACACACGGGCTGAAACTGCTACTCAAACCAAGATCCAAGCAACAGGCCACACACGGGCTGATACTACTACTCAAACCAAGAGCCAAGCAACAAGGCCACACATGGGCTGATACTACTACTCAAACCAAGAGCCAAGCAACAGACCACACATAAGGGCTAATACTGCTACTCACACCAAGATCCAAGCAACAGGCCACACACGGGCTGATACTGCTACTCACACCAAGAGCCAAGCAACAGGCCACACACGGGCTGATACTGCTACTCACACCAAGAGCCAAGCAACAGACCACACATAAGGGCTAATACTGCTACTCACACCAAGAGCCAAGCAACAGGCCACACACGGGCTGATACTGCTACTCACACCAAGAGCCAAGCAACAGGCCACACACGGGCTGATACTGCTACTCAAACCAAGAGCCAAGCAATAGGCCACACACGGGCTGATACTACTACTCACACCAAGAGCCAAGCAACAGGCCACACACGGGCTGATACTGCTACTCACCCCAAGAGCCAAGCAACAGGCCACACACGGGCTGATACTACTACTCACACCAAGAGCCAAGCAACAGGCCACACACGGGCTGATACTACTACTCACACCAAGAGCCAAGCAACAGGCCACACACGGGCTGAAACTGCTACTCACACCAAGATCCAAGCAACAGGCCACACACGGGCTGATACTGCTACTCACACCAAGAGCCAAGCAACAGGCCACACACGGGCTGATACTGCTACTCACCCCAAGAGCCAAGCAACAGGTCACACATGGGCTGATACTACTACTCACACCAAGAGCCAAGCAACAGGCCACACACGGGCTGATACTACTACTCACACCAAGAACCAAGCAACAGGCCACACACGGGCTGATACTGCTACTCACACCAAGACCCAAGCAACAGGCCACACACGGGCTGATACTGCTACTCACACCAAGAGCCAAGCAACAGACCACACATGGGCTGAAACTGCTACTCAAACCAAGAGCCAAGCAACAGGCCACACACGGGCTGATACTGCTACTCACACCAAGAGCCAAGCAACAGGCCACACACGGGCTGATACTACTGCTCACACCAAGAGCCAAGCAACAGGCCACACACAGGCTGATACTACTACTCACACCAAGAACCAAGCAACAGACCACACATAAGGGCTAATACAGCTGCTCACACCAAGAGCCAAGAAACAGGCCACACACGGGCTGATACTGCTACTCACACCAAGAGCCAAGCAACAGGCCACACATGGGCTGAAACTGCTACTCAAACCAAGAGCCAAGCAACAGGCCACACACGGGCTGATACTGCTACTCACACCAAGAGCCAAGCAACAGGCCACACACGGGCTGAAACTGCTACTCAAACCAAGAGCCAAGCAGCAGGCCACACACAGGCTGAAACTGCTACTCAAACCAAGAGCCAAGCAACAGGCCACACACGGGCTGATTTCTTTTCGTCTCCATATTTTAGAAACAGCCATTTGAAGTATATTTCCAGACAAGTATAAAAGAAATTGCTATGTACTCACACAACCCTTACAGTTTTATTATATGTACTGTATAGTTTGAAAAGTAAATTGTTTAACTCATCAACACCCAAGTTTTCATTCGCGCTTTAGAACATTGCAGTAACCAAAACCATAGTACAACACCTCTGTACATCACTAGACATTCTGCGCAGAACAATTGCAGTTGTAATTGGTTAACAGGTGAATACAGTTCAGCCCGTTTCTGCTAACCTTTGCATAACAAAATTTGAATGACTCTACTGTACATCTTCCCAAGTGATGGCATTGAAAATATTCTGAATAACTCATAACACAGTTACAAATACGAAAAGTAATTATTGTCAAAAGCCTTGATCCGAGAGCAACGTTGGGGAAAAAAATAAAAATCTATATATAAAAAGAACAGACATAAACCTTCATAAAGGAACAGCCTTGAATTCACGTTCGTTTATCACGTTAATGGATGTCATATTGACCTCAATCAAGCATTTTGTTTTTTACTTTTTAGCATCAGAGAGGGGACAAAAGCTTTCTTTTATTAAGGCAACAAAAAAAAAACTTGCTTGAATTCTTTCCATAGAGTATGAAATGGTGTTGATAATTACATTAGTGGAGAAGGTCAAACGGCAATTTAAATACAATCCTACCCCACCAGATACATTGAATTAAGGTAATAATTGTTATTACTTCACAGAAGCCACTTAATGTAGTGATGAGATTACAATATGCTAGAAACTTTTATACTTTTTGTTTCAGAATACAGTAATGTACTCCTAATGGGATCATAATTGCTATGATCCCATTAACACCATCTTCACTACAGTTTTTTTACAGCTGTCTTATTTAACTAGGCTTTATTTGTAAGTAAAGTGTCTGCTTACCCTATTGTTTTATGTACTGTATTGTATTATTGGCACTTTAATAGGCAACAATTCTCAGTGACTCCGTAATAAGCTAAAGGCTGAATAGTCTGCACTGTATAATCATTTCTTATCTTTTATTCAAGAAGCAAACCTTCTACATGTGCACTAACACTTCCAGAAAAATAAGCAGTTGACTGTCAAACTGTAATGTCTTCACTTAAACCAAATTTTGCTGAAAAGTGCACTAACATTCCCAGGAAAATAATGATTTGGTTGGCAGAACTGTAATGATTTCACTTAAACCAAACTTTGCTGAAAAGTGCACTAACACTCCCGGGACAATATGGGCTTGGTTGGCAGAACTGTAATGATTTCACTTAAACCAAATTTTGCTGAAAAGTGCACTAACACTCCCGAGATAATAAGGATTTGGTTGGCAAAACTGTAATGATTTCACTTAAACCAAACCTTTCTGAAAAGTGCACTAACACTCCCGAGATAATAAGGATTTGGTTGGCAAAACTGTAATGATTTCACTTAAACCAAACTCTGCTGAAAAGTTGCACTAACACTCCCGGGACAATATGGGTTTGGTTGGCAGAACTGTAATGATTTCACTTAAACCAAATTTTGCTGAAAAGTGCACTAACACTCCCAGAAAAATAAGCATTTGGTTTACAAAACTGTAATAATTTCACTTAAACCAAATTTTGCTGAAAAATCTTTACAACTTGTCTGAATCCTAAACCAAGTATTACTGGGAGCCTCCCAATTAATCCCCAGTTCATATTCGTGGATACTGCTGGGATTTAGAAAGGGGGGTTCCATGTGTGCAGAGTCAAATGTGGGCCACCCCTTCTCTGGCTAGCGGATATACTCAGTACCAATCTCTGACAAAATGGCATGGGCTGGATTTTTCCTGGTGATTTCTATAGTGTGCATGTGCCATGGTGGTCCTGGTGGTATAAAAGAGTTGATAAAGCTCCCGTTTCTGAGGTGCGAAATACGTTGTGTCAGAGTTGGATATCCTGGACCCTGTGGTGAATCTGCTTATCTCTCCGTGGAATTCCGTTGTGACAGACACACAGCACTATTGGATGCAAGCAGAATTTCAGAAGCAGAGGCAGCAGCAAGCCGTGGCTATAACAGGACCTAAGTAAGCTGCACAGGTACTTGCAGTGTGCATTCTCCGGTTAGAGATTGGCCTCCCTCTCTCTGGGTGGGATGTACTAAAGAAAAAATGCAGTAAAACCCCCGAAAATGGGGTTTTTACAGCATTTTCAAATTTACTAAGACCCTACCGCCGGTTTTTCACCATCCAGGGTATAGCCATCTTTGGTGGACTATACCCCATAGAAGCCTATGGGCTTCTTATCGCTGACCTCCGTAACCCGCCGCCTCCGCTGCCCCCGCCGCAGACGCTGACCCCCCTCCCCCCCCGCCTTACCTTCCTCCAGGCTGCCCTGGACCCGGAAGGTGATCTCCTCCTCCCCCTAGCAACGCAGCCGGAGGTCCTTCCGGCTGCAGGGGGGAGGAGGAGGCGCCGGGGGCAGCCTGCTGCTGCTTCCTGGCATGCGGGCAGTGTGGAGACCCCTGGGAGGTGACGGAGACCCCCCGCAGACCACCTCACAGGTATCGCGGGGGGCCTCCGTCACCGCATTGCGATATTGATCGCATATGTTAGTACATATGCGATCAACATCGCTGCGGTAAGCGGCGAGGGGCGGCGATGTATCTTAATACATCCCGCCCTCTGTCTGTTACCCTCTTTTTCAACATACAGGGGCTCCTCATTTCTCCAGCAGTGGAGAGCTGTTTATAAATACATATGCTGTGTGCAGAGAGCCATTTAAACACAGAACTATGGCCCATATTTATCAAGCCTTGGAAAGTGATAAATAGTACTGTGATAAACTACCAGCCAACCAGCTCCTAACTGCCATTTTTCAAACACACCCTGTGACATGGAAGTTAGGAGCTGATTGGCTGGTACTTTATCACCTTGCTATGTATTACTCTCCAAGGATTGATAAATGGGGGCCCAAATGTGCTATAATGGGGTATTAGACTGTCAAGTAACTCCTGTACTAATTATAATACTGCATTTGCTGCTAAGAACTTGCTACTGATGCGTATACAATTACAAATATAGGCCCTCATTCCGAGTTGATCGCTCGCTAGCTATTTTTAGCAGCCGTGCAAACGCATAGTCGCCGCCCACGGGGGAGTGTATTTTCGCTTTGCAAGTATGCGATTGCATGGGCAGCCGAGTGGTACAAAAACATTTTGTGCAAAACAAGACCAGCCCTGAAGTTACTTATCCTGTGCGATGATTCTAGCGTTGGAGGTCCCGGAATTGACGTCAGATACCCGCCCTGCAAACGCCTGGTCACGCCTGCGTTTTCCCTACCACTCCCAGAAAACGGTCAGTTGACACCCATAAACGCCCTCTTCCTGTCAATCTGCGATCGGCTGTGCGAATGGATTTGTCACTAGAAGCATTGCACAGCAACGATACTCTTTGTATCCGTACGAAGCGCGTGCGCATTGCGGTGCATACGCATGTGCAGATTTGCCATTTTTTTACCTGATCGCTGCGCTGCGAAAATCGGCAAC
The DNA here is from genome assembly GCF_028390025.1 of Pseudophryne corroboree. NCBI lineage: Eukaryota > Metazoa > Chordata > Amphibia > Anura > Myobatrachidae > Pseudophryne > Pseudophryne corroboree. The sequence goes on along the minus strand of NC_086454.1, from coordinate 38,720,134 downwards.
TCTGAATGACCCCCATAACTCCATTACTACCTGCTACATTTAGTATATAAAGATCCACCTCCCTGCACAAGTATTTCTATTTGAGATATATATTTAATTATCAATAGATGCTTCAATTGTGATGGTCTACGCGTTTTATGTGAATCTCATGTTTATTCCTGAAGTTATATGTTCATTTTGACCGGTCAACTTATTTTAATACATTTATTTATGTAATTGTAGATAATGTTTTAGTATGGTGTGTGATTTCTGCCATATCAACTCTCTCACACACTATTAGCGCAGAGGTAATGCCGTTTTCTAGGAACAAAAACAGATCCAAAACCAAAACCCACAAAGGCGGTTTTGGCAAAACCGAATCCAAATCCAAAACACGAAGTTTATTTCAGGTTCATTATACGTTTGGGAGAAAGGTGTTTGGAGTTTTACATTATTTAAATTCTCATTCCTGATCCCACCAGCCGATAAGGGGGCTTAATAATACTGAACAGAACCCACACTACAAGACTGGTATATAAACCAAATGTATTTCTCATATTCAGAAGTGTTACCATAACGGGACTTAAAATTAAAGCTGTATCACTGGTAGGAATAAATACTCATCCATATACTGGAACAGTAAGAATGAAGACGTCTGTGGTAGTAGTTCCCAAACTGGGTGCCGTGATACACTGGCATGCCACAGGGCATTTGCTGGGGGATAAGGTCAGCACTACCCAGAATCCCTGCGCCGGAACATCGACCGCTGACATCCCGATAGTAAGTATTGGGTTGAGGGTTAGGGCCTGTTATGTTCAACGTACTTGGAACCCTGACAAAAATCCCTGACTCCGTTGTCCTTCCCAGTCAGTGCCGTAACTAGGCATTTTAGTGCTGTGTGCAAGAAACGGCATTGGCGCCCCCCTCCCCCACCTTATGCAAAACATGGGCAGTGCTTGCCGTAGGCGCGCGCAAAAAAATTAGGGACGTGGCTTCATGGGGAAAGGGTGTGGCCACAAAATAATACCAATTCATACTACGGTTCACAGTAGTCTCCATTATTCAAATTACACCGTGATAAAGCTAAATATTTATCTTACTTAAAACCCTTTAAGAGGTCTAAAAACACTGTACGCTATTGACGTACGGAATACCGTAAGGGTACGCACGTTGCGTAACAATCGCTTAGCCGTAGTCGAGACGCTCAAGCGTCACGTTCGCTCACGGCCAAGAGATCACAGGCAGGCACGCTATTGGCTGCCGACTAACGTAATGGTTCGCTATAGCGTAGCGGACGCTCGGGACCATGAGGAGATCACCAGCGGCGCTGACGCTCACAATGTTAAACCTTTATATGTAAACCATGAACAATGTATTATACAGGAAAACCTTGGTGTAGTGATAGGGTGTAGATGCAACACAGTGTAACCTTATTAACTTAAAAGCTGTTCGAGCGTCTCCGACGCTCTGAGAATACTTAACACTATAAGAAATACACAAATACCGGGCTTAGGGTCTAACGCCTTATATGAATGTTATACTTGAAAAAGAATAATACAATACAAGTCATACACTACAATATAACATTGACTAACTAACCAGATAACTACACAGGAAATACAATACAATACAATTACGTTTAAGGGAAAATGAGAGAGAAAGAGGAAGAGAGAGAGAGAGAGAGAGAGAGAGAGAGATGGCTCACAATAACAATAAAGACAATATGATTGCGGAGAAAACTTACGCACAAGGGGAAACGATCGCATGCGCCTTTCTGAATATCCAGCTCCTGATTATCAGTGATGAGAACCGTTGAAGAGAGTGAGCTGGATCAGGTCGGCTTGTCTATGTATGCCCCACACACAATACAATTCAATGGTCCCTACAATCTCATTGTTCATTGGACACAGGAATTCGTCTTCGCATTATAACAAAAGGTCATAGGTTGATTCATACAGGTGGGCTGTGTCTATTTCCAACTGCTCAGGTGGGTGGGAAACTAGGTTTCCCGCCGCATGGATAAGTAAGTGCAAATAATAGTAAATGTACATAAACTTCTTATGTCCATAACTATTCGCACGAGCGATTAATCCGCTTCAAACCAACACCGGAATATTGCTAATTAAATACTCTTCCGATGGATACTAAACACCACTGTATGACCCTTGTCTGACCCTTCGTATCAAACAAAGAGGGATCTCTTTGTCCATGAACATGCTATATTAACTAAACTTTCAGAATCTATCAAGGGGACCATGATCTACAAAATACATTATATAGTTAAAATATGTAACGATTGAGTCGCACGCTGGGCACACAGAAACTCTACCGTAAATGCGCATACCATGCGCCTGCGGGTGCACGTAACAGCGGGTATGCGCACGCACGGGAGAGCGCACGCATGCGCAGCGCGGACCTGTATGAGGTGCAAATATGGTAGTGTGCATCGTGATATTTTTCTGACTTTGACAGTCCACCCTTTGGCAGTCAATAATAACTGCCACTTTCTAAAACATTTCAAAACGAGAAAAATATATGTCAGGTGTAAATACATTTCCATGGTTGGGTAAGGGAGGAGAGAAGAAGGTGTGAAAAGGATATGACCTAGTGAGATAGCAGTAGCATGTGTGTATGAATCCATGTTTGGGGGGTCATGTATCATCGTGCCGTACGTGTTTTAGATCAAGCTTCGAGGTATTGCGAAGTATACATTTGAATTCCTTCTTATCCCGCGGTACGGGTCTGTGGATGGGCTGTCAAACTTTACCGAGCTCTTTTCGGATTTTAGTTGTAACAAAATGGGGGAGCACATTTTAGTTGATGATACATGAATGGGGGGATATGTGATTGCTGATATCTGTGCCTGTATTCCCTATCGACTATGTGTGTCATTACCTGAAGGTTGTAGAGATGAAGATAAAGAACAATTATGGTAAATGCAGTGGTATTCTATGTCAGGTTAATGAACATTTGTCGGTTGAAGTCTTGTCTGGTGTCTGTTGAATGCAGTCTTCTTTGGGCTTTTGCCAAAAAGTGTGGGCAAAAAGCTTTGTCAATGTCCATAGACTTACAAAAGTGTTGGGCTAGCGTAAATTTTAAATTTCTAGGGAAACTGGGGGTCTATGGCATAGTTCATCAAATATCTGTGTATAAGGTTGTCAAAACTTCTTCTTTAATCCATCAGTTGTCTGTATACAGGATCATCAAATTCCTTGTCCAAGTGGGTCTTTTTACCTTGGAGAAAACGGAAAAAAACAGGTGAAAGAAACGGACCGTATAATCGCATTTTCATCACATCATTGTCTCTACCGTTGGGTCATAGATCAAATCCATTGGAATTACAATTTCCTCACTCCTTAGACTCATTACCCTGGTACTACGTTTGCACTTCATTAAAGCCTGACCGCATCTAAATATCAAGCCAATCGATATGACAACACCTAAGATACATAGAAGAAACTTCCCAACATCCATTATGACTCCTTGAGCCCATTCTCCTAAACCAGAGAACCAATTTCGCGGGTTCAACCATGACACCCAACCAGTCAACTTATTACCCACAGCAGCAAGGGTGAGATTGTGTCTCCTGCGAAATTCCCACTTTAATTGGAGAATGTCGTCCATCTTTTGGTCTATGACCTCGACCGGGTCCTCGGTACTATTCGTAATATATGTGCAGCATTTCACGCCGTACTGCGTTGCCAGTGTGACACAATATCCACCTGTCACTGCTGTGAGATAATTAAGAACCATTCTATGCTGAACCAGTTCTGTTTTATAAGCTTGAAGCTCTCTTCCAGTATACCTAAAAGTGTCATCATACATTTCTGTGATATTGTCTAACAAATTTGCAAGCGCAGATATGTATCTATAGTTCAGCACTCCTCTAGCGGTGCGAGTGAAATCTAACGCAAGTAGGACCTGAATCCCGGTGGATTCATGGATCATGTCAGAGGCCGAATGCTCTGTCCTTTCTGTCAGTTGCCTTTTAACTACGTGCTCGTAGTGGGTGTGAGTATAAGGAGCTTGGGCACCACGGTGTATATCTTTCATTTTGGCATGTGATACAGTCATTACTTCAGGCAGTACTTTTCCAATATAACACAATCCTTCAGAGTTTGGGGCAAGCCACTTATACGCCTTCCTCCCGCATATGAAATATGCATCATCTGGGAGAACATATGGGACGGAGTAGGACATAACCATATTACACATCTTCCATGTGAAATCTCCTAACCCTAATTCTCCCAGCTGTCTAGTACACGTATCAGTTTGTACGATATGTGCACAGTATCCTGGTGATACCTCTCCAACTCTCGTAATCCTACTTCCTAGTGTATACCTATATCGGAAAGATTTTTCTCTACTGGCTATGTGGCGTATAAGCTCTGTATCTGTAGGCATTCTATCTGCTCTATATGAAAAGGTCATGGTTTGGTTACTCCATGACACTTCCCAATTTCCCGGCTTTCGGGGATTGGTAATGTTAAAACATATTAGGGATCTATCCACATGATATTGGTGGAGCTTCAAACTAGGAGGACTGGAGATATTGAACCTCCTGTCCACCGGTCTCCCACCCTTTAGCTCAAGTACCTCCCCTACCGTTAAAGGAAATGGTACTAGTCCTGATTTGCTATGACCTTGAGGTACTTGAGAGCATACCCAACAATCTGTTTGATTTAACACACTACCCACTAAGGAGTGATAGTCACTCAATGGATGCCGGTCCATGTGGATATTAAAACTGGATTGGCATTTCTTGATGCACCCATCCTCAACTACATTGTCACAGAGCCTACAGATACAGTTTTCTTCAGCTAACAATCCTTCACAATTCCTTCTATTGTCAATGCTATCGGATCGTTTTCTGATACTCGCCTTTACTTGTTGGTTAAGTTGTTCTTGGAAAACTACGCCTCCATCTTTGTCATCAGAACCCATTCCAGAACCTCTCTCGACCTCCATGGTACTCTCGCTGGAACAGACTGCTCTGGTCAACATCATGGTCAACAGGAAAATCCGGATCACAGTCTCTTGGGGCAAGTCCATCTTATAGGAGGAAACGGAGTGGAATGAGAAGGGGGAAAGAAATAATTTGAGGGAGATAGGGTGGGAAGTTTGAAGAAAAACAATAAAAGGGAACAGGGAATCGACAACTGCTTCTGATCTTATGATTTTCAATGCTCAGGTGCCGCCTCAGTCCTCTTGGAACAGGCACTCCAGTGATACAACTTCCTCTACCGTCTGTTCCTTATCACCGGACCTCTCTGGATCAGCAACCTTCTTACAGTGGGACGAATGAACCCAAGTCTCTCTCTCGGCAACTTTCAATGCTGTAGTGCTAGTCAATAAGACTTGGTATGGTCCTTCCCATCTGTCAATAAGGCAACCTGAGCGTAGAAAATTCCGTATCATTACATAATCCCCAGGTTCAATGTCATGACAATTACTATCTGGTAACTCAGGAACCATTAACTTCAAATTATCATTTTGCTTCCTTAACTGTTTACTCATGTTAACCAGGTACTTTACAGTCACTTCATTGTTACACTTCAAATCATCCTGGGGGTTAATCATAACATGCGGTTGTCGACCAAACAAGATTTCAAAGGGAGACAGATTAAGAGGGGACCTGGGAGTGGTTCTGATGCTGTATAGTACAATGGGTAAAGCTTCTGGCCATGTCAATCCTGTCTCTGCCATAACTTTGCTCAGTTTATTTTTAATAGTGCTGTTCACTCTTTCCACCTTCGCACTCGCCTGGGGACGGTATGGAGTGTGCAGCTTACTATCAATTCCCATTAACTTACACATTCCTCAAAAGACATCACCTGTAAAATGGGTACCCCTATCACTTTCAATTATTCTAGGGATACCGTATCTACATACAAATTCCTGCACAATTTTCTTAGCAGTAAACATAGCGGTATTTGTGGCCGCAGGAAATGCTTCGACCCAATTTGAGAATACATCTATACAAACAAGTACATATTTCAAATTTCGACAAGGGGGTAATTGAATAAAGTCAATCTGTATTACCTGAAAAGGGCCGCCTGTAGGTGGGATATGAGATGGTTCTGTTGGTATTGCCTTTCCGATATTCTTTCTCAAGCAGGTAAGGCATGACATTGCTCTCTTACTCGCATGAGATGAAAATCCTGGGGCGCACCAATATGCTCTTACCAACTTGCACATTCCCTCCTTGCCCAGATGAGTCAGCCCGTGTGCTGCCTCAGCTAAACATGGAAGGTATGCTCTGGGGGCCACTGGTTTACCTTGTCCATCCGTCCAGAGTCCTGAGGACTCCTGGCCATATCCTTTTGCCTTCCAGACTGCCTTTTCCTGTGTGGAACACAAATTTTGCATTTCACACAACTTCTGTGTGTTGATGGTATTAAATACCATCAATTGTGTGGTGTCTGTCTGTCTGGGGGTACCAGCTGCTAACTTAGCAGCTTCGTCTGCTCGGCTGTTACCAAGTGATACTGGGTCCTGGCTATATGTGTGTGCTTTACACTTGATAACAGCCACTCTGTCGGGTTCCTGTATCGCTGTTAGAAGCCTTTTGATGTGAGCTGCATGCGCTACCGGTGTACCAGCTGCCGTCATGAAATTTCTGAGGCGCCATAGGGCTCCGAAATCATGGACTACCCCGAAGGCGTATCTAGAATCGGTGTAGATATTGGCTGACTTGCCCTTAGCCAATTCACATGCTCTGGTTAGGGCGACCAGTTCAGCAACCTGGGCTGAGTGAGGTGGGCCTAGCGGTGAAATTTTGGGTCAAATATTCCATACAATCATGTGTGTCCTCCTTTGTATTAAATCCTCCTTCCCCACCACTCTCATTCTCCACCCTTTGTGCCTGTCCAGGCACACCTGGGAGATATGTTGCAGGATTTAATGCACTGCATCTCCTTATGGTGATGTTTACGGGGGCCATTAGTGCCAATTCCCATCTTGTAAACCGTGCTGATGAGACGTGCCTGGTTTGGGCAGAATTTAGCAAGGCTGACACTGCATGTGGTGTATGAATTGTGAGGTTGTGACCTAGCACTACATCTTCGCTTTTTGTTACTAGCAATGCTATCGCAGCAACGCTTCGCAAGCATGTGGGGAGGGATCGCGCTACCGTATCTAGCTGAGCGCTGTAGTATGCTACCGGCCTGCTGGCATCACCATGCTTTTGGGTTAGGACGCCTGCCGCGCAACCAGCACTTTCTGTTCCGTACAGCTCAAAGGGTTTCCCATAGTCTGGCATACCTAATGCTGGCGCCTGCGTTAGGCACTGTTTAAGTCTCTCAAATGCCATTTCGGACTCGTCTGTATGCGAAATCCGATCAGGTTTGTTTGAGGAGACCATCTCCTGCAAAGGTAACGCTAGAATGGAAAATCCTGGGATCCAGTTACGGCAATACCCACACATTCCTAAAAACGTTCTGATCTGTTGCTGGGTTTGAGGCAGAGTCATGTCTCTAATTGCTTGAATTCTATCAGCGGTCAGGTGTCTCAGTCCTTGTGTTAGACAGTGACCCAAATATTTTACTTTAGTTTGGCATAATTGTAACTTGTCTTTGGAAACCTTGTGTCCTGTGTCTGAAAGATGAAACAGGAGCTGTTTCGTATCCTTCAGGGACGCTTCCAGTGAATCTGAACACAGTAGTAAATCATCCACATACTGTATCAATATTGATCCACTCTCTGGTTGGAAAGACTGTAAACAATCATGCAAAGCCTGGGAAAATATACTTGGACTGTCTATGAAACCTTGTGGTAATCGAGTCCAGGTGTATTGGACTCCTCTGTATGTAAATGCAAACAAATATTGGCTGTCAGGGTGCAGAGGTACCGAGAAGAAAGCGGAGCAGAGGTCAATAACAGTGAAAAATTTCGCAGTGGGAGGGATTTGCATAAGGATGACAGCTGGATTTGGCACTACGGGGAACTGACTCTCAACTATTTTGTTAATCCCCCTTAGATCCTGCACTAGCCGGTAACCCCTCCCCCCACTCTTTTTCACAGGGAAGATGGGACTATTGGCTGTGCTGGATGTTCTTACCAGAATGCCCTGTTGTAGCAAGCGCTCTATTTCTGGGTACACTCCTAACTCCACCTCTGGCTTCAGAGGGTATTGTGGGATTTTTGGAGCTATCCTACCATCTTTTACTTGCACAACTACTGGAGCTACGTTTGCCATTAATCCAGTGTCTTGTCCATCTTTAGTCCAAAGTGACTCTGGTATCTGGGATGTAATTTCTTCTACTTGGGATTGAGTCCTATTTGTCATAACGGTATGTGTCATTAATTTTGATGGGGAGTCTAACATGTCTCGCACTTCCTGAGCGTGATTCTCAGGTATGTCCAAGAATACACCTTCAGGAGTACAATAAATGACGCACCCCATTTTACACAATAAGTCTCTTCCCAGGAGATTAGTCGGTGCCGATGCAGCCAGCAAAAAGGAATGCTTGGTATGTAAAGGCCCTATTGTAATCTCTGCTGGTTTGCTAACAGGGTAATGCTGGACTACTCCCGTTACTCCCATGGCTGGAATTGTCTTACCAGTGGTTCTCATGCCCACTGTCAAATTTATCACTGATTTGGCCGCCCCCGTATCTACGAGAAAGTTTAATGATTTACCAGCTACATTAATTGCAATTTCGGGTTCACTTCCAAGACTTGCAATCAATTTTACTGGCTGCAGATTACAGGTATGGCCACACCCCTATTGGGTATGTTGACCTCCCTGAATCCCGCTGGCAGCAACTACTTGAGAGGGAGTTAACTGGGAACTAGCAGAGGCTTGCCAGTCTCTGTTCGGGGGGTATCTTTTTGTTTCCCCTGCATGTGGCTCATAACTCCGTCTCTGTGGACCCTGATCCCAATTTCGTGTGTCATGTCGTGGTCTAGGGGGTTGGTATGATTTTTGTGAATTTTTCACTCTACAGTCTCGTGCCATGTGTCCCTGTCTATGACAAGAATAACAAGTTACCACATTTGACTTACCCACAGGGTTTGGTGATTTATACAAAGGCTTCCTTGTGGTCAGGGCCTGTATACTTACGGCCATTAATTAATCACCTTGTAATTCCCTGTGTCTGGTGATATTCCGATCGTGATCAATAGCTGCCTCTCTCAAAGTAGCCACCGACAGACCTCGCCAACATGGTTGCGTGGTCTGTACCCTTGTCTTTAATGCTTCTTTTAAACCATCCATTAACACAGATACTGCTACTTCTCTATGGTTTATGTTGGTTTTAATGTCCTCTATGCCAGTGTATTTTGCCATCTCTAATAATGCCCTGTGAAAATACTCTGCAGCTGTTTCTGACTCCTTTTGTTTAATGGAGAAAATCTTGTTCCATTTAACTACAGCTGGAAAATACTCCTTTAACTGTAAACTTATCCTTTTTACATTGTCTTGGTTGTACACATCTGTAAGAGGTACATCCTGATCCAATCCACAGTCAGCTAAAAATTGAGCCGAGTCGACATTGGAGGGTAAACAAGCCCTCAGCAATACCTGCCAGTCTTTGTTATTGGGCTCTAAAGTGTTCCCTAGGTCTCTGATGTATTTCTGGCTAGCAACTAAGTCTTTCCTAGGGTCAGGGAATTCAGACACTATGGTTCTTAATTCCATTCGGGAAAATGGGCTGTACATGGCAATGTTCCTAACAGGAGTGACTCCTGAAGTGTCAGTTTTTCCATTTGGCACTGCTATTACCCTAACAGGATTTAGTCTAGCAACATCATTCTGTGTAGATTCTACAGCCTGTGGTGAAATGGTTTCAGCATAGTGTATGGTGCCGTACTTACCCGTAGATACGACCTCACCTGTCCCTCCGCTAGGGGCCTTTGTTACTAATCTTAAGGGTTGGGCCGTGCCTACTGTAGTTTCTGATATGGTGGCTGCTAGAGAGAGTGCCGATATTGTTGATGCTTCGTCTTCTTGATCACACTCCTGGGGAAAGTTCAAAACAGGGTACAACTTGCACGGGTTAATACTTGCATTGGTTAACTTATTAACATTATCTTTAACATTTATACAGTTGCTAAGTGTTTGTTTGTTACACCCTAGTGCGTCATTCTCCGCAACCAATTTCTCTCCTGTTACGTAAGGTGGCGGTGGTGCCGTGGCTATCAGTTTCCTGATAGGGTTAGATCCCGCCGCCTGAGCCAATCCTCTCTGTATTTCACCCTCCTGTTGCCATAACTGCAAATAATCATAATGTTTGATCCGTCTCTTTGTTGATTTAATGAGACATATCTTCCTCCTTAGATTTTGTAACACTTCTGGGCTAAAGCTGCCTACTCTTGGGAACTTCTCCCCGTCATGTACCGTCATTCTCTCCCATTCATCACATAAAACTTCTGTGTGTGAACCGTATTTTTCACACATTACGTACCTTGCCGACCCGATTGGTCGGTTCACTGAATCAACCCGAACCGAGGTTGATCGCCCCCTACCTGAACAATTGGCCCCCATACCTGTAGGTGTTGCTTTCTTCAGCGAACCCTTACAAAACCAAAATGTTCAAGATAGGCTGACGGTGGCGGTTTACCGAGTACCCCACTCACTCGCCCACGCCGACCAATACGACCTACACACTGCCCTAGTGCTGGCGTACTCGACCCAGGGCCCCTGCGACCTGAACCGCTATTTACTGGAACATGTGAGGGTGATCCGCAGAGCACTTACTCTTTCCAGTAACTATTGGTTGCTGGATAGTTCCCAAGTGACTGGCGAACCTCCCTTAAAATAAAAAAAATTACACAAATCACGTTAGAATGTACAAATAGCGTTTATGACCCCTTTCGTACACAAATGGCACTGGGTCAGATTGCTAACTAATGCACACAATTATGTGCGGTACAATCGTTCTGCACATAAGCAACTAATCTTATGTGCGGAGCGACCAGTGGAATCGAAAATTACGGCTGCGAATTCCTTCAGCCAGAGCTTTATGGCCTATATGGGTTCCGCACCAACCCTTCCTGGTGTTGTGCTACTTGTCTCTATAGCGGACCTCTTAGTCTGCTGTAACTGGACCTCCTGGTCTTGTTATAAGACCTCCTGGTCTGCTGCTACAGTGTGACCTCCTGGTCTGCTACACTCTAATGCTCAAATTTTATGTTTAACAAGGGATGCCTCCCTAGCCACCATGTACGTCACTTACATGCATGTACCTCACGAGAACTCGACTTCTTGTGGTTCAACCTCAAAAATTGTAGAACTTATATAATTGCAAACACTCACTCACCACATGTACACTTTTGTTTCTATTTCTATTTCTGCGCAGAAATTTTCTTTCCTTTAGACCAGATGTGTTGTAAATTTGAAGAAGGATCTGTTAGTCTAAATTTCGGACACTAAAATAGACTTGCGCTATTTATCGCGTTGCCACCTTTTCGCCTGTTAAAATAACACTAGTGTGTGATTTGAGTTACGTGGGCGTACCCGGACGCTCCGTTGCGTAATATACGCTGCGTGCGTCGGCCTTTGAGTTGCGTACGCGAGTCTCAGCCCTTTGTTAGAGACACGTGTACACAAAGCAAATATCCACCGCAACACAATTTACACGTTTATCAATGTACAGTAGATGATCCTCGATCATCTACCGAACACCACACCAATCTCTCCTTGTATCTTTAGGTAGAGCTGCGTGCGTGCTTTGCAATTTATCCCTTAATGTATTACTTTTACACTTTAACTATGAAATAGCGACAAATCTCTCTTAGCACGTTTATCAATTATAAAATGGCAAACAGGAGAGTGATATATGAAAATACACGAAAAAAGAAAGAAATGCAGATATATGCGTGCGTGTGTACACAAGACAGAAATAAACAGTTTTAAAAGACGTTGTTCTTACCTCCGGTTCCGGATTCCCTCAGCACCCTTTACTAAGCGAAGCAGACGCTTATCCAGACAGCACTACGAGGAATATGATCTCCCGCCCTTTGCTGATGGATAATGTCTGCTGAAATTACCTAGCAGAGATATGTGAAGGACGGACGAGCCGCCAATTGATAAAGCTAAATATTTATCTTACTTAAAACCCTTTAAGAGGTCTAAGAACACTGTACGCTATTGACGTATGGAATACCGTAAGGGTACGCACGTTGCGTAACAATCGCTTAGCCGTAGTCGAGACGCTCAAGCGTCATGTTCGCTCACGGCCAAGAGATCACAGGCAGGCACGCTATTGGCTGCCGAGTAACGTAATGGTTCGCTATAGCGTAGCGGACGCTCGGCACCACGAGGAGATCACCAGCGGCGCTGACGCTCACAATGTTAAACCTTTATATGTAAACCATGAACAATGTATTATACAGGAAAACCTTAGTGTAGTGGTAGGGTGTAGATGCAACACAGTGTAACCTTATTAACTTAAAAGCTGTTCGAGCGTCTCCGACGCTCTGAGAATACTTAACACTATAAGAAATACACAAATACCGGGCTTAGGGTCTAACGCCTTATATTAATGTTATACTTGAAAAAGAATAATACAATACAAGTCATACACTACAATATAACATTGACTAACTAACCAGATAACTACACAGGAAATACAATACAATACAATTACGTTTAAGGGAAAATGAGAGAGAAAGAGGAAGAGAGAGAGAGAGAGAGAGATATGGCTAACAATAACAATAAAGACAATATGATTGCGGAGAAAACTTACGCACAAGGGGAAACGATCGCATGCGCCTTTCTGAATATCCAGCTCCCGATTATCAGTGATGAGAACCGTTGAAGAGAGTGAGCTGGATCAGGTCGGCTTGTCTATTTATGCCCCACACACAATACAATTCAATGGTCCCTACAATCTCATTGTTCATTGGACACAGGAATTCGTCTTCGCATTATAACAAAAGGTCATAGGTTGATTCATACAGGTGGGCTGTGTCTATTTCCAACTGCTCAGGTGGGTGGGAAACTAGGTTTCCCGCCGCATGGATAAGTAAGTGCAAATAATAGTAAATGTACATAAACTTCTTATGTCCATAACTATTCGCACGAGCGATTAATCCGCTTCAAACCAACACCGGAATATTGCTAATTAAATACTCTTCCGATGGATACTAAACACCACTGTATGACCCTTGTCTGACCCTTCGTATCAAACAAAGAGGGATCTCTTTGTCCATGAACATGCTATATTAACTAAACTTTCAGAATCTATCAAGGGGACCATGATCTACAAAATACATTATATAGTTAAAATATGTAACGATTGAGTCGCACGCTGGGCACACAGAAACTCTACCGTGAATGCGCATACCATGCGCCTGCGGGTGCACGTAACAGCGGGTATGCGCACGCACGGGAGAGCGCACGCATGCGCAGCGCGGACCTGTATGAGGTGCAAATGTGGTAGTGTGCATCGTGATATTTTTCTGACTTTGACAACCGCACAGTAGCGCCACTACACCAGGTAGAGCCCCTTTTACACATTACGGCAGACAGCGTCCCCCTTTTACACATTACGGCAGACAGTCCCCCTTTTTACACATTACGACAGACAGCGTCCCCCTTTTTACACATTACGGCAGACAGCGTCCCCTTTTTACACATTACGGCAGACAGCGTCCCCCTTTTTACACATTACGGCAGACGGTGTCCCCTTCTTACACATTACGCCAGATGGTGTCCCCCTTTTTACACATTACGGCAGACAGCGTCCCCTTCTTACACATTACGGCAGACAGCATCCCCTTTTTACACATTATGGCAGACGGTGTCCCCTTCTTACACATTACGGCAGACGGCGTCCCCCTTTTTACACATTACGGCATACAGTGTCCCCTTTTTACACATTACGGCAGACAGCGTCCCCCTTTTTACCATTACGGCAGACAGCGTCGATAGAGAAAGAGAGAGACAGACACTTACCATCTCTCCCCACTGTCCTCTGTGACACTGGCTGGTGCTGCTGTGCTGTTCTGCGGCGGGCTGCGGCTGGGCAATGGAGCTGAGTGGCGCCGGCGGCTGGAGCATGCTTGCGGGTCCTCCCCGCTCTGAAGCTCCGTACAGTGGAGCTGAGGCAGAGTTGGACTAAGGCTTTGGAGGGCGCAGGGTACTTAAGACAGGGGGGCCCCCAAGATCAAAAATAAAACAGATTGCAATGGTGGCGGGCACTCACGGTTATGCAAGAAATGTAATGCAAAATGCAACGTTTTTTTAATAAATGAAAATTAGAAGCATTTAACATTACATTTCTTGCATGACCATGAGTGCCACCGCCATTGCAATCTATGTATGTATCGTGTGTGTGTATATATATATATATATATATACACATACACACACAGTATATATATATATATATATATATACACTGTGTGTGTGTATATATATATATATATATATATATATATATATATATACACTGCTCAAAAGAATAAAGGGAACACTAAAATAACACATCCTAGATCTGAATGAATTAAATATTCTTATTAAATACTTTGTTCTTTACATAGTTGAATGTGCTGACAACAAAATCACACAAAAATTATCAATGGAAATCAAATTTATTAACCCATGGAGGTCTGGATTTGGAGTCACACTCAAAATTAAAGTGGAAAACACACTACAGGCTGATTCAACTTTGATGTAATGTCCTTAAAACAAGTCAAAATGAGGCTCAGTAGTGTGTGTGGCCTCCACGTGCCTGTATGACCTCCCTACAACCCACACAAGGGGTCAGGTAGTGCAGCTCATCCAGGATGGCACATCAATGCGAGCTGTGGCAAGAAGGTAGGCTGTGTCTGTCAGCGTAGTGTCCAGAGCATGGAGGCGCTACCAGGAGACAGACCAGTACATCAGGAGACGTGGAGGAGGCTGTAGGAGGGCAGGGCAACAACCCAGCAGCAGGACCACTACCTCCGCCTTTGTGCAAGGAGGAACAGGAGGAGCACTGCCAGAGCCCTGCAAAATGACCTCCTGCAAGCCACAAATGTGCATGTGTCTACTCAAACGATCAGAAACAGACTCCATGAGGGTGGTATGAGGGCCCGACGTCCACAGGTGGGGGTTGTGCTTACAGCCCAACACCGTGCAGGACGTTTGGCATTTGCCAGAGAACACCAAGATTGGCAAATTCGCCACTGGCGCCCTGTGCTCTTCACAGATGAAAGCAGGTTCTCACTGAGCACATTGACAGACGTGACAGAGTCTGGAGACGCCAAGGAGAACGTTCTGCTGCCTGCAACATCCTCCAGCATGACCGGTTTGGCAGTGGGTCAGTAATGGTGTGGGGTGGCATTTCTTTAAGGGGCCGCACAGCCCTCCATGTGCTCGCCAGAGGTAGCCTGACTGCCATTAGGTAACGAGATGAGATCCTCAGACCCCTTGTGAGACCATATGCTGGTGCGGTTGGCCCTGGGTTCCTCCTAATGCAAGACAATACTAGACCTCATGTGGCTGGAGTGTGTCAGCAGTTCCTGCAAGACGAAGGCATTGATGCTATGGACTGGCCCGCCCGTTCCCCAGACCTGAATCCAATTGAGCACATCTGGGACATCATGTCTCGCTCCATCCACCAAAGCCACGTTGCACCAAAGACTGTCCAGGAGTTGGCGGATGCTTTAGTCCAGGTCTGGGAGGAGATCCCTCAGGAGACCGTCCACCACCTCATCAGGAGCATGCCCAGGCGTTGTAGGGAGGCCATACAGGCAAGTGGAGGCCACACACACTACTGAGCCTCATTTTGACTTGTTTTAAGGACATTACATCAAAGTTGGATCAGTTGTAGTGTGTTTTTCCACTTTAATTTTGAGTGTGACTCCAAATCCAGACCTCCATGGGTTAATACATTTTATTTCCATTGATAATTTGTGTGATTTTGTTGTCAGCACATTCAACTATGTAAAGAACAAAGTATTTAATAAGAATATTTAATTCATTCAGATCTAGGATGTGTTATTTTAGTGTTCCCTTTATTTTTTTGAGCAGTGTGTGTGTATGTATATATATATATATATATATATATATATACATACATATATACACACAGTGTATGTATATATATACACACACAGTATATACACACAGTATACACACACACACACACACACACACACACACACACACACACACACACACACACACACACACACATATATATGTAAAACTCATAACCTAAACTTTAAGTGCAGCCAGCCTCACTTTTTTTACTTTGCTGGCAGGCTGTTAGCACACATAGGAGAGCAAGAGTTCTTCTCTCTTTATCCTCTGTCTTCAAGCAGCACACTCCACTGGGTGCTGGCTGCACACCACAACCCCTCGCTCCAGAGGCCGTCCTCCTTGTTCCCTGCAGCCTTCACAGATGATTGGGCAGCTGAGCCGTCGCTCAGCTGCCCTGCTTGTAGCTCAGCTCCCTCGTGGCGTCACTGGTGTGCGGCGCTGCGCCGGTGTTTTGTAGTTGCAGACGTCACGGGAGCCAGGAGAGCCGGGAGCCCGGGACAGCCATCGCCCAGCTGCCTGCCCTGCTTGTGGCGCGGCCGCACAAGCATCTTGCAGTGCAGTGGGGAACCGGTGCCGGGAGCACAGCACAGCAGATCGGATCAAAGATCCGATCTGTGGTAGGTGGCGGGGCTGCAGGGGGGATCCTTTTAAAAAATCCGGCTCTGAGCTGAGGCGGATTGCGGCTGGGGCATGTTGGTGGGTCCTCCCCGCTCCCATGCTCCGTAGTACGGAGTATGGGAGCGGGGAGGACCCGCCAACATGCCGCAAGCCGCCTCAGCTCCACTGTACGGAGTCTGTACAGTGGAGCTGAGGCGGCTTGCTGTGCTGGGGCGGGCTGCGGCTGGGCAGTGGCGCTGTACGGAGCTCTGATGCTCCGTACAGTGTTCAACAGGGCCGTGACTGCGCTCCCCAGGGCTCTGCGCTGTGTGCGAGGCCCCTCTCGCACACACCTAGTTACGGCCCTGTTCCCAGTGGTCGATTAACGCTTGCAAGATTATGGTTTCTTGTGCCCACGGCAGCCGCGTTTGAATGGGCGAATTAGGTCCACCCAGACTCCGGTGCCCCCGGTCTTAATAGGATACAAGGCGTTAACCGAGACCAAGAAGAACAAGGGGAAAACTAACTAAGACTGACACGACTAAAACAGAGGATACAAAAAATAACAAAGTAGTTTATGTGCTGCGCGTCCTCCTGGAACAACAGCAAATCAAGTAATGCAACCTAACTGCCAACTACGAACCCATCGTAATAATGTGAGGACAGCAATGCGGAAACCTCCGCAAAAATTACACAACCAAAAATAGATAAAGACAATACGGCTACAGCCATAAAGTGCGGCGGAGCTGCTACTCACGACACCACGACAGGTGTGCGCAGGAAACGTCCGGAACCCAGAAGCTTCGGATACCAGGCTACTTCACTGGAAGGCAACTCGGAGGACAGCAGGAAACGATCCCTCAGACAGGACTCAGGAAACTGGACACAGGACACTGGAGTACACAAGCTGGACGCAGGAACACACCAGAGGCAGGGAGACAGGCTCCACAGGAAGCTGCTGACACGGACCAGGAACTGCTGAGAGGGACCAGGAACAAGCTTGCAGGAACCTAACCAAGAACTGGAACATACAGGTACAATAACAAACTTCTATCACCGGCGCTGGACTGCAGGGCTATCTGGGTAATAAGGGAAGCACACCTCAATCAGGATTGCTGGAAGCCAGGCACAAGGTAATGGCCAAAATATTGGCAGGTGAGGCTACACAGACAAGAGCCAGACTGCAGTATACAGACTCACCACATAATGACCAAATTATCTGACAGATGAGGCTTAACACATAGAAAACAGGCTCCAGTTACACAGACTCACCACAGGCGGCCAAAAAGAGTCTTCTAAACAAGTACAAGAGAACTCATGGCATGCAAAAAGAAATATAACAAAATTCATAAACAGAAAGCAAACAGGAATGAACCACTGCTTGTGGTTCATAACAGGGCCCATGGGGTGGGGGTTAGGGTTAGGCACTAGAGGGGGGGGACGTTAGCCGTAGATGCCATGGCCACAAGTTTTGGCCCTAGCCACCACCCCCTGTGATTAGCCGTAGCTGCCACCTGTATGAGTCTTAGCCCTAGCCACCACCCCCTGTGACTAGCCGTAGCCGCCACCCCTATGAGTCTTAGCCCTAGTCACCCCTTCCCCTGTGATTAGCCGTAGCCGCCACCCCCACGATATTCTGCAACCCGCCACCCCAGGCAGGTTAGGGTAGGGGTAAATTAATTACCTCGTCCCTGTCGGCATTCTAAAAGTTGGGATGCCGTGGTCGGTCATGTGACAGCCA
Source organism: Pseudophryne corroboree (assembly GCF_028390025.1). Classification (NCBI taxonomy): domain Eukaryota; kingdom Metazoa; phylum Chordata; class Amphibia; order Anura; family Myobatrachidae; genus Pseudophryne; species Pseudophryne corroboree. The sequence continues at coordinate 38,701,844 of NC_086454.1, read as the reverse complement.
GCATTACATATCACACCCTTTGCTGGGGTGCCACAGGTTGCTGGACCAGGACAAAATCAAATTAGTTATTGTCAGTATAATTATTTATGGTCAATGGCTGCCAATAATAAAATAAGTAGACATTATAAGCGCTACGCGGCCCACCACCCCATAACTGACTCCAACGATGGCAGGTAAGCACAATTTACTTCATTTAATAACTTTTGCTGAACTTCTCAATAACTTTTGGCCTAGGGCTGCCATAAGGAGAGAGAATTGACTGCATAGGAAAGGAAAGAGTTAAACATCTGGTGAGGGGTGGACCTAGCTGTTAGGAAAGTACAGCCTTTTTAAGGGGAGGGTTTGATATATATAGGGAAGGTGAGGCCATCTTAGATCTCTTGGTGGTGATTTGCTTGTCAGGTCAGTGCAGACATTTGGTTTTCAGCATTACTGTGCAAAATTTTACACAGATTGTTCCCCCCCTTGTTGGCTTACACCCCCCCCCCCCTTTTTTGACTGCCATCAACCCCTTTTGTAATGTCCGCCCGCCCTCAGCGTTTTGCCCGGCTCCCGGCTCGGTACCGCGGGTCAGGCGGTCGAGCTGGGCCGGGTGATGAAGTGGACGGCCTGGGGGACGGGGCTCCGTCCCTCGGGGCCTCCACGAGCAAGGGCACGGGCGTTGCAAGCCGGGCCCGGTCGGCCTCGCCGCTGGGAGCCGGGCCGGTCACATCCCCTCCGGGAGCAGCAGAGTCCGCGGCGGTGTCGGGCGCCCGCGCGCCGCGGAGGGCGCTCGGCGGGTGCGGGCTCGGCTCCTAGCCCTCCTCCCTTGCCGCGGCCGAGTGCAAGTGCCGGGCGGGGGGAGAGGGCGGTAAGGGGAGCTGGCGGTCGCCGCGCGGGGCCTGTGCAGGAGCCTCGTGCGGCGGCTGGGGAGGAGACGCTGGCCGGGAACTTGATGGCGGGAAGAGGTGGGACGCGCGCACGGGGTGCGCGCGCGCCCACGCTCGCTCCAGGCGGCGCCGGCCACGCACGAGTGCGCGCAGCGGCGCCGCCTGTACACCTGTCCCCGCTTTTGACTCCCCGGATGCCGGAGTCCGGCAGGGGGAGGGGGCGCAGCATGGGGGTGCAGCGTTTGCCACTTGTAGGCAACGCTGGGCAGAGGAGAATTGCGCCGGGAGAGGGGGCCACGGCAGCAAGTGTAAGGGGGGAACGCGCGCAGCATGCGCGTACGCACACCGCGGGTCGTGCAATGCGCGGGGGAACGCGCGCAGATGCACCGCAGCTTTCCCTGCCTCCCCATACCACTCCTCCGGAGACGGGACGCAGCGGGTCCCGGGGGTGGAGGGGGGACAGGGAATGGCTGCACACGACAGTGGGACCTCCCCAGGATCGGGGGATTCTTCTGATCCGCTGGGCGGGGAGGAGGCGTTCTCAGAGGGGGAGAGTGAATGGTCCGGCCGGGGGGCCCCCGCTTTCCCGTCGGGTCAGAGGGGGCCGGGTCCCCGGGTCAAGTCGGCCGGTCGGCGGGCGCGGGTTCGCGCCCAGGCACGGACCGGTGGTCCTTCTGGGGCCGTTGACGGGGGTCGCAGCACGCGGGATCCTCCCGGGGCCCTAGCGTCGGCTCTGGCCACGGTGGTGGAGGCTTTGGGGCCGCTAGCGGCAGTAGCTTCCCCTAGGGCAATGTCTGATTTCGGCCAGTCTGCCGGAGTCAGTGGGTCTGGCAGACAGAGGGCCTCAGCGGCGCAGCGGGTGGCACGAGCCTGCCGAGAGCTTGGGGCGGCTGCTGCGGAGCTGGAGCTAGGTACGGACCAGGATCGGCAAGGGCGCGCGCTCACAGCGCCTACCACACGGGGGGCCCGGCGTGCGCCGCAAGCGTGGGCCGGGTCCTCTTCTGCTTTGTCTTTTACAGGGGGCCGCGAAGAAGGGGATTTGGCGGACTTCGTGGAGGACGAGGATTGGGCCGAGGAGGATGAGGATCCCAGGTCGGAGCGGTCGATGGCATCCGGTGAGTTGGTGCAGTCTATATCGGTTTCCCCCACGAGCTCGAGTTCGCATAGCTCTTCTTCTTCCTCCTCTTCCTCTTCTTTGTCGTCGCAGGCGTCCGACGTAGATAGTAATTCTAGGGCGAGGAAGAAGGCGGCAAAATTTGCCAAGCGGGCAGCAAAGCAGCAGAAGAGGCGTAAGCGGCGCAAGCGAGTTAGTGAGGAAGAGCGTAGGGCTAAGAAGCGGCGCGATCTGCCTGGGGTCGTGCGCTGTGAGTACACCGCAGTTATGCGGGGACTGCGAGACAGCTGCCGCAAGAAGCTACGTAGGGGTGACTTCGTGGACTTATTCGTTTTGACTAAGGCCATGAAGAAGGATTACAAAGCGGCGGCCGCTAAGAAGGGCATGGGGGCAGAGGCTTTCCGGTCCTTTGATAATTGGCTGGCCGGTTTCTGGGTCTTTGCGGCATGCTACTTGGAGGATAGGCCGGAGGAGCACATGAATGTTATCCGGTATCTGCATCTCGTACACGATATGCAGCGCACGTCTTCGGGCTCGGAATGGCGCCGGTATGATCAGGAGTTTCGGGAGAAACAGGACGGTTTACGGGTCATGGACTTCGGATTCAAGGACGTGGAGGTCTGGCTCAAAGTGACCCGGGCCTCACAGCAGGAGGAAGAACCCCAGAAACAGGGAGCAGGTGGGCGACGCGCAGGGTCATCAGCCCAGGGGTCAGGCGCGGACGGAGGATTTGCCAGGACAGGTGGATTGGCCGTTCGCGCGGGAGGGCATTCTGCCACGCGAGGGAAGTATTTCGCGTTTAACAGCGGAACATGTTCCTTTGGCAAGCAGTATCGTTTTCGTCACTCCTGCCAGCAGTGTGGAGGAGCCCACCCAGCCTCCTCTTGTTTCAAAGGCGGTCGACAGGGAAATCGGGGTAAACAAGCGTACCCTAAGCAGGCCGCGAGCGGGACCGCTCTGCAGAGCCCCAACGCCAGTTAAGCTGGAAGCGATGGTCAAGTGGTTGGATTTGTATCCGAATAGAGGGGATGCAAAATTTTTGTTCGACGGTTTTAAGTTTGGTTTTCGCTTGCCTGTTGCGAGCGAAGTGTCCGTGCGCGCGCAGAGGAACCTCCAGTCTGCCCGAGCCTTGCCGGTAGTGCTGCGGGAGAAAGTGGATAAGGAGGTCAGGTTGGGCAGGATGGAGGGGCCGTTTAGGTCACCCCCGGTGGATGACTTGGTCATCTCTCCGGTCGGGGTGGTTCCGAAGAAGACTCCAGGCGCTTTTCGGCTCATCCAGCATCTTTCTTACCCGCCGGGGGCGTCGGTCAACGACGCAATACCACCGGCTCATTGCTCGGTGGTGTATCAGTCATTTGACGAGGTGCTAGAGATGGTCCGCAGCTACGGGAGCGGGGCCCTCATGGCTAAGATTGATGTTGAGTCAGCCTTTCGGTTATTGCCATTGCATCCGGACTCATTCCGTTTTATGGGTTTCCGGATTGGGGCGGAGTATTTCATCGACAAATGTTTGCCGATGGGATGTTCCGTTTCATGCTCATTTTTCGAGCGCTTTAGCACGTTTCTTCATTGGTGCGTGGAGTCTTCGTCAGGCGGTCACGGGGTTGCCCATTACCTCGATGATTTCCTGTGTGCGGGTCCGGCTAATGATGCAAGGTGCGGCGACTTGCTGTTTAGCATCCGGGCTCTTTTTTACCACTTCGGTGTTCCCGTAGCCGTGGACAAAACGGAGGGTCCGGCCTCCTGCCTGTCATTTTTGGGGATTGAAATTGACACGGTGGCAGGAGAGTGTCGCCTGCCCCGGGACAAGGTCTCGAAGCTCCGCGAAACCATTTGCCGGTTCGACGGCTTGCGTAAAGTTACGCTGCGGCAGGCGCAGTCCTTGCTGGGCATGCTGAACTTTGCTTGTCGGGTAATACCGATGGGCAGGGTTTTCTGCCGGAAGCTTGAGAGGGCGACGGCGGGGTGTGCCAGGCCTCATCATTTCGTGCGTTTGTCCTCCGAATTAAAAAGGGATTTGGCCGTTTGGGCCTCGTTCCTGGAGGATTTCAATGGAGCGAGCATATGGCAAGCGCCAGCGGTGGACAGCGAGCGGTTGCAGCTGTTCACTGACACTGCAGGTGCCTCTGGATTCGGTTGCTTTTTGGAGGGATCTTGGTGCGCGGCATCCTGGCCGGCAAACTGGCATAGCGAGGGTCTAACAAAAGATCTGGTGCTTCTGGAGCTTTTTCCCATTATGGTAGCGTTGGAGGTCTGGGGCGATCGGTTGGCTAATCGCAGCATATTGTTTAGATGCGATAATCTGGGCGTGGTGCATGCGATTAATAACCAGAGGGCAAAATCGCTGGTGGTTCTGCGGGTGCTTGGGCAATTGCTTTTGACGTGCTTGAGTAGGAACCTATGGTTCCGGGCACAACACGTGCCCGGTTTGGAGAACGGAATTGCCGACGCTTTGTCGCGTGGACAGTGGGAGAGGTTTTGGGTTTTGGCACCCGAGGCCGAGGAGCAAGGTTTTCACTGTCCCGGTTATGTTTGGCAGGTGATCGGGCCGGACTGGAGGGTCTAGCGTTGCGGTCAGTCGCGCCAGCCACGCTCAAGGCTTACGGACAAGCATGGAGCGAGTGGGAGGAGTTTGTCCAAGGTCGTCAGCAACAAGGTAAGAGCAGGCATCGGCTGATGCTTTCTTTTATTTGGCAGCTTTACGTTTCCGGTAGGTCCCGAGCGGTGGTATCACGGTACTTGGCTGGGGTCTCATTTTTCTGCAAGCTGCGAGGCGTCCCTGATGTGACAAAAAGCGAGGTTCTGCGGAAGGCAATGAAAGGGTGGGCGCGAGTAGCGCCGACGCCACCAGATAGGAGGCGGCCCATCGATGCGGCTTTGTTGCCGGCCATCATCGCGGCGGTGGGGCGAGTCGCGTCGTCCAGGTTTGAGGCGCTGTTGTTCAGTTTGGCGTTCTCAATGGCTTACCACGGGGCCTTTAGGGTTTCGGAGTTGGTAGCGCCTTCCAAGAGAGCAGATTCGCGCATGCTGGTCGGAGACGTTGTAGTGGGTGAGAGGTCCTTGCTGTGCAGATTGCGGCGCTCTAAGACGGACCAAGTGGGGAGAGGGCGCTGGGTCACTATGGTTCCAGCGCAAGAGGAGAGCGTTTGCCCAGTAGGTCTGGCAATGCAATATGTGGTGGTGCGACCCGTTAGCGAGGGGTCATGGCTATTGCATTATGACGGGCTGCCAGTGACGAAATACCAGTTCCGTTGGATGCTGAGTCGTTGTTTGGCGAGCTTGGGCCTCCCACCTGCTGCGTTCGGTACCCATTCCTTTTGAATAGGCGCGGCGACGTCGGCTGCTGCGGCGGGTTTCTCCAGAACTGAAATCCAGGCGGTGGGGCGATGGAAGTCGTCAAGTTACAGACGATATATTCGCCCCGTTGCATGAGAGGTCGGATTGCGCTTAGTGCTTTGTTTTATTTGTAATGTATTATGTTGTTCCAGTTCTGTGAGTTATGGTGTTGTGCGTCTGTTGGTGTTTCCCCCTTTTGTTATCCTACTCAGGGATTAGCTACTCGCCGTTGCTGGCATGAGTCGGCAGCGGGGGTCTGGAGTTATTTTGCGATTTTTTGCCTGACTTGACGGACTGAATTCTAATCTACAATTCGGCTAATCTGTTCTAATCAGAGTCCCTCAGCAGGTCTTTACGCTTTCACCTCCAGCTGAGTTATTACATGTGTTTCCCATTTTATACCCCCCCCCCCTTTTTAATTTTGTTTGTTTTTATTTGAACTTCCCCCTTTGTGTGTCTATTTGCGCTTTAAATTGGCAACGAAGCATGGTGCAGATCGGCTAGGCCGTGACTGCTGCAATAGCGAGAACTAAAGTTTTTTCTTTTGGCAGATCCTTCAGTGAAAGCAATTAATAAGCCTTTTAGTAATCAATTTTACCCCTCTTTTCCCCTTCAGGTTGGTTTGAAGACAATTTGGCTATTTGGGTGGTTGGCCACTCTTACATTTACTGGGCAGCCAGGTTTGTGGCCTCGGAAGGGGCTCAGGCGTTGCTTGGAGCGCAGGGTGTCAGATGGCTTGGCTGGCGAGGGATGATGTGGAGCGAGCTGAAAAGTAGGCTAGTTAGTCAGGCCAGCAAGCATGGAGTTCCTAGGGTCTTGGTTGTCCATCTAGGTGGCAACGACCTGGGGAAGAGGACATCCTTGGATCTGCGGTGGGCCATGATACAGGATCTGGCAAGTGTGGCCGCAGTATGGACCAATTGTGTGTTGGTTTTTTCAATGATGGTGCCAAGATTGTGTTGGAGGGGTGTGGCGGATGGGCTCCAGATTGACGAGGCCCGGAAAAAGGTGAACGGGGCGGTGGCAAAGTGGGTGCTGTCCCACGGAGGGAGGGTGGTTCGCCACCCGAGGATTCGGTTCAGAGACAGCCACCTTTTCCGGCCTGATGGAGTACATCTATCCAATGAGGGGATGATGTTTTTTCTGGAGGATCTAGGTTTCATTTTGCAAGAGTTAGGGTAGGTTTATGGTGGCGGTGCGAAAGGCTTTGGGGATGAGTCTTTCGCTGTTGGCGGAAAAGAACGGCAGTTTTGTATTTGTATGGAAAACTGTAGTGTTTTACAGTTTGGTGTGGTTTAGGTGCACTCACCTCCATCGACTTATGGCCGCTTGACCACCCGTCCGGGAAGGCAGCGGCAGGGCACCCAGGAGCGGTGGGTAGTCACTGTGGGGGTTGAGTTGTCACCTATTACCGGTTTGTGATAAGTTTTAGTAAATTTAGATGGTTAGTTATTTAAGGTTAATTTAGGTTAATTGAGCCGTTCTTTTGGCCGCCACCATATGCCGGCTGGATCGGCATATTAATTAATTCTCTATTACAGGTTTGCTAATGGATAGGGACAAATAAATAGCTAGCAATTTTCTGCCAAAATTCAAGTCTCCGTGTCGTTATTTCTGGTTCAAGGTTATGAATGCTTTACTTTTAAAGAAGGGGGTCCACCAAATATCACTATGATGTTTAGGAGAGAGAATTGACTGCATAGGAAAGGAAAGAGTTAAACATCTGGTGAGGGGTGGACCTAGCTGTTAGGAAAGTACAGCCTTTTTAAGGGGAGGGTTTGATATATATAGGGAAGGTGAGGCCATCTTAGATCTCTTGGTGGTGATTTGCTTTCCCACCCTCCCGCCCTGGTGGTCAGAAATTCTGGCACGTGGTGCCTTGGCGTTAAGTTGTTGGCTGGTTTATCGTTGGCTATTTATTGGCGGAAAAGAACGGCAGTTTTGTATTTGTATGGAAAACTGTAGTGTTTTACAGTTTGGTGTGGTTTAGGTGCACTCACCTCCATCGACTTATGGCCGCTTGACCACCCGTCCGGGAAGGCAGCGGCAGGGCACCCAGGAGCGGTGGGTAGTCACTGTGGGGGTTGAGTTGTCACCTATTACCGGTTTGTGATAAGTTTTAGTAAATTTAGATGGTTAGTTATTTAAGGTTAATTTAGGTTAATTGAGCCGTTCTTTTGGCCGCCACCATATGCCGGCTGGATCGGCATATTAATTAATTCTCTATTACAGGTTTGCTAATGGATAGGGACAAATAAATAGCTAGCAATTTTCTGCCAAAATTCAAGTCTCCTTGTCGTTATTTCTGGTTCAAGGTTATGAATGCTTTACTTTTAAAGAAGGGGGTCCACCAAATATCACTATGATGTTTAAAGTGCTGACAGTCTATTGCGCCGTTATTCAAGAAAATTTGGGAACTGCTGATTTATGGAATATATCGGACAACGTACCATAATCTATGTCTGAACGTGAATAAAAGCAATGCACCACTTCAGGGGCGTAGCTACACCTTTGGGGGCCCCATAGCACAATTTCCACAGGGCCCCCAGCGCACCTCCCCCCCCCCCCGTCCCCAGACTACTTACTTAGGGCTCAGTGCCTCAACCTCTTTCCCCCGCATCTGACTGTGAGGAGAGACTGAGCGGCCAGGAGAGAGGTTAAATAAAAAGCAGCACAAATAGGTGTAGGGAGAGTGCAGGGCCCCGTAGGCAGCCAGGGCCCCATAGCAGCTGCACTCCCTGCACCTATGGTAGCTACGCCCTTGCATCACTTTGATTGCGGCATGCCCCGGGCTCTTTCCCGCTTCTGCAGTACGTGAAATAAGTGTATCTGGCTGTGCATTAAACGTCCAGCTCCACGTAAAGACAACATCACATCCCGCAAGAGTCCAACAAGGTGTAACAAAGCGTTCTTCCAACAGAAATTCATTTCTCTCTTTTTTTTCTCTCTTAATTTCTCTCTCATTTTCGTTGCCAAACCGCAGAGAGAGAAAGATTTTGCTGGCAGAAGCAAAGATTCAATTATACACAAAGCAAAGGACTAAAAAAAAAAAAAATTGGCACTTGAAAAAAAAAATGCCTCTCCAGAAATTATGAGGAACAATAAATCTGTTAATTAGCTAATTAATATTCAATTGGGGTCAGTGGGCTTAATAGAAGTTCTTTCGGAGACCCGAGAAATTTTAAACTGACGATGTTGCTTCTGCCCAGTTCGCATTATCACCTCGGTGCAGGCAGCCCTTATCACACAGCCATATGTGCTAGAACAATACACAGTCATTATCGTTCTCCTGCAGCGGCTTTTAATTCTGCACAGTGGATGTTGCGGGCTGTGAAGTAGAAATGCTGGAGCATTTAGTGTAATTGATATGTGGTTTACGTTGTATTGTTCGGGCTGTTTGTTTGCTCGACTGGTATTTAAAGCAGCCAAGCATTCGAAGATTGATTCTCAGCGGCGGCCATTTTTTCCTACTCCCCCTGAATGTCAATGACAACTTGTCAATGCAGGATATAGTCCAAGTGAATATATAACTGCGCGCTAGACGACACCGATTTTCCCATTTAACTTTAACATTAAAACAGTTGTTTTGCTCAAGGCTGGAGCTGAAGCCTCTGATATATGCCTGGGAAGTTGTGTCTTGGAGCCAAAAGGCATCACCCAAAGCTGATCTGTAAATTGGGAAAACTTAGAAATGAAAAATGAACAAAGGATTTTACAAAAAAAGGGCTATATTCATCCAAAACGCAAATATTTATTGGGAAAAAAAGGCAGGAAGATGCCATATTTATATTGTAGAGCAGGCATGTCCAAACTGCGGCCCTTCAGCTGTTGAGAAACTACACATCCCAGCATTCCCTGACACAGCTTTAGCATTTTCTGACAGCAAAACTGTCTCAGGGCATGCTGGTATACGTAGTTTCACAACAGCTGGAGGGCCGCAGTTTGGACATGCCTGTTGTAGGGATCCATCATTTATACACAGAGGAGAAATCCAATCGGGCTGGGGCCGCATTACCGGCGGCCGGGATCCCTACGTCAGGATCCAAGTGCAGAATGCCGGCGGAGGGGGGTGAGCGCAACGAAGCCCCTTGTGGGCTCACTGCACTCGCCACAGGTTCTGTTCCCACGAGTGGGAATAATCCATTCTAGTCAGCAAGCCGACTGTCGGTGTTCTAAGTAGCCAGGATGCAGGGGGCGGATTATTGTGACTGTCGGTCTTCTGGCCATCGGTCACATAATTACATCCCATCCATTCTATGGATCGAGGCAACACTCGGGCTAGAGACACTGTGCCTCGTGCCTCAGTGATGAGGCATAATGCTAGGCTGCATTCTCATAAGCAAGGGCATCAAGAGGGTGGGCATGTGCATACTGATTAACCAGGCCTGAGCTTGTGGTGTGGGCGAGCCATGGTGGGGGAGAAACACTTTACCCCCTACCCTTGTGGTTTTCTGAGGAGGCTTGATCCTGCTCTAACAATGAGGTCCATCAGATGTCTTGGCCGCACCAATGGTCCAGTCCAATCTGTGGGCACCTCTCTTCTGAGGTCCACTTTAATCAGGATAAAAGGAAGGACCATGGATTTATGAAATGAGTAAGCAGGGGTTTCCAACCTTGGTCCTCAACAGTCAAGGTTTTAAGTATAGCCATACCTGAGCACAGGTGACATAGTAAGTACCTCAGTTATTGTGATTTAGGGGTACATTTACTAAGCAGTGATAAGAGCGGAGAAGTGAGCCAGTGGAGAAGTTGCCCATGGCAACCAATCAGCACTGAAGTAACATCTATAATTTGCATACTATAAGATGATACAGAGCTGCTGATTGGGGAAATTTCTCCACTGGCTCACTTCTCCACTCTTATCACTGCTTAGTAAATGTTCCCCTTAACTCTCTGTCCTCAAGCATGAATATCACTACTAATACCTGGACTGTCAGGGGTAAACTTACAAAAGCTTCTAAAACAGAGAATTGGTGATGTTGCTCATAGCAACCAATCAGATGCAGTCTATCATTTCTCCGTTGTCTTTTAGAAAATGATAGCATTTGATTGGTTTCTATGGGAAACATCACCAATTCTCTGTTTTAGAAGCTTTAGTAAATGTAACCCTAATAGTGTGCCTTGAGGACAGAGAAACTCTGTTGCACACAGATAAAGGGGCTCGTTTAAACTAATGACCAAAGCACGTGCGCAAAATACGGGCCGTAAAATGAAACGCATTTACTTGTTATTTGCACATATCTTATATAAGCCAGTAAGAGCACCTGTATCAAAGACACGCTTAACGCGCATAAAGAAACTTTGGGGGAAATGTACTAAGCAATGATAAAAGTCGAGAAGTGAGCCAGTGGAGAAGTTGCCCATGGCAACTAATCAGCATTGACGTAACATTTATAAAAGTATACAGAGCAGCTGATTGGTTGCCATGGGCAACTTCTCCATTGGCTCACTTCTTCACTTTTATCACTGCTTAGTACGTGTCCCCCTTAGGGGTATATTCAATTAGGGTCGAAAACTGCCGTCTGTCGAAAAAACAGCAGTTTTCGACTTTTTAAGGTCGAATAGTGATTCGACCTATTCAGTCCCAGCAGTTTTTATTCGACAAGTCGTGGAATTCGACTTGTCGAATAGTACGTGAATCGGCAGTATAGTATTCACGTACTTTTGAGGAAAACGGGGCCAAATTCGACAGGAAAAAATGTCAGACTGAGATGTGGGACCCAGAGGAGGAGGGGGTGGGAGCCGCGGGGAGACGGGGACAGCCGCGGGCATACAGGCGAGAGCAGCGCTACAGCACAGCGCTGCAGGAGGATGTGTCACAGCCGCGCCGCTCACGGCAGCGCCCACCCGGCTCCACCAGGTGAGGTCACGCTTGCTGGAGCGGGGTGGACACTGCCGCGAGGTCTGGCGGCTGTGAGACATCCTTCTGCAGCGCTGCTCTTCTCCGTCTGCCAGCAGCTGTCCCCGCTGGTCTCCTCCCTCTCCGGTTCCTCATCTCAATTCGACTTTTTAAAAGTCGAATTGAGATGAGATTGAATAGGGGTTGTCGGATCCATTCCGGCAAATGCATGTCGGAATGGATCCGACCCTAATTGAATATACCCCTTAGTCTTTAAATAAAGCATTTATTGCTTTTGAAATATAATTTTTTTTAAATCTGGTATTTTTTATCTATTTTATACTTTTTTAAATTCAATGGAAAACTGAAAACCCCAACCTGGCCCAAAGAAGCAGTAAGCTAACCCTAGGCCCGGCTAGTACTACACTGCGGGCTGATTAAAAATTCAGGAGTTGTCAAAACTGTCGAACCCTGGAAAAACGAAGCCGTAATAATTACTGTAACCTGCCGTATAAATATCAGTTGTCTTGTTTACCTGTATACACCAGTCAGAGATAGAGCATGTCAGCCGGAGCTCTGCACAGTCAGGCCTCGTACTACTAACTGGGACCAATAACGCACAGTCGAGCTACACAGAGTCGTTCAGGTGAATGTTCTGACAGATGTGACCCTGAGGACAGGGGTCAGTCCCTATTATGTCTTTCTCCTATGGAAAACACGCCAAGGTGAGGTCGGATAAACAGTGTGCCTCGTATTGCTCTGTCTCCGTTCATTTCTGCAGCTTGTCACAGCCTTCCCTTGCCTGCCGACATTTGAGTTGACAATTGTAAAAGTTCAGTCAGCTTTAGCAGAAGCCACTGGAACGAGAGTCTGACATTTGTATAGGTAACAAGACGCAGCTGTCAGCTGCCGACGCATTGATCTACTGTAAATACTGTATATTTTCCGATTGCCTTTCCCTGCGATATCATTATTACCAGGTTAAGGCTCGTCCCGGGGATACGTTGACGATGCAAGGCGTGCAATGGGTAGATTGACGAAATTATCTGAATAAGTCATTTTTCATTTTAGCATTTTGAGATTTTTGTTTGATCCAGAAAAACAATATTAAAATGATTTGCTTCGTGGGATGATTGATTGATAATTAAAGTCATTATTATTAACAGGAAGATATTGCGGTACAATAGGATTGCTTTTCATGTGTGGCACTACTAGTCCCAGCAAGCCTTAGTGACACATTGGACAACATTTTTGTACCTTATTGACACATTGGTGGACATATTTTGAGAAGTACAGTATGTGAATGACTAGATGACTAGCCGTCGGCCACAAACAGACGGTACCTGTCAGCTTTTCTCTGATTGGTTAGCTCAAATAGCCGGTACCGGCCAGCTTCACTCTGATTGGTTAGAGCTCGAGAAAGGCGCTCTGATAAGCTATTTTCACTAAATATCCATCTTAGTCCCATCGCTATCGCTCTGCATTGGGGTTAGCTATTTTTGTAGGTTTCCAGATATGTTGTAATTTGCATCCAATTAGGTATACATTAGCCTAATTGGCTGTCTAAGTCTCAGCATGCACAGGTGACTAAATTATATACTTAACTGCTAATTACTTTGATAATTGAACTTGTGTGCTACTGTAACTAGAGCTGTTTTTTTCTGCTATATTAAAGCTGTCCATAGACATTACAATTCTTGACAGACAATTAGAGCTGACTGGTCTCAAATTTCTGCCAGTATGCAAATAATATGGCAATATTCACATCAATATTAAATATCCCCAATGGGGATCTCTGAAAATGTGATTGCTCAATAGCGTGATCATCATCTTACCTCACTAGCTGAGCCGTGTCCACCGAACAGCTGGACCCAGTAGGGGAATTAAATGCCAGTAGCAGGTATAGCCACTGCGGGGCCCAGAGGTAGCTAAGTACAGGCAAAATAAATCAACATATTTTGAAATTAAGATTTCAGGAAATCCTATTTTGCCCATTTTGGAATGATATGAATTGACTGCTGAAACAAAATGGAGGATGACCACTCATAGGGAATTAGCCAATACTAACTATATGTGTTTTTGGCCCTTAGGGGGACATTTACTAAGCGGTGATAAGAGCGGAGAAGTGAGCCAGTGGAGAAATTGCCCCATCAACCAATCAGCAGCTCTGTATATATAGTATTATATATAGTATTATAGTATGCAAATTATAGATGTTACTTCAGTGCTGATTGGTTGCCATGGACAACTTCTCCACTGGCTCACTTCTCCGCTCTTATCGCTGCTTAGTAAATGTCCCCCTTAGTTTTTGGTGAATTTTGGTCCATTTATATGATGACAGTAGAGTCACTGGTTGTTATGAGCCACGGCAGTGGCTCGTTCCTGTTTTGCATTTTGGTTATGTATTTTATGTTATACTTCTGTTTCTGTTCCCCGTGGGTGTCATGGGGTGTTCGGAGTCCACCCTTAAGGAGAGGGTACTGTTATTAACCACAAGCAGTGGTTCATTGCTGTTCATGTATTTTATGTTATAGTTCTCTTGCAGGCCAGGATTTCCTTTGCTCTGGTTTAGAAAGACTCTTGTTGGCCGCCGGTGGTGAGTCTGTGTAATTGCAGCCTCTTTCCATGTGTTTAGCCTCACCTGTTTGTTAATTGCACTTGTCAGTTTGGAGTCGTGCAACAGGGCAGCTGCACGACATAATTAATTAGGGTCCCTGCTGTGATTGGAAGAAATCCTTGTTATATTCTGTCTCAGTGCATTACACAGACGCCGGTGATAGCTTCTGTCTAGCTGCTTCCTGCCTTGAAGCATTCCTGTACAGGAGGCCTGTGTCTGATCCAGTGTCTGATCCAGTGTCTGATCCAGTTTCCTGCCTTGAAGCGTTCCTGTCCAGAAGTCCAGTGGATTTGTCTGTTCCTAATCCTGATCCCGTATCCTGTTCCTTGGTGTCCACTGGTTTGTCATTGGAACTCTGCCTGTCCTCCGGTCCTGAGAGCCTGTGTCAGCTACTTTGGGGTTTCCTGTCCGTTTGCCAGTATTTGTACCGGTTTCGTGAGTAGCAGCTTTGCCGCGTCCCTCGGCCTAGGTCGTAGCTACCTTTTGCTTTGGATTTTCTGCAGAGGGTTCTGCATATGCTGTCACCGCCGATACACAACAGTATTGTGTCGGCGTGTGGACAGCATTTCCTTTGTTGTTGTTTATCCTGGCGACTGTGCCGCACATACTTTATTTAAGTTCTGTGGCGCCCCTAACTCTGTATTTCTGTCTTTAGTTAGAGGTTCCCCTTGTCATCACCCCGTCTCAGTTTACGCCTTGTCTCCAACTAAGACCAGGGGGCATCGGAGTTTGGCAGACATAATCCGCCCTTCAAACGCGGCTGCCGTGGGCCCAAGAAACCATAGTCTCGCAGGCGTAAGCTGACTACCGGGGTGAGACAACGGAGTCAGGTTTCCGCAGGGGTTGCTGCTCAGCTCCGTATCTATTGCAGCTTTACGTTCCTGTACTTGGGGCTCATTCGCCCAGTTCCAGGAGTACCAAGTCCAGTGAACGTAACACTGGTATGATATTGTAATGGTTCTAAGAGCAAAACGGCTAACAAATTGCCTCTAACGACAATGGTGCTGGTCTGTTTATTGCCCAAAACGTCATGAGCAAAACTATCTGATGACACAGGAATTGGGGTCACTGAAACCTAGCTCCATAGTTCAGCGAGGGTCTGTGGATGTATGCTGTATGTGTATGGCGGAAGCTGCATCATTGCCATCCCCTTGTTCAGAGGCGTAGCTAGGGTTTTTGGAGCCCAGGGCAAGATCAATAATGGCGCCCCCCCAAAAAAAAATACAAAAGGAAAGATGTCAGGGTGTGTATGTATAGATGTAAGTACAGTGGTCGAAGTTGAATTTTTGAAGGGGGAATGAAAGAGTGTAGATAGCAATTATGTGCGCGCCTTCAGCGCGCGCTCCGGAAAAGGCACGTGGTCACTCAAAAGGGGCGTGTCCTTCAGTGTAGTAGGACCCCTTATACTATCTAGTACTGGTGCCCCTTTCACATTATAACATTATAACACACGGTATGAGCTGAAATTCACATTACCCCACACGGTATGAGCCGAAATTCACATTATAGCACACAGTATGAGCCGAAATTCACATTACCCCACATGGTATGAGCCGAAATTCACATTATAGCACATGGTATGAGCCGAAATTCACATTATAGCACACGGTATGAGCCGAAATTCACATTATAACACACGGTATGAGCCGAAATTCACATTATAGCACACAGTATGAGCCGAAATTCACATTACCCCACATGGTATGAGCCGAAATTCACATTATAGCACATGGTATGAGCCGAAATTCACATTATAGCACACGGTATGAGCCGAAATTCACATTATAGCACACGGTATGAGCCGAAATTCACATTATAGCACACGGTATGAGCCGAAATTCACATTATAGCACATGGTATGAGCCGAAATTCACATTATAGCACATGGTATGAGCCAAAATTCACATTACCCCATATGGTATGAGCCAAAATTCTCATTACCCCACACAGTATGAGCCGAAATTCACATTACAGCACACGGTATGAGCCGAAATTCACATTACCCCACATGGTATGAGCCGAAATTCACATTACCCCACATGGTATGAGCCGAAATTCACATTACCCCACACTGTATGAGGGCGAAATTCACATTATAGCACACGGTATGAGCCAAAATTCACGTTACTTCACATGGTATGAGCCAAAATTCACATTATAAAGTGAGGGGATCCTACCCCCTTAATTAACTAATCCTGCGGGGCACTGTGGTGAGGGGAGCCTACCCCCTTAATTAACTACTCCTGAGGGGCACTGTGGTGAGAGGAGCCTACCCCCTTAATAGACTAATTGCAGAGTTTAGTAGCGGAAGGGCTGCAGCGGTTTCTCACCCCAAGCTGCGGCGCTTCTGCCACCTCCGACACTCGACATCTTTGGCGCCACCTGGGATGCAGAGCACCGCACCGGGGATGCACCCTTTTCAGTGTGGTCTGCTGCGCTCCGAAGGGGTTCTTCTCTCCTGCTGCAGGATCCCGATGTGCGCCGTCCTCCCCGCTGTTACTGCCACGGTAAGCATTAGTATCGTTTACCGCAGAGGCCATTTACTGAGGCATATGTATTAAACCTCAGGAACTGAGATGCCCTTATCACCGTACAGCTGTGTGGCCGAGCCAGGCGGGGGGACAGCCAGCAGCAGCATGCCGGATATCAGCAGCCGAGGGTGCGGTCTGTACATACTTGAGGCAGCTGGATATTCAACAGTGCTGAAAGCCTCCGGAGCCCGCACCCCCGGAACTGCAGTACACCGGCAGAGGACACCCATGCCCCGAACCCTGCGTAGCCCAAAGCCGGAGATCGGCAGCTTGTTGAATGCGGAAGCAGAAGCCGATTGTTGACGGTCAACATGCTGCCGATCTCCGGCTTTGGGCTCCGCACTGCTCCGCACGTGCCTTACAGCCCGCACCCTCGGCTGCTGCTATCCGGCATGCTGCCCCTGCTGCTGGCTTTCCACCCGCCCGGCTCGCCCACCCAGCTGGATGGTGAGTGAGAAGGGCATCTCAGTGTCCGTGGTTTAATACATATCCCTCTTCGGTAACTGGCCATTAGTACATCCCGCCCACACACACAGACTGCCCCACCCCCTTACTTACACACACACACTGTAGATTACACACACAGACTGGCCACCCCCAAACCCCCCACACACCCACTCTGACTGCACACACATTCTCATACTTTCCCCTCCCCCACACACACTGGAATGCAAAAATGTACACACACTCACACTGTCCCACACACACACAATTAACACACACTCACACTGTCCCACACACACACAATTAACACACACGCACACTGTCCCACACACACAATTATCACACACGCACACTGTCCCACACACCAGTGGCGTGCGGTGAGATCAGTGGCTGGTGAGGCACTACAGCCATATTGTCCGCCGGATCCTGCCGATGACCCCTACCGCCGCCGAGCCAATGCCCACTACTGCCTCTGAGCTGATGCCCGCTGCCACCGCCAATGGCTTACAAACTTGCCCACCATCAACTGACCCAGCCCTCCGCCACTAATTTGCATCTCAGTCCGATGCCGCCAATGCCCGCTGCCTGCCTGCTCATCATACTTGTGATATATTGTACATTTTTATTAAAAAAAATTATAATTAGTGTTTGGGACTGGGAAGGGAGTGGGAGGAGGACATGAATGCAATTTTGTTGTCCAGGGCTTCCATTAACTTAATGGAGAAGGGTCTGAATGGGTTACAAAATGTAAAAATAAAATGCATGGGGTCCCCCTTCCTAAGTATAACCAGCCTCGGGCTCTTTGAGCCGGTCCTGGTTGTTTAAATATTGGGGAAAAATTGGACAGGGGTTCCCCGTTTTTAGACAACCAGCACCGGGCTCTTAGTCCGGACCTGGTTCCAAAAATACGGGGGACAAAAGATGTAGGGGTCCCCCGTTTTTTAAAACCAGCACCGGGCTCCACTAGCCAGGGACATAATGCCACAGCCGGGGGACACATTTATGTAGGTCCCTGCAGCCGTGGCATTACCCCCCCCTCCAACTAGTCACCACTGGCCGGGGTTCCCTGGAGGAGTAGGGACCCCTTAAATCAAGGGGTCACCCCCCCCTCCAGGCACCCAAGGGCCAGGGGTGAAGCCCGAGGCTGTCCCCCCCATCCGTGGGCGGTGGATGGGAGGCTGATAGCCATGTGTGTAAAAAAAAGAATATTGTTTTTTGTTGTGGAACTACAAGGCCCAGCAAGCCTCCCCACTTGCTGGTACTTGGAGAACCTCAAGTACCAGCATGCGGGGAAATAACGGGCCCGCTGGTACCTGTAGTTCTACAACAGAAAAATACCCAAATAAAAACACAACTCACACACCGTGACAGTAAAAATTTATTATATCACACTTACACACTCACACATACTTACCTATATCCCACGCCAGTCACGTCCACTTGTCCAGTAGAATCCAATAGGGGCACCTGTAAAAATGAAAATTATACTTACAAACTTCAATCCACAGGAGGAGAGAGAGAGAGAGAGAGAGAGGGGGGGGGGGAGAGACTAATCTGCTGCTGCTGCTGGGGAGAGCCGCACACACTGCAGGGCCACGCCAGGAGGACGGAGCCGGCGGAGGAGGGGGAGAGCCGCACACCGCCGCTCCTGTCAGCGGGAGGATAGAGCCGGCGGAGGAAGGGGAGAGCCGCACGGGGGTAGCGCCGGCGGAATCCCTGTCGCATGGGGCGAGCGGGCCGTGCAGGTGCCAGTGGCACCCCCCTCTGCTGGGGCTGCCACAGCGCCCCGTGCTAGATACGCCTCTGCCCTTGTTATACAGTAAGTGTTCATTTTACAGGAAGTGCTTCTGCAGCCATTGTTCAGCATGACTTGCAGCTAGTAAAGGCACACTTGTGCAATTCTCCAGAGTCCTGTGGTGATTTGCACGAGCAGTTTACAAGTCAGCCCCAAATTATGAAAAGCAAGCATGTATGATTTTCCATCATTTGGGACTGTCCTGCAGTGTTCATCGATGATCTCAATGCTTGCGCGATATTCAGCGTAATTTGCTCACACTGGGTCACCACCTAAGCAAATACTGACACAAAGCTTTAGTGGACAAGACCTTGTTCCTTTATCCTGCAAACAGTGACCTCTGTGTGTTCATTTATAGCTGAAATTCTTCATCATTATTTCAGAGTATTTCTTTGGAAGGGTTCAACTTAAAGATGAGCAGAACTCACACAAAATTCAGTGTCAATAGATTATCTGGGGAATAGTCATCAAGTTCCACATTCACTTTATGATGCCGCTGCCTGCAGAAAGCAGTACAGCATTGTGGGGGTCATTCCGACCCGATCGCTCGCTGCAGTTTGTCACAGCGCATCGATCGGGTCGGAACTGCGCATCCGCCGACGCTGCAGTACACCGGCGCATGGCAGCTGTCGTTGCCTAGCGATCGCCTCTGAGGCAGAGGCGGACGCTGGGTGGGAGGGGGCTGGACGGCAGGGTTATGCCGTAGTTTAGGGGGAGCGGTCCGGCCCATTGGGGGGGGGCGGGCCGCAGCAGCTGCGTGACATCACACGCAGCGGCTGCGGGCCGGGGAGCGACGAGTAGCTCCCGGCCAGCACGCTAAAGCTGCGCTGGTTGGGAGCTACTCTTGAAGTGCAAAGGCATCGCCACTGTGCGATGCCTTTGCACTTCTGCGGGGGTGGGGGGGCGGCACTGGCATGCGGGGCGGAGTAGTCCTGTGCTGGGCGTCCCCCCGCATGTCAGTGTGAATGATCGGAGCTGTGCTAAATTTAGCACAGCTACGATCAACTCGGAATGACCCCCTGTATACGCAGTTTTACACTTGACGGTATTTACAGTGTATGAATGGAACTGAGATGACAACAGTGAATTCATTCTGCTATGCTTCATCAGTTATGGATCAATCGGTCAACCTGAAAAAGGTCAACAGCGTACAAGGTCAACCCCAAAAGCTTGACATGCACAAAGACGGCATGGGAAAAACGTTGACACAGAAAAAGGTGAGTTTTAAAAAAAAATGTGTGTGTCGTTTTCTCCATAACATGACCGGTAACCCCAATTAGTACACCGCGTCCCCACGCGTGTGCGGGCAAGGTGTCTCTCGCCACTACCGCTGCGCCCAGCACTGCTTACTATTCCCAATCGTAGTCCACACGGATGGTAAAATATGAAAAAGTTGAAAATCAAAATCGCTTAAAAAACCCTCATGTCGACCGTTTTCTGTGTTGACCACATGGACCTTTTAATAATGTAGACCTTTTCTCAATGATGACCTAACACATGTTGACCAATAGTGGTTGACCTATAAACTGTCGACCTAACATTCGGTTCCTACTGCGTCGACGCAGTAGTACTGGGAACACTTTGTGATAAATTGTTCAAAACGAGGCGAAGACTTAGCAGAACGGTTTTATAATTCTGTTGTGTCCGTCGTCCAAACTTTTCCTTGTGTCCCATTTTTTGTCCAATACAAGGAGATAGTGACGCGTTTAGCTGAGACGCCCCATCAGTCACTGCTGAGAGTCTTTGTGCTTCCTACATGGTGCATGCCTTGATTAAATTCAATCACGGAAATAGGACCAGTGAAATGAATTATCTCCCTCTGCCATGTTTTAAATTGCACTGATTTTACACTACAATGATTGAAATAATATTTTATTGACTTGGGTGCGTATACTCATCAGCAATGATTCATTTCAATTCACAGGCGTTTTTTTTTTTTTCTAAGCAAGCCATAAAAGAAAATGTAATTGTTTAATCTTCAAACTAATTGTTAGAAGTAAAGTAATTTAACATACATAAAGTAAACAAGTAGACTCAGTAAATGGAATTTTATATATAAAGAACATGATTAATGGTTTAACTTGTTCCATCTTGGAATCCGCCGGTCCTTTTGGTGTGAAAACACAGAATTCTGCTACTTCCAGATACTTAGAATTAACTGCTAATTGCAGAGGACCAGTGGGCGGTTTTTTGGCATAATAATTGCTACGCCACTTCATAAATAATTTGCATACAAAATGCTTTATTTTGGCAATCTATTAAAGAGCTAAACAGTTTTTGTGGCTTATCACATTCATGCAGGATAACAAATTCTCAGCCATCTCGTTAAATTCTGTTGATGCATAACAATTTAAAGCAAGGCACTGGCTGCTGTGACATTTAAAGGTGCCACCACTGAATTATGTTGCAAAAGAAAAAAAAAAAATCCACTTGTTTTTCTCTTCGGGAATAACTGTCTTTTGAAGTTTGTATAGACGAGCGCTAATCCTGGATAATGGATCTTTACCAATCTGCCAGAGCCCCCCACACATCTGGAGCTTCCACTGGTAACTTAGAAGTAAAAGAGAGGAGTAACTGTCCACCGTGCTACAGTGTAAGGGGAGCAAATACATGTATTATGTTTGCATGCAGAGTAAATACTTGCTGCTTTTGCATGTAGCCCACAAATGCAGGGTAGGGGAGGGTAAAACGAGTTACCCCTCAAATGTCGGGATCTTCAGTGTCAGGATGCTGCAGTTGGTCATGTGACCGCCGATATCCCAACCACTGGTTTTTCATACCGAATTCCTGTGAATTTCGCCATTCACAGACATATCTGGTGTATACACCCGCCTATGAACCACAAATACAGTATAACTTTCTATGTGTACCTAGCAGAGACGTCACTCACCGACGCAGCAGGCTCGAAAGGGGGCTTGGCTTAGCGGGACAGGGGTGTGGCTTAGTGGGCCAGGGGCACGGCCAGGCTTCCTGACCTCAGTTTTCGTCAATCCAGGGGTCCGGGAGATACAGGCTGCACCCAAAGGATGCCTTGTTTGAAGTGCTGACTTCTACACGGTGACAGGAGGCGGGGTGCTGCACGTAATGATACAGTGCAGCATCCGCCTCCTGTCACTGAACAGGAGCTGGCACTTTGGGGTCACCCATCATCGGGTGACTCCCGGTTGCAGCCCGTACCCCTCTTGTGATGCTACTGGTACCCAGCTTAAATCTCTCGGAACATTTTATATCTGCCCCACCTGTAGTACTAGGTGGTTTTGCCAAGGGGCTCTGCTTTGCTCACAATGGATGAAGCCATGATGTACTTCAGTACTTGAAATTAAACACCAACGTTTTATCAAGGGCACTATGTCTACAGCAGCACTGCTGTATATCCCATGGTGTTTCAATATACACACTGGAAGCCATTCCTTAATTATTCTCCTACCTGTCCTGATTTCTGGCACCAGCAGTGGCAGTGGCTCTCTCTCTCTGGTGCTTTCTACACACATATATTATATACATAGGCTTACCATACTGTCCCTTAAAATCGAGACACACATGAATTACACAGGTTCTGTGGCTGATTAAAACGAGGTGAAATGCAGTCTTGAAGTCAGCCAGCCACAGAACCTGTGTAATGAATGAGTATCCTGATGTAAAGGGATAGCATGGTAAGCCTAGCTTTACAGGATTACGTTATATTGATTTCATTACAAAAATCTCGGGCATTCAGGTGGACCCATGTGATGTACAGTATTTGTTGTCAACTGTGTTAGACCATGCAAGGTGTATTATCTATATAAACCTAAATTACATGTCAATAAATAACGCAAGAGTCGATAGAGAGGATTTAAGACCAATATATTTAGAACTGGTATACGTTCAGGATCTCGGCTGCCGATACCGGAACCCAGACAATCGTCAGAACACTGTCACCAGTGTTCTGACGATTGTCTGGGTTCCGGTGTCGGCAGCCGAGATCCTGAACTTATGCCGGTTCTAAATATATTGGTCTTAAATCCCCTCTATCGACTCTTGCAAATATCAAGAATCCGCTGTGGGAGGGGGGTTAGGTAGGTTTAGGCACACTCTGGGGGAGTTAGGATTAGGCTGCGGGGTGGGGGAGGTTAGGGTTAGGCACCATCGGGATGCTGGCGTCGATATACTGACCATCGTTATCCCAACCGCTGGCTTTTCATACTGAATCCGTAAAACCTATACTACTGTTGTTTTTGAATTTTGATTCTCAATGGGGATTTTGAAAAGCAAAGAATCAGGAAATATTGAAGCAGATATATTGTGTTATTAAGTTACAATTAGTTCAGATTATATATATAGCCTAATGGTTCCGGTATGAATGGTCGACCATGTTATGGTCGACAGTCATTAGGTCAACCACTATTGGTCGACATTGACATGGTCGACATGGACACATGGTCGACACGTGAAAAGGTCGACATGAGTTTTTAAAAAAAAAAATTTGGTGTCGTTTTTTGCGGAAAGTGACTGGGAACCCCAATTAGTGCACCGCGTTCACTCGCCATGTTTCGGGCATGGTGCCTTCGCTCCGCTACCGCTTCGCTCGGCACAGATTACCGTTCCACTCGTAGTCCACGTGGATAGTATGGAAAAGTTCCCAAAAAGAAAAAAAAGTTAGGAAACTCATGCCAACTAGAGATGTGCACTTGAAATTTTTCGGGTTTTGTGTTTTGATTTTGGGTTCGGTTCCGCGGCCGTGTTTTGGGTTCGACCGCGTTTTGGCAAAACTTCACCGAATTTTTTTTGTCGGATTCGGGTGTGTTTTGGATTCGGGTGTTTTTTTCAAAAAACACTAAAAAACAGCTTAAATCATAGAATTTGGGGGTCATTTTGACCCCAAAGTATTATTAACCTCAAAAACCATAATTTCCACTCATTTTCAGTCTATGCTGAATACCTCACACCACACAATATTATTTTTAGTCCTAAAATTTGCACCGAGGTCGCTGGATGACTAAGCTAAGCGACCCTAGTGGCCGACACAAACACCTGGCCCATCTAGGAGTGGCACTGCAGTGTCACGCAGGATGGCCCTTCCAAAAAACACTCCCCAAACAGCACATGACGCAAAGAAAAAAAGAGGCGCAATGAGGTAGCTGTGTGAGTAAGCTAAGCGACCCTAGTGGCCGACACAAACACCTGGCCCATCTAGGAGTGGCACTGCAGTGTCACGCAGGATGGCCCTTCCAAAAAACACTCCCCAAACAGCACATGACGCAAAGAAGAAAAAAAGAGGCGCAATGAGGTAGCTGTGTGAGTAAGCTAAGCGACCCTAGTGGCCGACACAAACACCTGGCCCATCTAGGAGTGGCACTGCAGTGTCACGCAGGATGGCCCTTCCAAAAAACACTCCCCAAACAGCACATGACGCAAAGAAGAAAAAAAAAGGCGCAATGAGGTAGCTGTGTGAGTAAGCTAAGCGACCCTAGTGGCCGACACAAACACCTGGCCCATCTAGGAGTGGCACTGCAGTGTCACGCAGGATGGCCCTTCCAAAAAACACTCCCCAAACAGCACATGACGCAAAGAAGAAAAAAAGAGGCGCAATGAGGTAGCTGTGTGAGTAAGCTAAGCGACCCTAGTGGCCGACACAAACACCTGGCCCATCTAGGAGTGGCACTGCAGTGTCACGCAGGATGGCCCTTCCAAAAAACACTCCCCAAACAGCACATGATGCAAAGAAGAAAAAAAGAGGCGCAATGAGGTAGCTGTGTGAGTAAGCTAAGCGACCCTAGTGGCCGACACAAACACCTGGCCCATCTAGGAGTGGCACTGCAGTGTCACGCAGGATGGCCCTTCCAAAAAACACTCCCCAAACAGCACATGACGCAAATAAAAATGAAAGAAAAAAGAGGTGCAAGATGGAATTGTCCTTGGGCCCTCCCACCCACCCTTATGTTGTATAAACAGGACATGCACACTTTAACCAACCCATCATTTCAGTGACAGGGTCTGCCACACGACTGTGACTGAAATGACGGGTTGGTTTGGACCCCCACCGAAAAAGAAGCAATTAATCTCTCCTTGCACAAACTGGCTCTACAGAGGCAAGATGTCCACCTCATCATCATCCTCCGATATATCACCGTGTACATCCCGCTCCTCACAGATTATCAATTCGTCCCCACTGGAATCCACCATCTCAGCTCCCTGTGTACTTTGTGGAGGCAATTGCTGCTGGTCAATGTCTCCACGGAGGAATTGATTATAATTCATTTTAATGAACATCATCTTCTCCACATTTTCTGGAAGTAACCTCGTACGCCGATTGCTGACAAGGTGAGCGGCGGCACTAAACACTCTTTCGGAGTACACACTTGTGGGAGGGCAACTTAGGTAGAATAAAGCCAGTTTGTGCAAGGGCCTCCAAATTGCCTCTTTTTCCTGCCAGTATAAGTACGGACTGTCTGACGTGCCTACTTGGATGCGGTCACTCATATAATCCTCCACCATTCTTTCAATGGTGAGAGAATCATATGCAGTGACAGTAGACGACATGTCCGTAATCGTTGTCAGGTCCTTCAGTCCGGACCAGATGTCAGCATCAGCAGTCGCTCCAGACTGCCCTGCATCACCGCCAGCGGGAGGGCTCGGAATTCTGAGCCTTTTCCTCGCACCCCCAGTTGCGGGAGAATGTGAAGGAGGAGATGTTGACAGGTCGCGTTCCGCTTGACTTGACAATTTTGTCACCAGCAGGTCTTTGAACCCCAGCAGACTTGTGTCTGCCGGAAAGAGAGATCCAAGGTAGGTTTTAAATCTAGGATCGAGCACGGTGGCCAAAATGTAGTGCTCTGATTTCAACAGATTGACCACCCGTGAATCCTTGTTAAGCGAATTAAGGGCTCCATCCACAAGTCCCACATGCCTAGCGGAATCGCTCCCTTTTAGCTCCTCCTTCAATGCCTCCAGCTTCTTCTGCAAAAGCCTGATGAGGGGAATGACCTGACTCAGGCTGGCAGTGTCTGAACTGACTTCACGTGTGGCAAGTTCAAAAGGTTGCAGAACCTTGCACAACGTTGAAATCATTCTCCACTGCGCTTGAGACAGGTACATTCCACCTCCTATATCGTGCTCAATTGTATAGGCTTGAATGGCCTTTTGCTTCTCCTCCAACCTCTGAAGCATATATAGGGTTGAATTCCACCTCGTTACCACTTCTTGCTTCAGATGATGGCAGGGCAGGTTCAGGCGTTTTTGGTGGTGCTCCAGTCTTCTGTACGTGGTGCCTGTACGCCGAAAGTGTCCCGCAATTCTTCTGGCCACCGACAGCATCTCTTGCACGCCCCTGTCGTTTTTTTAAAAATTCTGCACCACCAAATTCAAGGTATGTGCAAAACATGGGACGTGCTGGAATTTGCCCATATTTTATGCACACACAATATTGCTGGCGTTGTCCGATGCCACAAATCCACAGGAGAGTCCAATTGGGGTAAGCCATTCCGCGATGATCTTCCTCAGTTGCCGTAAGAGGTTTTCAGCTGTGTGCGTATTCTGGAAACCGGTGATACAAAGCGTAGCCTGCCTAGGAAAGAGTTGGCGTTTGCGAGATGCTGCTACTGGTGCCGCCGCTGCTGTATTTGCGGCGGGAGTCCATACATCTACCCAGTGGGCTGTCACAGTCATATAGTCCTGACCCTGCCCTGCTCCACTTGTCCACATGTCCGTGGTTAAGTGGACATTGGGTACAACTGCATTTTTTAGGACACTGGTGAGTCTTTTTTTGACGTCCGTGTACATTCTCGGTATCGCCTGCCTAGAGAAGTGGAACCTAGATGGTATTTGGTAACGGGGGCACACTACCTCAAGAAATTGTCTAGTTCCCTGTGAACTAACGGCGGATACCGGACGCACGTCTAACACCAACATAGTTGTCAAGGCCTCAGTTATCCGCTTTGCAACAGGATGACTGCTGTGATATTTCATCTTCCTCGCAAAGGACTGTTGGACAGTCAATTGCTTGGTGGAAGTAGTAAAAGTGGGCTTACGACTTCCCCTCTGGGATGACCATCGACTCCCAGCAGCAACAACAGCAGCGCCAGCAGCAGTAGGCGTTACACGCAAGGATGCATCGGAGGAATCCCAGGCAGGAGAGGACTCGTCAGAATTGCCAGTGACATGGCCTGCAGGACTATTGGCATTCCTGGGGAAGGAGGAAATTGACACTGAGGGAGTTGGTGGGGTGGTTTGCGTGAGCTTGGTTACAAGAGGAAGGGATTTACTGGTCAGTGGACTGCTTCCGCTGTCGCCCAAAGTTTTTGAACTTGTCACTGACTTATTATGAATGCGCTGCAGGTGACGTATAAGGGAGGATGTTCCGAGGTGGTTAACGTCCTTACCCCTACTTATTACAGCTTGACAAAGGCAACACACGGCTTGACAAATGTTGTCCGCATTTCTGTTGAAATACTTCCACACCGAAGAGCTGATTTTTTTGGTATTTTCACCAGGCATGTCAACGGCCATATTCCTCCCACGGACAACAGGTGTCTCCCCGGGTGCCTGACTTAAACAAACCACCTCACCATCAGAATCCTCCTTGTCAATTTCCTCCCCAGCGCCAGCAACACCCATATCCTCCTCATCCTGGTGTACTTCAACACTGACATCTTCAATCTGACTATCAGGAACTGGACTGCGGGTGCTCCTTCCAGCACTTGCAGGGGGCGTGCAAATGGTGGAAGGCGCATGCTCTTCACGTCCAGTGTTGGGAAGGTCAGGCATCGCAACCGACACAATTGGACTCTCCTTGTGGATTTGGGATTTCGAAGAACGCACAGTTCTTTGCGGTGCTTTTGCCAGCTTGAGTCTTTTCAGTTTTCTAGCGAGAGGCTGAGTGCTTCCATCCTCATGTGAAGCTGAACCACTAGCCATGAACATAGGCCAGGGCCTCATCCGTTCCTTGCCACTCCGTGTGGTAAATGGCATATTGGCAAGTTTACGCTTCTCCTCCGACAATTTTATTTTAGATTTTGGAGTCCTTTTTTTACTGATATTTGGTGTTTTGGATTTTACATGCTCTGTACTATGACATTGGGCATCGGCCTTGGCAGACGACGTTGCTGGCATTTCATCGCCTCGGCCATGACTAGTGGCAGCAGCTTCAGCACGAGGTGGAAGTGGATCTTGATCTTTCCCTAATTTTGGAACCTCAACATTTTTGTTCTCCATATTTTAATAGGCACAACTAAAAGGCACCTCAGGTAAACAATGGAGATGGATGGATACTAGTATACTTATGGATGGACGAGCGACTGCCGACACAGAGGTAGCTACAGCCGTGGACTACCGTACTGTTTCTGCTGCTAATATAGACTGGATGATAATGAGATGAAATTAATATATATATATATATATATATATATATACCAGATAAATAAGAGGCGGCACTCGGAGACTTGTAGCAAGAAGTGTATTCACAGTGACATCACTGTCACTGTGAATACACTTCTTGCTACAAGTCTCCGAGTGCCGCCTCTTATTTATCTGGTTTATCTACACCGGAGGGGAACCTGCGGATGGGGAAGGCACAGGAGCAAGCTATATCCCGCTGTGGATCAAGCGAGTGCCGGGGTTAAAGCACAAGGATATATATATATATATATATATAATATCACTAGTACTGCAGCCGGACAGGTATATATATTTATTATGTAATGACTGATGACGGACCTGCTGGACACTGTCAGCTCAGCAGCACCGCAGACTGCTACAGTAAGCTACTATAGTAGTATGTATCAAGAAGAAAGAAAAAAAGAAAAAAACACGGGTAGGTGGTAAACAATTATGGATGGACGAGCGACTGCCGACACAGAGGTAGCTACAGCCGTGGACTACCGTACTGTGTCTGCTGCTAATATAGACTGGATGATAATGAGATGAAATTAATATATATATATAATATCACTAGTACTGCAGCCGGACAGGTATATATATTTATTATGTAATGACTGATGACGGACCTGCTGGACACTGTCAGCTCAGCAGCACCGCAGACTGCTACAGTAAGCTACTATAGTAGTATGTATCAAGAAGAAAGAAAAAAAGAAAAAAACACGGGTAGGTGGTAAACAATTATGGATGGACGAGCGACTGCCGACACAGAGGTAGCTACAGCCGTGGACTACCGTACTGTGTCTGCTGCTAATATAGACTGGATGATAATGAGATGAAATTAATATATATATATATAATATAACTAGTACTGCAGCCGGACAGGTATATATATTTATTATGTAATGACTGATGACGGACCTGCTGGACTCTGTCAGCTCAGCAGCACCGCAGACTGCTACAGTAAGCTACTATAGTAGTATGTATCAAGAAGAAAGAAAAAAAAAAAAACACGGGTAGGTGGTATACAATTATGGATGGACGAGCGACTGCCGACACAGAGGTGGCTACAGCCGTGGACTACCGTACTGTGTCTGCTGCTAATATAGACTGGATGATAATGAGATGAAATTGATATATATATATATATATATAATATCACTAGTACTGCAGCCGGACAGGTATATATATTTATTATGTAATGACTGATGACGAACCTGCTGGACACTGTCAGCTCAGCAGCACCGCAGACTGCTACAGTAAGCTACTATAGTAGTATGTATCAAGAAGAAAGAAAAAAAAAAACACGGGTAGGTGGTATACAATTATGGATGGACGAGCGACTGCCGACACAGAGGTAGCTACAGCCGTGGACTACCGTACTGTGTCTGCTGCTAATATAGACTGGATGATAATGAGATGAAATTTTATATATATATATATATATAATATCACTAGTACTGCAGCCGGACAGGTATATATATTTATTATGTAATGACTGATGACGGACCTGCTGGACACTGTCAGCTCAGCAGCACCGCAGACTGCTACAGTAAGCTACTATAGTAGTATGTATCAAGAAGAAAGAAAAAAAGAAAAAAACACGGGTAGGTGGTAAACAATTATGGATGGACGAGCGACTGCCGACACAGAGGTAGCTACAGCCGTGGACTACCGTACTGTGTCTGCTGCTAATATAGACTGGATGATAATGAGATGAAATTAATATATATATATATATATATAATATCACTAGTACTGCAGCCGGACAGGTATATATATTTATTATGTAATGACTGATGACGGACCTGCTGGACACTGTCAGCTCAGCAGCACCGCAGACTGCTACAGTAAGCTACTATAGTAGTATGTATCAAGAAGAAAGAAAAAAAAACACGGGTAGGTGGTATACAATTATGGATGGACGAGCGACTGCCGACACAGAGGTAGCTACAGCCGTGGACTACCGTACTGTGTCTGCTGCTAATATAGACTGGATGATAATGAGATGAAATTTTATATATATATATATATATATAATATCACTAGTACTGCAGCCGGACAGGTATATATATTTATTATGTAATGACTGATGACGGACCTGCTGGACACTGTCAGCTCAGCAGCACCGCAGACTGCTACAGTAAGCTACTATAGTAGTATGTATCAAGAAGAAAGAAAAAAAAAACACGGGTAGGTGGTATACAATTATGGATGGACGAGCGACTGCCGACACAGAGGTAGCTACAGCCGTGGACTACCGTACTGTGTCTGCTGCTAATATAGACTGGATGATAATGAGATGAAATTAATATATATATATATAATATCACTAGTACTGCAGCCGGACAGGTATATATATTTATTATGTAATGACTGATGACGGACCTGCTGGACACTGTCAGCTCAGCAGCACCGCAAACTGCTACAGTAAGCTACTATAGTAGTATGTATTAAGAAGAAAGAAAAGAAAAAAAACACGGGTAGGTGGTATACAATTATATATATATATTATATACAATTATATATATATATATATATATATATTAAACTGGTGGTGATTAATTAAACTGGTGGTCAGGTCACTGGTCACACTATCAGCAACTTGCAAGTAGTACTCCTAAGCAGACAATCACAATATATACTGGTGGTCAGTGTGGTCACAATGGCAGTGTGGCACTCTGGCAGCAAAAGTGTGCACTGTACGTTAAAATATGTACTCCTGCTCTCAGACTCTAACTGCTCCCCACTGTCTCCCCCACAAGTCAGATATACAGTCACACTATCACTTCAGCAAGTAGTAGTACTCCTCCTAATGCTCCCCAAAATTACTAAAGTAAATACTGTGTCTCTCTCTACTCTAGTCTCACTCTCTTCTCTATAAACGGAGAGGACGCCAGCCACGTCCTCTCCCTATCAATCTCAATGCACGTGGGAAAATGGCGGCGACGCGCGGCTCCTTGTATAGAATCCGAGTCTCGCGATAGAATCCGAGCCTCGCGAGAATCCGACAGCGGGATGATGACGTTCGGGCGCGCTCGGGTTAACCGAGCAAGGCGGGAAGATCCGAGTCGCTCGGACCCGTGTAAAAAAACCTGAAGTTCGGGCGGGTTCGGATTCCGAGGAACCGAACCCGCTCATCTCTAACGCCAACCTTTTCATGTGTCGACCTTTCATGTGTCGACCATTTTCATGTGTCGACCATGTGTCCATGTCGACCATGTCAATGTCGACCAATAGTGGTCGACCTAATGACTGTCGACCATAACATGGTCGACTATCTGAACGGATACCTAGCCTAATACATAATTCATATAATGTGTAAAATCCTTTTAGCTCAAAGGAACCAAAGAATTCTAGAACGTACAGCACAACGTACTCAGACAGGGGTAGAATGTTTTATTTACACTTTGCACGTGTAGGTGACTGGAACACAGAGTGCCCCCAAATTATAGCACGACAATAAACTACACAACAAACAATATACACTAGACATACAGTAGAAATGTGCTGAAAACAGACTTGCCGATATGACTGGTGCCTTCCTTCGTTGTCTTCTGCTATAACTAGTCTGTCCCTAATAGTTCTTCCTTTCTGCAAGAATCTCTAAATAGTTCCTTCAATAGTTTCCCAACAATGGAATCTGTGGAACTACTTGTCCTGTTCCTATTAATTATAGTAGTAATCTAACGCTCCATGTCCTTAACTAGAAGGTCTCACCTTCACCTGTTCACTACGAATAGTTTTGCTTGAATAAATTTATTGAAGGGTAATCATGGTCTTAAAAGGGAATGCGGTCAGTTGAAATCCCGGCACAAGGGTAAAATGTCAGCTCAGGAACTCCTACATCAGCCGAAACGCCAATGTCGTATCCTGACACCCGGCACCCCAATTGTAAGTAAGTGTCCCACTGTATTGTTAGCCCCAGGGGAAGGGGAGGGAGGAGGTTAGGTTTAGGCACTCCCCGGGATGGTTAGGGTTAGGCTGCAGGGAATGGAGTGTTAGGCTGTGGGGTGGGGGTGGGGGGGTGGGGGGGTTAGGTTTAGGCACCCCCCGGGGAGCGTTAGGGTTAATATACAGGAAAGTCTTCAGTCTTTCTCTTGCCCTAGTCGCCCTAACATCCAGCAACCCTACTGATGACTTTATGGAAATTGCAATAAATAAAAGTGCATAATTTAAGAGATTAACCACAAAAATACCTCAACCGAAATCCTACAGGAGAAAGCAATCATTAATAAAGGGCTACATGAACATTCCCAGGAAAACAATGATCCTCAAATAATACCTCAGTGCAGAAGCAGGGTGGCACTGCACTCTGTGCTGCCACCACACCCTAAACATGTGACATCATAACGCCAAACAGGAGGGTTTAGCCACCAGCACCGGGAAGTACAGCACTGCCCAAATCATCCTCAAGCTGTACAAGCTGCTCATAGGTCCAAAGGGCGTTCTGGGATGCTCCAGGCACCCTCCAAGCGAAATGCAGGGGTATGGGACAATGATGGTGCCATCTCCAGTGTCTTGTGCCCTGTGCGGTACAACCCTAGTTACAGCCCTATTTGCATATGTACATTATTGTCACCCATTGCAGTGCCTTTTTTATGTTCAATTTCTCCTCATTATACAATAGATAATTCTTACTAATAGCAGAAATAAATTTAGCTAAACATTTTGTCAGGTCTCTGGTCATAAAGACCTCAAATGTCAGTTTTTAGCCATTTTGATGAGGTTTTACAGAATAGAAAAAAATGAAATCATACCATTTAGAGATGTGTCATAATGATATGGTAAAATTTTTATACCACAAATATATACGCATTCCAATACTGTGCATGAGCGCCACATGCATCTATACAACTAAGAATGGTTCACATGTCCATGCAGCACTTCATAGGGAGCAAAGCGGTCTTTGTGAATGTATCTCACTACTTATTAATATAATCTACTGTTTACCCGCCTGTCAAAATGACAGAACAACATAACAGTACTGTCAGAGCCGGCGGCTGTGACCGGCCGAATGGAGAAACACTTGAATTGCTCCATTGGACGCCATCTAGTGGCCGCCGGTGCACTAAACACTTGAATTACCCCCATAGAGGTGAGAAGCAGCATTAGTCTTTTATTACAGTATATAGGATTGAGGGGGGAGGTGGGGGGAGAGGGTCACAATAGGTGGAATGTGGAAGTAACTGTTAGACCACACAGATCTTCTGCACCATGAAGTTCATCGGTCAGTGTTCGTGCATCCCAACGTTTCTGGGTCCTAGTGCCCTGAGTGTACAGCATAGAAGACAGTGCTGGAGCGCACTACTCTTCAACGCTAGTAAGAATGGCTCACATGTCCTTGCAGCACATCACAGGGAGCACTGCCGCATGTGTGATTGCAAATTACTACTAAGAATGATTCACGGGGGGCGTGGCTTGGCCGAGCATGCTTGGCCCCTTTGCTCTTTCCTTCTCTCCGCTACAGGTTCCTCTTTATTATGTGCCCCGATTTTCTTGGATATTCCATCTCTTCTGCCCCTCCGTGTTCTCCCCTTGCTTCTTTTCTCCTTCTGTCCCTTCTTTCTTATACTCATGGCTGCAGGGGTTGATGGGCTCCGCATACTCGGCTGGAATGTGAGGGGCCTGAATGACCGCATCAAGCGTGCTCTAGTTTTATCTCGGGTAAAGAAGTATAGAGCAGATATTATATGTCTCTCCAAAACCCACTTGGTTGGTACTAGAACCTTGGCTCTCAGGAAGCCCTGGGTTGGTCTGTCCTATCATTCCACTTTTTCTACTAATTCCAGAGGTGTTTCAGTTTTGATAAGGAAGTCGGTTAGTTTTGATTTGGTCCATAGTCAAATTGACCAATATGGTAGGTATGTTTTCCTCAGGGCTTCTGTTAATTGTACACTTTTACATATACTTGCTGTTTATGTCGCCCCCGTCCCCCACAATAATGAGGTACTCCGACATGCAATATCATTTGTTGCTACCTCTCCCTCAGCACCGATCCTCTGCATCAGAGATTTTAATAATGTTTTAGATAACATTTTAGATAGGTGGACTGAGCTTCCACCTTCTCTACCCTCTACTTCCCCTTCCCATACGCCATTTGCAAGGGTGGTTACTGAGCTTGGGCTTCTAGATGTTTGGAGGCTGAGACACCCTCTGCAGCTACAATACTCTTGCCACTCAGCCAGTTTTCACACGTTCTCGAGAATAGATTTGACCCTCGTTTCCCCTGATCTCAATCCTAGAATAATTGATGTCCAATATCTACAAAGGGGGATCTTGGACCACTCACCTTTGCTGGTGGCCCTAGATTCTGTGCCTGTATGTAAGGCTAAACTGTGGAAGTTAAATCCCTTTTGGTTGACCTTGCTAACTGATCATGATGCCTTAGTTCATGAATGGAGTGATTTTGAATTACACAATGCATCTTGTTCTGATCCACTTATTAAACATGATACATTTAAGGCTTCGTTAAGGGGCTCCTTTATACAACAAGTTGCTACAGTAAAAAAGTCCAGCAGGGAGGAAGAGGTACGCCTAGAACTTGCCTGTTCCCAATGTGAATCTGTTTATCTTTCCACTGAAGCCCTTAGTGATCGTGGGAAGTGGGATTTGGCCAGGAAAGCCTGGTCTGACCACTTGCTTGATAAATCCAAGAGTAAATTACTTTTCTCTCAGCATACCCTCTATTCACAATCAGACACAGGGGGTAGTTGCTTAGCTTTTCTGGCACGGGAGGAGAGGGCTGGAGGCTCCATTCAACAGATTTGTGACCCCAAAGTGAAACTGTCTATTCCACTCCTGAGATAGCCCAAGTTTTCCAGTCCTTTTACTCCTCGGTATATGCCTCTAGAATCACTTACACCTCAAGTCAACTGCAACAATACCTTTCCTGTATTGACCTACCCCAATTGTCACCGCAATCTATAGATTTTTTTAGATGCTAGTATCACTACAGAGGAGGTTGAGGCAGCTATTGCCTCCTTCCCCAATAAAAAAACCCCGGGTAGTGACGGTATACCTGTTGAAGTCTATAAACAGTATCATGCTTACTTTGTCCCTTATCTTTTGAATCTCTTTAATGCTTTGTTGGAGGGTGTTTGTTTGCCCCCTTCTATGTCGGAAGCCATTATTGTAGGTGATCCTCAAGCCGGGTAAGGACCCTACGGCCCCAGAATCCTACCGCCCAATCTCATTGTTATCTACTGATGTCAAGATCCTGGCCAAAATTCTGGCAATTCGACTCAATAGTGTTATCACATCTATCATTCACGATGATCAGACAGTATTTATGCCAGGCAAATCTACTCTCCAAAATTTGAGACGACTGTTTTGTCACCTGTAGAGGGGGGATCAATCTGAGTCGGAGGCTGTGGTGGTTTCCCTAGATGCTGCCAAGGCCTTCGACTCGGTGGAATGGGAATATTTGTGAAAAGTGCTTAGAAGATTTGCTTTTGGCCCCAAATGTATACAATGGGTACAATTGCTCTACTTCTCCCCCATGGCTCGAATATCTGTCAATGGCTAGGTAACGTCCCCATTTGCTTTGTTTCGTGGTACTAGACAGGGCTGCCCACTGTCCCCTGCCCTCTTTGCCCTGGCTGTGGAGCCGTTGGCGAGTATTATTAGGGCATCCTAATGTGAATAAGAGAAACTACTGAGTGAATAAGGGGCAGTACTATGTGGTGTAATATGAATCAGGGGCATTATGTGCAGTGTAATGTGACTAAGATTGTGCTACTTTGTGGCGTAATTTGAATTGAGGGTCCTATTGTGTGACCACGCCCTTTCCTTGTGAGACCACTGTCCCTTTATAAAGTATGGGAGGTAGCGCAGAAATTTAAAGTTTGCAGGGGGATGCTGAAAACCCTATCACTGGCCCTGGCTCCACCTAATGGGAGCGGGGTGAGTGCTTGGGAAATTAGTTCCACCACCTCTCCAGGACCACTTCAAGCCATGTTCACATGTCCTTGTATCACAGAGAACATGGCTGTCTGTGTGATTATATATTACTAAGAATGGATCACATGACCTTGCAGCAGAGGCATAACTAGGGGGTGTGAGCAGGATACGTGTCCTGGGTGCCGTGACAGTCCCAGCAGAGGGGGGCGCCACTGGCACCTGCATGGCCCGCTCATCCATGCACCCACCGCCGCCGGCGCTCCGCCATTCTTCCCCGCCCTCCACAGTTGCAGCGCCGCCGGCTCGTCCTCCCGCCATCTCATCCTCCCTCCACCAGCTCTTCCTGCCGCCAGGAGCGTGACCATGATGTGTCATGCTCCCTGTCTGATAAACCTGCTGCCTCAACTTGCCAGCTCCAGGTTCCTAGCTCCCAGTACGTAAAGGGAAGGGGGGAGAGAAGTGACACTTTGCTAAAACTAGAAGGGGGTAGAGAAAGACTCTGAGAGACATAGAGGAGGGGGGAGAGAGACACTAATACCCCTTTCACACGAGCAGCTTTGAACACGGGTTATTAGCACATGAGCGCACATAACCCGTGTTCCTGTGCAGTGTGAAAGGTTCCAGGGGCAACATACCGGGTTGAGACTTGAGAGACCCGGAATTTCAACCCTGCTAGCGAATAGGGTTCAACGCGTGTTCAACCCGGCTCGCTGTGCGGTGTGAACGGGAGCCGGGTCAGTACGACCTGTTTCCCATTCACAGTGTATGGATGGGCGGCGCTTGGAGATCATATGATCTCCCAGCACCGC
Source organism: Pseudophryne corroboree (assembly GCF_028390025.1). NCBI lineage: Eukaryota > Metazoa > Chordata > Amphibia > Anura > Myobatrachidae > Pseudophryne > Pseudophryne corroboree. Next base: position 38,665,237 of record NC_086454.1, on the reverse strand, counting down.
TCATGCTGGGTCACCACCGACGTCACCAACCCAGCATATTGCCGGCTTCAGTCTGCGGTGTGAAAGGGGGTATTGAGGCGGTTCACACACTGGGAGCTCCCGTGTCATGTTTCCAGGTGTGACCCGCCTCAGACAGTATGAAAGAGGTATTAGAAACATAGAAGGGAGGAGACATAGAATGAAGGAGGGGAACACACTGAGAGACATAGATTGTGATGGTGTTTTGATAGACAACACAGTGGGAGGAGATGGCATGTTGAGAGATGACACAGGGGGAGGTGATGGTGTGCTGAGAGATGACACAGGGGGAGGTGATGGTGTGCTGAGAGACGACGCGAGTGTGGGTGATGGTGTGCTGAGAAACGACACAGGGGGAGGTGATGGCGTGCTGAGAGACGACAAAGGGGGAGGTGATGGTGTGCTGAGAGATGACACAGGGGGAGGTGATGGCGTGCTGAGAGACGACAAAGGGGAAGGCGATGGAGTGCTGAGAGACGACACAGGGGGGAGGTGATCATGTGCTGAAAGACATCACAGGGGGGGGTGATGGTGTGCTGAGAGACGACACAAGGGGGAGGTGATGGTATGCTGAGAGACGACGCAGGGGGAGGTGATGGTGTGCTGAGAGACGACACAGGGGGAGGTGATGGTGTGCTGAGAGACGGCAAAGGGGAGGTGATGGTGTGCTGAGCGACGACACAGGGGGGAGGTGATGGAGTGCTGAGAGACTACGCAGGGGGAGGTGATGGTGTGCTGAGAGACGACACAGGGGGGAGGTGATGGTGTGCTGAAAGACAAGAAAGAGGAGGTGATGGTGTGCTGAGAGATGACACAGGGGGGTGATGGTGTGCTGAGAGATGACTCAGGGGGACGTGATGGTGTGCTGAGAGATGACACAGGGGCAGGTGATGGTGTGCTGAGAGACGACTCAGGGAGAGGTGATGGTGTGCTGAGAGATGACACAGGGGGAGGTGATGTTGTGCTGAGAGACGATGCAGGGGGAGGTGATGGTGTGCTGAAAGACGTCACGGGGGGAGGTGATGGAGTGCTGAAAGAAAAAAAAAGGGGGAGGTGAAGGTGTGCTGAGAGACGACACAAGGAAGAGGTGATGGTGTGCTGAGAGACGACGTAGGGGGAGGTGATGGTGTGCTGAGAGACGACACAGGGGGAGGTGATGGTGTGCTGCGTGACGATGTAGGGGGAGGTGATGGTGTGCTGAGAGATGAGACGGGGGGAGGTGATGGTGTGCTTAGAGATGACACAGGGGGAGGTGATGGTGTGCTGAGAAATGACACAGAGGGAGGTGATGGTGTGCTGAGAGACGACACAGGGGGAGGTGATGGTGTGCTGAGAGATGAAACAGGGGGGAGGTGATGGTGTGCTTGGATATGACACAGGGGGAGGTGATGGTGTGCTGAGAAATGACACAGAGGGAGGTGATGGTGAGCTGAAAGATGACACAGGGGGAGGTGATGGTGTGCTGAGAGATGACACAAGGGGGTGATGGTGTACTGAGTGACGACGTAGGGGGAGGTGATGGTGTGCTGAGAGACGACGTAGAGGGAGGTGATGGTGTGCTGAGAGATGACACAAGGGGGGTGATGGTGTGCTTAGTGACGACGTAGGGGGAGGTGATGGTGTGCTGAGAGATGACACAGGGGGAGGTGATGGTGTGTTGAGAGACGACACAGGGGAGGTGATGGTGTGCTGAGTGATGACGTAGGGGGAGGTGATGGTATGCTGAAAGACGACACAGGGGGAGGTGATGGTGTGCTAAGAGATGACACAGGGGGAGGTGATGGTGTGCTGAGAGATGACATAGGGGAAGGTGATGGTGTGCTGAGAGACATTGCAGGGGGAGGTGATGGTGTGCTGAGAGATGACACAGGGGGAGGTGGTGGTGTGCTGAGAGACGACTCAGGGGGAGGTGATGGTGTGCTGAGAAATAACACAGGGGGAGGTGATGGTGTGCTAAGAGATGACACAGGGGGAGGTGATGGTGTGCTGAGAGATGACATAGGGGGAGGTGAAGGTGTGCTGAGAGACATTGCAGGGGGAGGTGATGGTGTGCTGAGAGATGACACAGGGAGAGGTGATGGTGTGCTGAGAGACGACTCAGGGGGAGGTGATGGTGTGCTGAGAAATAAAACAGGGGGAGGTGATGGTGTGCTGAGAGATGACACAGGGGGAAGGTGATGTGCTGAGAAACGATGCAGGGGCAGGTGACGGTGTGCTGAGAGACGACACAGGGGGAGGTGATGGTGTACTGAGAGAAGAGACAGGGGGGAGGTGATGCTGTGCTAAGAGACGACACAGGGGGGAGGTGATGCTGTGCTGAGAGATGACACAGGGGGAGGTGATGCTGTGATGAGAGACGATGCAGGGGGAGGTGATGGTGTGCTGAAAGACGTCACAGGGGGGAGGTGATGGAGTGCTGAAAGAAAACAAAGGGGGAGGTGATGGTGTGCTGAGAGACGACACAAGGGAGAGGTGATGGTGTGCTGAGAGATGACGTAGGGGGAGGTGATGGTGTGCTGAGAGACGACACAGGGGGAGGTGATGGTGTGCTGCGTGACGATGTAGGGGGAGGCGATGGTGTGCTGAGAGATGAGACAGGGGGGAGGTGGTGGTGTGCTTGGAGATGACACAAGGGGAGGTGATGGTGTGCTGAGAAATGACACAGAGGGAGGTGATGGTGAGCTGAAAGATGACACAGGGGGAGGTGATGGTGTGCTGAGAGATGACACAAGGGCGTGATGGTGTGCTGAGTGACGACGTAGGGGGAGGTGATGGTGTGCTGAGAGACGACGTAGGGGGAGGTGATGGTGTGCTGAGAGATGACACAAGGGGGGTGATGGTGTGCTGAGTGACGACGTAGGGGGAGGTGATGGTGTGCTGAGTGATGACGTAGGTGGAGGTGATGGTGTGCTGAGAGACGACACAGGGGGAGGTGATGGTGTGCTAAGAGATGAAACAGGTGATGGTGTGCTGAGAGATGACATAGGGGGAGGTGATGGTGTGCTGAGAGACATTGCAGGGGGAGGTGATGGTGTGCTGAGAGATGACACAGGGGGAGGTGATGGTGTGCTGAGAGACGACTCAGGGGGAGGTGATGGTGTGCTGAGAAATAACACAGGGGGAGGTGATGGTGTGCTGAGAGATGACACAGGGGGAAAGTGATGTGCTGAGAGACGATGCAGGGGCAGGTGACGGTGTGCTGAGAGACGACACAGGGGGAGGTGATGGTGTGCTGAGAGAAGAGACAGGGGGAAGGTGATGCTGTGCTAAGAGACGACACAGGGGGGAGGTGATAATGTGCTGAGAGATGACACGGGGAGGTGATGCTGTGCTGAGAAATGACACAGAGGGAGGTGATGGTGTGCTGAAAGACGACACAAGGGGAGGTGATGGTGTGCTGAGAGATGATACAGAGGGAGGTGATGGTGTGCTGAGAGATGACACAGGGGGAGGTGATGGTGTGCTGAGAGCCAACACAGGGGGAGGTGATGGAGTGCTGAGAGATGACGTAGGGGGAGGTGATGGTGTGCTGAGAGACGACACAGGGGGGAGGTGATGGTGTGCTGAAAGACAACAAAGAAGAGGTGATGGTGTGCTGAGAGATGACACAGGGGGGTGATGGTGTGCTGAGAGATGACTCAGGGGGACGTGATGGTGTGCTGAGAGATGACACAGGGGGAGGTGATGGTGTGCTGAGAGACGACACAGGGGGAGGTGATGGTGTGCTGCGTGACGATGTAGGGGGAGGTGATGGTGTGCTGAGAGATGAGACGGGGGGAGGTGATGGTGTGCTTAGAGATGACACAGGGGGAGGTGATGGAGTGCTGAGAAATGACACAGAGGGAGGTGATGGTGAGCTGAAAGATGACACAGGGGGAGGTGATGGTGTGCTGAGAGATGACACAAGGGGGTGATGGTGTGCTGAGTGACGACGTAGGGGGAGGTGATGGTGTGCTGAGAGACGACGTAGGGGGAGGTGATGGTGTGCTGAGAGATGACACAAGGGGGGTGATGGTGTGCTGAGTGACGACGTTGGGGGAGGTGATGGTGTGCTGAGTGATGACGTAGGTGGAGGTGATGGTGTGCTGAGAGACGACACAGGGGGAGGTGATGGTGTGCTAAGAGATGACACAGGTGATGGTGTGCTGAGAGATGACATAGGGGGAGGTGATGGTGTGCTAAGAGACATTGCAGGGGGAGGTGATGGTGTGCTGAGAGATGACACAGGGGGAGGTGATGGTGTGCTGAGAGACGACTCAGGGGGAGGTGATGGTGTGCTGAGAAATAACACAGGGGGAGGTGATGGTGTGCTGAGAGATGACACAGGGGGAAGGTGATGTGCTGAGAGACGATGCAGGGGCAGGTGACGGTGTGCTGAGAGACGACACAGGGGGAGGTGATGGTGTGCTCAGAGAAGAGACAGGGGGAAGGTGATGCTGTGCTAAGAGACGACACAGGGGGGAGGTGATAATGTGCTGAGAGATGACACAGGGGGAGGTGATGCTGTGCTGAGAAATGACACAGAGGGAGGTGATGGTGTGCTGAAAGACGACACAAGGGGAGGTGATGGTGTGCTGAGAGATGATACAGAGGGAGGTGATGGTGTGCTGAGAGATGACACAGGGGGAGGTGATGGTGTGCTGAGAGCCAACACAGGGGGAGGTGATGGAGTGCTGAGAGATGACGTAGGGGGAGGTGATGGTGTGCTGAGAGACGACACAGGGGGGAGGTGATGGTGTGCTGAAAGACAACAAAGAGGAGGTGATGGTGTGCTGAGAGATGACACAGGGGGGTGATGGTGTGCTGAGAGATGACTCAGGGGGACGTGATGGTGTGCTGAGAGATGACACAGGGGGAGGTGATGGTGTGCTGAGAGACGACACGGGGAGGTGATGGTGTGCTGCGTGACGATGTAGGGGGAGGTGATGGTGTGCTGAGAGATGAGACGGGGGGAGGTGATGGTGTGCTTAGAGATGACACAGGGGGAGGTGATGGAGTGCTGAGAAATGACACAGAGGGAGGTGATGGTGAGCTGAAAGATGACACAGGGGGAGGTGATGGTGTGCTGAGAGATGACACAAGGGGGTGATGGTGTGCTGAGTGACGACGTAGGGGGAGGTGATGGTGTGCTGAGAGACAACGTAGGGGGGAGGTGATGGTGTGCTGAGAGATGACACAAGGGGGGTGATGGTGTGCTGAGTTACGACGTAGGGGTAGGTGATGGTGTGCTGAGAGACGACACAGGGGGATGTGATGGTGTGCTGAGAGATGACACAGGGGGAGGTGATGGTGTGCTGAGAGATGACATAGGGGGAGGTGATGGTGTGCTGAGAGACATTGCAGGGGGAGGTGATGGTGTGCTGAGAGATGACACAGGGGGAGGTGATGGTGTGCTGAGAGACGACTCAGGAAGAGGTGATGGTGTGCTGAGAAATAACAGAGGGGGAGGTGATGGTGTGCTGAGAGATGACACAGGGGGAGGTGATGGTGTGCTGAGAGAAGAGACAGGGGGGAGGTGATGCTGTGCTAAGAGACGACACAGGGGGGAGGTGATGGTGTGCTGAGAAATAACACAGGGGGAGGTGATGGTGTGCTGAGAAATAACACAGGGGGAGGTGATGGTGTGCTGAGAGATGACACAGGGGGAAGGTGATGTGCTGAGAGATGATGCAGGGGCAGGTGATGGTATGCTGAGAGACGACACAGGGGGAGGTGATGGTGTGCTGAGAGAAGAGACAGGGGGGAGGTGATGCTGTGCTAAGAGACGACACAGGGGGGAGGTGATGGTGTGCTGAGAGATGACACAGGGGGAGGTAAAGGTGTGCTAAGAGACGACACAGGAGGGAGGTGATGGTGTGCTGAGAGATGACACAGGGGGAGGTGATGGTGTGCTGAGAGACGACACAGGGGGGAGGTGATGGTGTGCTGAGAGATGACACAGGGGAGGTGATGGTGTGCTGAGAAATGACACAGAGGGAGGTGATGGTGTGCTGAGAGACGACACAAGGGGGGTAATGGTTTGCTGAGAGATGATACTGAGGGAGGTGATGGTGTGCTGAAAGACGACACAAGGGGAGTTGATGGTGTGCTGAGAGCCAACACAGGGGGAGGTGATGGTGTGCTGAGAGACGACACAGGGGGGAGGTGATGGTGTGCTGAAAGACAACAAAGAGGAGGTGATGGTGTGCTGAGAGATGATACAGGGGGGTGATGGTGTGCTGAGAGACGACTCAGGGGGACGTGATGGTGTGCTGAGAGATGACACAGGGGCAGGTGATGGTGTACTGAGAGACGACTCAGGGAGAGGTGATGGTGTGCTGAGAGACAGAGCCGGCCTTAACCAATATGATGCCCTAGGCAAGATTTTGGCTGGTGCCCCCTAGCACCACCGCTGATTCCGCCTCTGACCTTGCACCTCTTTCCCAGCACCATCACCCCTCACCCATAGCAGTCCTTATTTTGGTGTTTGTACCCCCAATATTTTAAATAGGAACAGTTCGCACATTTGGCACATAGCACAAAAAGGGGGGTGTTTTTGCTGGCAAGGGGCATGGTCACACAATAGTAACCCCAATTCCAATTACGCCCCACAGTACTGCAACTTTATTCACATTTTATCATGCGATAGTGTCCATAATTCATATTACATCCCACAGTAGTATCACTTTACCTTATAAACGTTACTCCTCACAGTAGAGCCCCTTATTCACATTACATCGCACTGAATTGCTCCTTATTCACATTACACCACACCCTATTGCTCTTTATTCACATTAGACGACACAGTAGTGCCCTTTCTATATGCAACGACACATAGTAGAGCACCTTATACACATAATGCCACAGAATAATGCCCCTTACACATATGCCACACATTAGTGCCCCTATATGCATAATGACACACATACAGTAGTACCGTGTTACACATATGCCGCACATTATTAATGCCCTTATACACATAATGACACACATAGTGCCTCTTACACATATGTTGCACATTATAAATGCATTTTTACATGACACACATAATGCTCCTTACACATATTCTGAACACTACTGCGCAACCAACCCACTCACATGCACACAGCACTCACACTGCCACTAACACTGTGACCTCTGCCTCTGCTTGGATACAGATGTGTCCTCATAAATCTTGCCTCAATGCTAATGTTGGGCACCTTTTTTTTATGAAAATGCATCTTATTTGCATTGCTATGTGGCTTGGATGCACAAGCTGCTTCTGCTGATTAAAATGATATGCAGCATGCCTATATTCTGTGTGAGACTGTGGCTGTATCTGCATATGAAATGCTACACACAGAATATAGGCATGCCGCATATAATTTTAATCAGCAGAAGCTGCTGATGCCCCTAGGCATATCAAATGCCCTAGGCAATTGCCTAGTTTGCCTATGCCTATGGCCGGCTCTGCTGATAGATGACACAGGGGGAAGGTGATGTTGTGCTGAGAGACGATGCAGGGGGAGGTGATGGTGTGCTGAGAGACGACACAGGGGGAGGTGATGGTGTGCTGAGAGATGAGATAAGGGGGAGGTGATGCTGTGCTAAGAGACGACACAGGGGGGAGGTGATGGTGTGCTGACAGATGACACAGGGGGAGGTGATGCTGTGCTGAGAAATGACACAGAGGGAGGTGATGGTGTGCTGAAAGACGACACAAGGGGAGGTGATGGTGTGCTGAGAGATGATACAGAGGGAGGTGATGGTGTGCTGAGAGATGACACAAGGGGAGGTGATGGTGTGCTGAGAGCCAACACAGGGGGAGGTGATGGTGTGCTGAGAGATTACGTAGGGGGAGGTGATGGTGTGCTGAGAGACGACACAGGGGGGAGGTGTTGGTGTGCTGAAAGACAACAAAGAGGAGGTGATGGTGTGCTGAGAGATGACACAGGGGGGTGATGGTGTGCTGAGAGACGACTCAGGGGGACGTGATGGTGTGCTGAGAGATGACACAGGGGGAGGTGATGGTGTGCTGAGAGACGACTCAGGGAGAGGTGATGGTGTGCTGAGAGATGACACAGGGGGAAGGTGATGTTGTGCTGAGAGACGATGCAGGGGGAGGTGATGGTATGCTGAAAGACGTCACGGGGGGGGGTGATGGAATGCTGAAAGAAAACAAAGGGGGAGGTGATGGTGTGCTGAGAGACGACACAAGGGAGAGGTGATGGTGTGCTGAGAGACGACGTAGGGGGAGGTGATGGTGTGCTGCGTGACGACGTAGGTGGAGGTGATGGTGTGCTGAGAGATGAGACAGCGGCGAGGTGATGGTGTGCTTAGAGATGACACAGGGGGAGGTGATGGTGTGCTGAGAAATGACACAGAGGGAGGTGATGGTGAGCTGAAAGATGACACAGGGGGAGGTGATGGTGTGCTGAGAGACGACGTAGGGGGAGGTGATGGTGTGCTGAGAGATGACACAAGGGGGGTGATGGTGTGCTGAGTGACGGCGTAGGGGGAGGTGATGGTGTGCTGAGTGATGACGTAGGTGGAGGTGATGGTGTGCTGAGAGACGACACAGGGGGAGGTGATGGTGTGCTAAGAGATGACACAGGTGATGGTGTGCTGAGAGATGACATAGGGGGAGGTGATGGTGTGCTGAGAGACATTGCAGGGGGAGGTGATGGTGTGCTGAGAGATGACACAGGGGGAGGTGATGGTGTGCTGAGAGACGACTCAGGGGGAGGTGATGGTGTGCTGAGAAATAACACAGGGGGAGGTGATGGTGTGCTGAGAGATGACACAGGGGGAAAGTGATGTGCTGAGAGACGATGCAGGGGCAGGTGACGGTGTGCTGAGAGACGACACAGGGGGAGGTGATGGTGTGCTGAGAGATGACACAGGGGGAGGTGAAGGTGTGCTAAGAGACGACACAGGAGGGAGGTGATGGTGTGCTGAGAGATGACACAGGGGGAGGTGATGGTGTGCTGAGAGACGACACAGGGGGGAGGTGATGGTGTGCTGAGAGATGACACAGGGGAGGTGATGGTGTGCTGAGAAATGACACAGAGGGAGGTGATGGTGTGCTGAGAGACGACACAAGGGGGGTAATGGTGTGCTGAGAGATGATACTGAGGGAGGTGATGGTGTGCTGAAAGACGACACAAGGGGAGTTGATGGTGTGCTGAGAGCCAACACAGGGGGAGGTGATGGTGTGCTGAGAGACGACACAGGGGGGAGGTGATGGTGTGCTGAAAGACAACAAAGAGGAGGTGATGGTGTGCTGAGAGATGATACAGGGGGGTGATGGTGTGCTGAGAGACGACTCAGGGGGACGTGATGGTGTGCTGAGAGATGACACAGGGGCAGGTGATGGTGTACTGAGAGACGACTCAGGGAGAGGTGATGGTGTGCTGAGAGACAGAGCCGGCCCTAACCAATATGATGCCCTAGGCAAGATTTTGGCTGGTGCCCCCTAGCACCACCGCTGATTCCGCCTCTGACCTTGCACCTCTTTCCCAGCACCATCACCCCTCACCCATAGCAGTCCTTATTTTGGTGTTTGTACCCCCAATATTTTAAATAGGAACAGTTCGCACATTTGGCACATAGCACAAAAAGGGGGGTGTTTTTGCTGGCAAGGGGCATGGTCACACAATAGTAACCCCAATTCCAATTACGCCCCACAGTACTGCAACTTTATTCACATTTTATCATGCGATAGTGTCCATAATTCATATTACATCCCACAGTAGTATCACTTTACCTTATAAACGTTACTCCTCACAGTAGAGCCCCTTATTCACATTACATCGCACTGAATTGCTCCTTATTCACATTACACCACACCCTATTGCTCTTTATTCACATTAGACGACACAGTAGTGCCCTTTCTATATGCAACGACACATAGTAGAGCACCTTATACACATAATGCCACAGAATAATGCCCCTTACACATATGCCACACATTAGTGCCCCTATATGCATAATGACACACATACAGTAGTACCCTGTTACACATATGCCGCACATTATTAATGCCCTTATACACATAATGACACACATAGTGCCTCTTACACATATGTTGCACATTATAAATGCATTTTTACATGACACACATAATGCTCCTTACACATATTCTGAACACTACTGCGCAACCAACCCACTCACATGCACACAGCACTCACACTGCCACTAACACTGTGACCTCTGCCTCTGCTTGGATACAGATGTGTCCTCATAAATCTTGCCTCAATGCTAATGTTGGGCACCTTTTTTTTTATGAAAATGCATCTTATTTGCATTGCTATGTGGCTTGGATGCACAAGCTGCTTCTGCTGATTAAAATGATATGCAGCATGCCTATATTCTGTGTGAGACTGTGGCTGTATCTGCATATGAAATGCTACACACAGAATATAGGCATGCCGCATATAATTTTAATCAGCAGAAGCTGCTGATGCCCCTAGGCATATCAAATGCCCTAGGCAATTGCCTAGTTTGCCTATGCCTATGGCCGGCTCTGCTGATAGATGACACAGGGGGAAGGTGATGTTGTGCTGAGAGACGATGCAGGGGGAGGTGATGGTGTGCTGAGAGACGACACAGGGGGAGGTGATGGTGTGCTGAGAGATGAGATAAGGGGGAGGTGATGCTGTGCTAAGAGACGACACAGGGGGGAGGTGATGGTGTGCTGACAGATGACACAGGGGGAGGTGATGCTGTGCTGAGAAATGACACAGAGGGAGGTGATGGTGTGCTGAAAGACGACACAAGGGGAGGTGATGGTGTGCTGAGAGATGATACAGAGGGAGGTGATGGTGTGCTGAGAGATGACACAAGGGGAGGTGATGGTGTGCTGAGAGCCAACACAGGGGGAGGTGATGGTGTGCTGAGAGATTACGTAGGGGGAGGCGATGGTGTGCTGAGAGACGACACAGGGGGGAGGTGTTGGTGTGCTGAAAGACAACAAAGAGGAGGTGATGGTGTGCTGAGAGATGACACAGGGGGGTGATGGTGTGCTGAGAGACGACTCAGGGGGACGTGATGGTGTGCTGAGAGATGACACAGGGGGAGGTGATGGTGTGCTGAGAGACGACTCAGGGAGAGGTGATGGTGTGCTGAGAGATGACACAGGGGGAAGGTGATGTTGTGCTGAGAGACGATGCAGGGGGAGGTGATGGTATGCTGAAAGACGTCACAGGGGGGAGGTGATGGAATGCTGAAAGAAAACAAAGGGGGAGGTGATGGTGTGCTGAGAGACGACACAAGGGAGAGGTGATGGTGTGCTGAGAGACGACGTAGGGGGAGGTGATTGTGTGCTGAGAGACGACACAGGGGGAGGTGATGGTGTGCTGCGTGACGACGTAGGTGGAGGTGATGGTGTGCTGAGAGATGAGACAGCGGCGAGGTGATGGTGTGCTTAGAGATGACACAGGGGGAGGTGATGGTGTGCTGAGAAATGACACAGAGGGAGGTGATGGTGAGCTGAAAGATGACACAGGGGGAGGTGATGGTGTGCTGAGAGACGACGTAGGGGGAGGTGATGGTGTGCTGAGAGATGACACAAGGGGGGTGATGGTGTGCTGAGTGACGGCGTAGGGGGAGGTGATGGTGTGCTGAGTGATGACGTAGGTGGAGGTGATGGTGTGCTGAGAGACGACACAGGGGGAGGTGATGGTGTGCTAAGAGATGACACAGGTGATGGTGTGCTGAGAGATGACATAGGGGGAGGTGATGGTGTGCTGAGAGACATTGCAGGGGGAGGTGATGGTGTGCTGAGAGATGACACAGGGGGAGGTGATGGTGTGCTGAGAGACGACTCAGGGGGAGGTGATGGTGTGCTGAGAAATAACACAGGGGGAGGTGATGGTGTGCTGAGAGATGACACAGGGGGAAGGTGATGTGCTGAGAGACGATGCAGGGGCAGGTGACGGTGTGCTGAGAGATGACACAGGGGGAGGTGATGGTGTGCTGAGAGAAGAGACAGGGGGAAGGTGATGCTGTGCTAAGAGACGACACAGGGGGGAGGTGATAATGTGCTGAGAGATGACACAGGGGGAGGTGATGCTGTGCTGAGAAATGACACAGAGGTTGGTGATGGTGTGCTGAAAGACGACACAAGGGGAGGTGATGGTGTGCTGAGAGATGATACAGAGGGAGGTGATGGTGTGCTGAGAGATGACACAGGGGGAGGTGATGGTGTGCTGAGAGCCAACGCAGGGGGAGGTGATGGAGTGCTGAGAGATGACGTAGGGGGAGGTGATGGTGTGCTGAGAGACGACACAGGGGGGAGGTGATGGTGTGCTGAAAGACAACAAAGAGGAGGTGATGGTGTGCTGAGAGATGACACAGGGGGGTGATGGTGTGCTGAGAGATGACTCAGGGGGACGTGATGGTGTGCTGAGAGATGACACAGGGGAAGGTGATGGTGTGCTGAGAGACGACACAGGGGGAGGTGATGGTGTGCTGCGTGACGATGTAGGGGGAGGTGATGGTGTGCTGAGAGATGAGACGGGGGGAGGTGATGGTGTGCTTAGAGATGACACAGGGGGAGGTGATGGAGTGCTGAGAAATGACACAGAGGGAGGTGATGGTGAGCTGAAAGATGACACAGGGGGAGGTGATGGTGTGCTGAGAGATGACACAAGGGGGTTATGGTGTGCTGAGTGACGACGTAGGGGGAGGTGATGGTGTGCTGAGAGACAACGTAGGCGGGAGGTGATGGTGTGCTGAGAGATGACACAAGGGGGGTGATGGTGTGCTGAGTTACGACGTAGGGGTAGGTGATGGTGTGCTGAGAGACGACACAGGGGGAGGTGATGGTGTGCTGAGAGATGACACAGGGGGAGGTGATGGTGTGCTGAGAGATGACATAAGGGGAGTTGATGGTGTGCTGAGAGACATTGCAGGGGGAGGTGATGGTGTGCTGAGAGATGACACAGGGGTAGGTGATGGTGTGCTGAGAGACGACTCAGGAAGAGGTGATGGTGTGCTGAGAAATAACACAGGGGGAGGTGATGGTGTGCTGAGAGATGACACAGGGGGAGGTGATGGTGTGCTGAGAGAAGAGACAGGGGGGAGGTGATGCTGTGCTAAGAGACGACACAGGGGGGAGGTGATGGTGTGCTGAGAAATAACACAGGGGGAGGTGATGGTGTGCTGAGAAATAACACAGGGGGAGGTGATGGTGTGCTGAGAGATGACACAGGGGGAAGGTGATGTGCTGAGAGATGATGCAGGGGCAGGTGACGGTATGCTGAGAGACGACACAGGGGGAGGTGATGGTGTGCTGAGAGAAGAGACAGGGGGGAGGTGATGGTGTGCTAAGAGACGACACAGGAGGGAGGTGATGGTGTGCTGAGAGATGACACAGGGGGAGGTGATGGTGTGCTGAGAGACGACACAGGGGGGAGGTGATGGTGTGCTGAGAGATGACACAGGGGAGGTGATGGTGTGCTGAGAGATGACACAGGGGGAGGTGATGGTGTGCTAAGAGACGACACAGGAGGGAGGTGATGGTGTGCTGAGAGATGACACAGGGGGAGGTGATGGTGTGCTGAGAGACGACACAGGGGGGAGGTGATGGTGTGCTGAGAGATGACACAGGGGAGGTGATGGTGTGCTGAGAAATGACACAGAGGGAGGTGATGGTGTGCTGAGAGACGACACAAGGGGGGTAATGGTGTGCTGAGAGATGATACTGAGGGAGGTGATGGTGTGCTGAAAGACGACACAAGGGGAGTTGATGGTGTGTTGAGAGCCAACACAGGGGGAGGTGATGGTGTGCTGAGAGACGACACAGGGGGGAGGTGATGGTGTGCTGAAAGACAACAAAGAGGAGGTGATGGTGTGCTGAGAGATGATACAGGGGGGTGATGGTGTGCTGAGAGACGACTCAGGGGGACGTGATGGTGTGCTGAGAGATGACACAGGGGCAGGTGATGGTGTACTGAGAGACGACTCAGGGAGAGGTGATGGTGTGCTGAGAGACAGAGCCGGCCCTAACCAATATGATGCCCTAGGCAAGATTTTGGCTGGTGCCCCCTAGCACCACCGCTGGTTCCGCCTCTGACCTTGCACCTCTTTCCCAGCACCATCACCCCTCACCCATAGCAGTCCTTATTTTGGTGTTTGTACCCCCAATATTTTAAATAGGAACAGTTCGCACATTTGGCACATAGCACAAAAAGGGGGGTGTTTTTGCTGGCAAGGGGCATGGTCACACAATAGTAACCCCAATTCCAATTACGCCCCACAGTACTGCAACTTTATTCACATTTTATCATGCGATAGTGTCCATAATTCATATTACATCCCACAGTAGTATCACTTTACCGTATAAACGTTACTCCTCACAGTAGAGCCCCTTATTCACATTACATCGCACTGAATTGCTCCTTATTCACATTACACCACACCCTATTGCTCTTTATTCACATTAGACGACACAGTAGTGCCCTTTCTATATGCAACGACACATAGTAGAGCACCTTATACACATAATGCCACAGAATAATGCCCCTTACACATATGCCACACATTAGTGCCCCTATATGCATAATGACACACATACAGTAGTACCCTGTTACACATATGCCGCACATTATTAATGCCCTTATACACATAATGACACACATAGTGCCTCTTACACATATGTTGCACATTATAAATGCATTTTTACATGACACACATAATGCTCCTTACACATATTCTGAACACTACTGCGCAACCAACCCACTCACATGCACACAGCACTCACACTGCCACTAACACTGTGACCTCTGCCTCTGCTTGGATACAGATGTGTCCTCATAAATCTTGCCTCAATGCTAATGTTGGGCACCTTTTTTTTTATGAAAATGCATCTTATTTGCATTGCTATGTGGCTTGGATGCACAAGCTGCTTCTGCTGATTAAAATGATATGCAGCATGCCTATATTCTGTGTGAGACTGTGGCTGTATCTGCATATGAAATGCTACACACAGAATATAGGCATGCCGCATATAATTTTAATCAGCAGAAGCTGCTGATGCCCCTAGGCATATCAAATGCCCTAGGCAATTGCCTAGTTTGCCTATGCCTATGGCCGGCTCTGCTGATAGATGACACAGGGGGAAGGTGATGTTGTGCTGAGAGACGATGCAGGGGGAGGTGATGGTGTGCTGAGAGACGACACAGGGGGAGGTGATGGTGTGCTGAGAGATGAGACAAGGGGGAGGTGATGCTGTGCTAAGAGACGACACAGGGGGGAGGTGATGGTGTGCTGAGAGATGACACAGGGGGAGGTGATGCTGTGCTGAGAAATGACACAGAGGGAGGTGATGGTGTGCTAAAAGACGACACAAGGGGAGGTGATGGTGTGCTGAGAGATGATACAGAGGGAGGTGATGGTGTGCTGAGAGATGACACAAGGGGAGGTGATGGTGTGCTGAGAGCCAACACAGGGGGAGGTGATGGTGTGCTGAGAGATTACGTAGGGGGAGGTGATGGTGTGCTGAGAGACGACACAGGGGGGAGGTGTTGGTGTGCTGAAAGACAACAAAGAGGAGGTGATGGTGTGCTGAGAGATGACACAGGGGGGTGATGGTGTGCTGAGAGACGACTCAGGGGGACGTGATGGTGTGCTGAGAGATGACACAGGGGGAGGTGATGGTGTGCTGAGAGACGACTCAGGGAGAGGTGATGGTGTGCTGAGAGATGACACAGGGGGAAGGTGATGTTGTGCTGAGAGACGATGCAGGGGTAGGTGATGGTGTGCTAAATGACGTCACAGGGGGGAGGTGATGGAATGCTGAAAGAAAACAAAGGGGGAGGTGATGGTGTGCTGAGAGACGACACAAGGGAGAGGTGATGGTGTGCTGAGAGACGACGTAGGGGGAGGTGATGGTGTGCTGAGAGACGACACAGGGGGAGGTGATGGTGTGCTGCGTGACGACGTAGGTGGAGGTGATGGTGTGCTGAGAGATGAGACAGCGGCGAGGTGATGGTGTGCTTAGAGATGACACAGGGGGAGGTGATGGTGTGCTGAGAAATGACACAGAGTTAGGTGATGGTGAGCTGAAAGATGACACAGGGGGAGGTGATGGTGTGCTGAGAGATGACACAAGGGGGTGATGGTGTGCTGAGTGACGACGTAGGGGAGAGGTGATGGTGTGCTGAGTGACGACGTAGGGGGAGGTGATGGTGTGCTGAGAGACGACACTGGGGGGAGGTGATGGTGTGCTGAGAGATGACACAGGGGGAGGTGATGGTGTGCTGAGAGATGACATAGGGGGAGGTGATGGTGTGCTGAGAGACATCGCAGGGGGAGGTGATGGTGTGCTGAGAGATGACACAGGGGGAGGTGATGGTGTGCTGAGAGACGACTCAGGGAGAAGTGATGGTGTGCTGAGAAATAACACAGGGGGAAGTGATGGTGTGCTGAGAGATGACACA
Source organism: Pseudophryne corroboree (assembly GCF_028390025.1). Lineage (NCBI taxonomy): Eukaryota > Metazoa > Chordata > Amphibia > Anura > Myobatrachidae > Pseudophryne > Pseudophryne corroboree. The sequence goes on along the minus strand of NC_086454.1, from coordinate 38,648,819 downwards.
GGGGGAAGGTGATGTGCTGAGAGACGATGCAGGGGGAGGTGATGGTGTGCTGAGAGACGACACGGGGAGGTGATGGTGTGCTGAGAGATGAGACAGGGGGGAGGTGATGCTGTGCTAAGAGATGACACAGGGGGGAGGTGATGGTGTGCTGAGAGATGACACAGGGGGATGTGATGGTGTGCTGAGAAATGACACAGAGGGAGGTGATGGTGTGCTGAGAGACGACACAAGGGGGGTAATGGTGTGCTGAGAGACGACACAAGGGGGGTAATGGTGTGCTGAGAGATGATACTGAGGGAGGTGATGGTGTGCTGAAAGACGACACAAGGGGAGGTGATGGTGTGCCGAGAGATGATACAGAGGGAGGTGATGGTGTGCTGAGAGATGACACAGGGGGAGGTGATGGTGTGCTGAAAGCCAACACAGGGGGAGGTGATGGTGTGCTGAGAGATGACACAAGGGAGAGGTGATGGTGTGCTGAGAGACGACGTAGGGGGAGGTGATGGTGTGCTGAGAGACGACACAGGGGGAGGTGATGGTGTGCTGCGTGAAGACGTAGGTGGAGGTGATGGTGTGCTGAGAGATGAGACAGCGGCGAGGTGATGGTGTGCTTAGAGATGACACAGGGGGAGGTGATGGTGTGCTGAGAAATGACACAGAGGGAGGTGATGGTGAGCTGAAAGATGACACAGGGGGAGGTGATGGTGTGCTGAGAGATGACACAAGGGGGTGATGGTGTGCTGAGTGACGACGTAGGGGAGAGGTGATGGTGTGCTGAGTGACGATGTAGGGGGAGGTGATGGTGTGCTGAGAGACGACACTGGGGGGAGGTGATGGTGTGCTGAGAGCTGACACAGGGGGAGGTGATGGTGCGCTGAGAGATGACATAGGGGGAGGTGATGGTGTGCTGAGAGACATCGCAGGGGGAGGTGATGGTGTGCTGAGAGATGACACAGGGGAAGGTGATGGTGTGCTGAGAGACGACTCAGGGAGAAGTGATGGTGTGCTGAGAAATAACACAGGGGGAGGTGATGGTGTGCTGAGAGATGACACAGGGGGAAGGTGATGTGCTGAGAGACGATGCAGGGGGAGGTGATGGTGTGCTGAGAGACGACACGGGGAGGTGATGGTGTGCTGAGAGATGAGACAGGGGGGAGGTGATGCTGTGCTAAGAGATGACACAGGGGGGAGGTGATGGTGTGCTGAGAGATGACACAGGGGGATGTGATGGTGTGCTGAGAAATGACACAGAGGGAGGTGATGGTGTGCTGAGAGACGACACAAGGGGGGTAATGGTGTGCTGAGAGATGATACTGAGGGAGGTGATGGTGTGCTGAAAGACGACACAAGGGGAGGTGATGGTGTGCCGAGAGATGATACAGAGGGAGGTGATGGTGTGCTGAGAGATGACACAGGGGGAGGTGATGGTGTGCTGAAAGCCAACACAGGGGGAGGTGATGGTGTGCTGAGAGATGACGTAGGGGGAGGTGATGGTGTGATGAGAGATGACATAGGGGGGAGGTGATGGTGTGCTGAGAGATGACACAGGGGGAGGTGATAGTGTGCTGAGAGATGACACAAGGGGGGTGATGATGTGCTGAGAAACGACACTGGGGGAGTTGATGGTGTGCTGAAAGACGACACAAGGGAAGGTGATGGTATGCTGAGAGATGATAAAGAGGGAGGTGATGGTGTGCTGAGAGATGACACAGGGGGAGGTGATGGTGTGCTGAGAGCCGACACAGGGGGAGGTGATGTTGCGCTGAGTAACGACACATGGGGAGGTGATGGTGTGCTAAGAGACAATGCAGAGGGAGGTGATAGTGTGCTGAGAGACGACGCTAGGGGTAGGTGATGGTGTGCTGAGAGACGACGCAGGGGGAGGTGATGGTGTGCTGAGAGATGACACAGGGGGAGGTGATGGTGTGCTTAGAGATGACATAGGGGGAGGTGATGACGTGCTGAGAGACTTCGCAGGGGGAGGTGATGGTGTGCTGAGAGACGGCACAGGGGGGTGATGGTGTGCTGAGAGACGACATAGGGGGGTGATGGTGTGCTGAGAGATGACACAGGGGGAGGTGATGGTGTGCTGACAGATGACACAGGGGGAGGTGATGGTGTGCTGAGTGACGACTCAGGGAGAGGTGATGGTGTGCTGAGAAATAACACAGGGGGAGGTGATGGTGTGCTGAGAGACGACGCTGGGGGAGGTCATGGTGTGCTGAGAGACGACACAGGGGGAGGTGATGGTGTGCTGAGAGATGACACAGGGGGAGGTGATGGTGTGCTGAGAGATGACATAGCGGGAGGTGATGGTGTGCTGAGAGACATCGCAGGGGGAGGTGATGGTGTGCTGAGAGATGACACAGGGGTAGGTGATGGTGTGCTGAGAGACGACTCAGGGAGAGGTGATGGTGTGCTGAGAAATAACACAGGGGGAGGTGATGGTGTGCTGAGAGATGACACAGGGGGAAGGTGATGTGCTGAGAGACGATGCAGGGGGAGGTGATGGTGTGCTGAAAGACGACACAGGGGGAGGTGATGGTGTGCTGAGAGTTGAGACAGGGGGGAGGTGATGCTGTGCTAGGAGACGACACAGGGGGGAGGTGATGGTGTGCTAAGAGATGACACAGGGGGAGGTGATGGTGTGATGAGAAATGACACAGAGGGAGGTGATGGTGTGCTGAGAGACGACACAAGGGGGATGATGGTGTGCTGAGAGATGATACTGAGGGAGGTGATGGTGTGCTGAAAGACGACACAAGGATAGGTGATGGTGTGATGAGAGATGACACAGGGGGAGGTGATGGTGTGCTGAAAGCCAACACAGGGGGAGGTGATGGTGTGCTGAGAGATGACGTATGGGGAGGTGATGGTGTGCTGAGAGACGACACAGGGTGAGGTGATGGTGTGCTGAGAGATGACACAGGGGGAGGTGATGGTGTGCTGAGAGATGACACAAGGGGGGTGATGATGTGCTGAGAAACGACACAGGGGGAATTGATGGTGTGCTGAAAGACGACACAGGGGGAGGTGATGGTGTGCTGAGATAGGACACAAGGGGGGTGATGGTGTGCTGAGAGATGATACTGAGGGAGGTGATGGTGTGCTGAAAGACGACACAAGGGGAGGTGATGGTGTGCTGAGAGATGATACAGAGGGAGGTGATGGTGTGCTGAGAGATGACACAGGGGGAGGTGATGGTGTGCTGAAAGCCAACACAGGGGGAGGAGATGGTGTGCTGAGAGATGACGTAGGGGGAAGTGATGGTGTGCTGAGAGACGACACAGGGGGAGGTGATGGTGTGCTGAGAGCCAACACAGGGGGAGGTGATGTTGTGCTGAGTGACGACATATGGGGAGGTGATGGTGTGCTGAGAGACAACACGTGGGAGGTGATGCTGTGCTGAGAGACGACGCAGGGGGAGTTGATGGTGTGCTGAGAGACGATGCAGAGGGAGGTGATAGTGTGCTGAGAGACGACGCTGGGGGGAGGTGATGGTGTGTGGGGAGACGACGCAAGGGGAGGTGATGGTGTGCAGAGAGATGACACAGTGGGAGGTGATGGTGTGCTGAGAGATGACATAGGGGCAGGTGATGACGTGCTGAGAGACATCGCAGGGGGAGGTGATGGTGTGCTGAGAGACGACACAGGGAGGTGATGGTGTGCTGAGAGATGACACAGGGGGGTGATGGTGTGCTGAGAGATGACACAGGTTGAGGTGATGGTGTGCTGAGAGATGACACAGGGGGAGGTGATGGTGTGCTGAGAGACGACTCAGGGAGAGGTGATGGTTTGCTGAGAAATAACACAGGGGGAGGTGATGGTGTGCTGAGAGACGACGCTGGGGGGAGGTGATGGTGTGCTGAGAGACGACTCGGGGAGGTGATGGTTTGCTGAGAGATGACACAGGGGGAGGTGATGGAGTGCTGGAAGACGACAAAGGGGGAGGTGATGGTGTGCTGAGAGATGACACAAGGGAGAGGTGATGGTGTGCTGAGAGATGACACAGGAGGAGGTGATGGTGTGCTGAGAGACGACTCAGGGAGAGGTGATGGTGTGCTGAGAGATGATGCAGGGAGAGGTGATGGTGTGCTGAGAAATAACACAGGGGGAGGGGATGGTGTGCTGAGAGATGACACAGGGGGAAGGTGATGTTGTGCTGAGAGACGACACAGGGGGAGGTGATGTGTGCTGAGAGATGATGCAGGGGAAGGAGATTTTGTGCTGAGAGACAACACGTGGGAGGTGATGGTGTGCTGAGAGATGACACAGGAGGAGGTGATGGTGTGCTGAGAGACGACTCAGGGAGAGGTGATGGTGTGCTGAGAGATGATGCAGGGAGAGGTGATGGTGTGCTGAGAAATAACACAGGGGGAGGGGATGGTGTGCTGAGAGATGACACAGGGGGAAGGTGATGTTGTGCTGAGAGACGACACAGAGGGAGGTCATGGTGTGCTGAGAGACGATGCAGAGGGAGGTGATGGTGTGCTGAGAGACGACGCTGGGGGGAGGTGATGGTGTGCTGAGAGACGACGCAGGGGGAGGTGATGATGTGCTGAGAGAAGACACAGGGGGAGGTGATGGTGTGCTGAGAGATGACACAGAGGGAGGTGATGGTGTGCTGAGAGACGATGCAGAGGGAGGTGATGGTGTGCTGAGAGACGACGCTGGGGGGAGGTGATGGTGTGCTGAGAGACGACGCAGGGGGGAGGTGATGATGTGCTGAGAGAAGACACAGGGGGAGGTGATGGTGTGCTGAGAGACGACACAGGGAGAGGTGACGGTGTGCTGAGAGACGACTCAGGGGGAGGTGATGGTGTGCTGAGAGACGACACAGGGGGAGGTGATGGTGTGCTGAGAGACGACTCAGAGAGAGGTGATGGTGTGCTGAGAGACGACTCAGGGAGAGGTGATGGTGTGCTGAGAAATAACACGGGTAGGTGATGGTGTGCTGAGAGATGACACAGGGGGAAGGTGATGTTGTGTTGAGAGACAATGCAGGGGGAGGTGATGGTGTGCTGAGAAACAACCCAGGGAGAGGTGATGGTGTGCTGAGAGACGACACAGGGGGGAGGTGATGGTGTGCTGAGAGATGACACAAGGGGGGTGATGGTGTTCTGAGAAACGACACAGGGGGAGGAGATGGTGTGCTGAAAGATGACACAAGGGGAGCTGATGGTGTGCTGAGAGATGATACAGAGGGAGGTGATGGTGTGCTGAGAGATGATACAGAGGGAGGTGATGGTGTGCTGGGAGATGACACAGGGGGAGGTGATGGTGTGCTGAGAGATGACATAGGGGGAGGTGATGACGTGCTGAGAGACGACATAGGGAGGTGATGGTGTGCTGAGAGACGACATAGGGGGTGATGGTGTGCTGAGAGACGACTCAGGGGGAGGTAATGGTGTGCTGAGAGATGACACAGGGGGAGGTGATGGTGTGCTGAGAGACGACTCAGGGAGAGTTGATGGTATGCTGAGAGACGATGCAGGGAGAGGTGATGGTGTGCTGAGAAATAACACAGGGGAGGTGATGGTGTGCTGAGAGATGACACAGGGGGAAGGTGATGTTGTGCTGAGAGACGATGCAGGGGGAGGTGATGGTGTGCTGAGAAATAACACGGGGAGGTGATGGTGTGTCATCTCTCAGCACACCATCACCTCAACCTGTGCTGAGAGATGACACAGGGGGAGGTGATGTTGTGCTGAGTGACGACACATGGGGAGGTGATGGTGTGCTGAGAGACAACACGTGGGAGGTGATGGTGTGCTGAGAGACGACGCAGGGGGAGGTGATGGTGTGCTGAGAGACGATGCAGAGGGAGGTGATAGTGTGCTGAGAGACGACGCTGGGGGGAGGTGATGGTGTGCTGAGAGACGACGCAGGGGGAGGTGATGGTGTGCTGAGAGATGACACAGGGGGAGGTGATGGTGTGCTGAGAGATGACATAGGGGGAGGTGATGACGTGCTGAGAGACATCGCAAGGGGAGGTGATGACGTGCTGAGAGACATCGCAGGGGGAGGTGATGGTGTGCTGAGAGACGACACAGGGGGGTGATGGTGTGCTGAGAGACGACATAGGGGGGTGATGGTGTGCTGAGAGATGACACAGGGGGAGGTGATGGTGTGCTGAGAGATGACACAGGGGGAAGTGATGGTGTGCTGAGAGATGACTCAGGGAGAGGTGATGGTGTGCTGAGAAATAACACAGGGGGAGGTGATGGTATGTTGAGAGATGACACAGGGGGAGGTGATGGTGTGCTGAGAGATGACACAGGGGGGGGTGATGGTGTGCTGAGAGATGACACAGGGGGAGGTGATGGTGTGCTGAGAGATGACACAGGGGGAGGTTATGGTGTGCTGAGAGATGACACAGGGGGAGGTGATGGTGTGCTGAGAGACGTGTGATTGCACATTACCACTAAGAATAGCTCACATGTCCTTGCAGAGCATCACAGGAATCACAGATGCCTGTGTGATTGCACCTTACCACTAAGGGGGTCATTCCGAGTTGATCGCTAGCTGCAGTTGTTCGCAGCACAGTGATGTCTGTTCTGCGCATGCGTATGCGGCGCATTGCTCTCGCGCTTCATACGAGCACAACGAACAATGTAGTTTTGCACAGGGTCTAGCGAAGCATTTCAGTGACACTGGTGTCCGCAGTGTAATTGACATGAAGTGGGCGTTTCTGGGTGTCAACTGACCGTTTTCAGCGAGTGTTCGGAAAAACGCAGGCGTGGCTGGGCGGGTTTGTGATGTCAAAACAGGAACAGAACAGTCTGAAGTCATCGCAAGCGCTGAGGTTTTTAGCTACTCTGAAACTGCAAAAAAAAACTTTGTAGCCGCTCTGCGATCCTTTCGTTCGCACTTCTGCTCAGCTAAAATACACTCCCAGTGGGAGGCAGCATAGCGTTTGCACGGCTGCTAAAAACTGCTAGCGAGCGATCAACTCGGAATGACCCCCTAAGAATGGATCACATGTCCTTGCAGTGCATCACAGGGTGCACGGTTGCCTGTGTGATTGCACCTTACCACTAATAGTGGATTACATGTCCTTGCAGAGCATTACAGGGACCACAGCCGCCTGTGTGATTACACCTTACCACTAAGAATGGATCACATATCCTTGCAGTGCATCACAGGGAGCACGGCCGCCTGTGTGATTGCACCTTACCACTAATAGTGGATTACATGTCCTTGCAGTGCATCACAGGGAGCACGGCCGCCTGTGTGATTGCACCTTACCACTAATAGTGGATTACATATCCTTGCAGTGCATCACAGGGAGCACGGCCGCCTGTGTGATTGCACCTTATCACTAATAGTGGATTACATGTCCTTGCAGAGCATCACAGGGAGCACGGCCGCCTGTGTGATTGCACCTTACCACTAATAGTGGATTACATATCCTTGCAGTGCATCACAGGGAGCACGGCCGCCTGTGTGATTGCACCTTATCACTTTAGTGGATTACATATCCTTGCAGTGCATCACAGGGAGCACGGCCGCCTGTGTGATTGCACCTTACCACTAATAGTGGATTACATGTCCTTGCAGAGCATCACAGGGAGCACGGCCGCCTGTGTGATTGCACCTTACCACTAATAGTGGATTACATGTCCTTGCAGAGCATCACAGGGAGCAAGGCCGCCTGTGTGATTGCACCTTACCACTAATAGTGGATTACATGTCCTTGCAGAGCATTACAGGGAGCACGGCCGCCTGTGTGATTGCACCTTACCACTAATAGTGGATTACATATCCTTGCAGTGCATCACAGGGAGCACGGCCGCCTGTGTGATTACACTTTACCACTAATAGTGGATTACATGTCCTTGCAGAGCATCACAGGGAGCACAACCGCCTGTGTGATTGCACCTTACCACTAATAGTGGATTATATATCCTTGCAGTGCATCACAGGGAGCACGGCCGCCTGTGTGATTGCACCTTACCACTAATAGTGGATTACATATCCTTGCAGTGCATCAGAGGGAGTACGGCCGCCTGTGTGATTGCACCTTATCACTAATAGTGGATTACATGTCCTTGCAGAGCATCACAGGGAGCACGGCCGCCTGTGTGATTGCACCTTACCACTAATAGTGGATTACATGTCCTTGCAGTGCATCACAGGGAGCACGGCCGCCTGTGTGATTGCACCTTATCACTAATAGTGGATTACATGTCCTTGCAGAGCATCACAGGGAGCACAGCCGCCTGTGTGATTGCACCTTATCACTAATAGTGGATTACATGTCCTTGCAGAGCATCACAGGGAGCACGGCCGCCTGTGTGATTGCACCTTACCACTAATAGTGGATTACATGTCCTTGCAGAGCATCTCAGGGAGCACGGCCGCCTGTGTGATTGCACCTTACCACTAATAGTGGATTAAATGTCCTTGCAGAGTATCACAGGGAGCACGGCCGCCTGTGTGATTGCACATTACCACTAATAGTGGATTACATGTCCTTGCAGAGCATCACAGGGAGCACAGCCGCCTGTGTGATTGCACCTTACCACTAATAGTGGATTACATGTCCTTGCAGAGCATTACAGGGAGCACAGCCGCCTGTGTGATTGCACCTTACCACTAATAGTGGATTACATGTCCTTGCAGAGCATTACAGGGAGCACAGCCGCCTGTGTGATTGCACCTTACCACTAATAGTGGATTACATGTCCTTGCAGAGCATTACAGGGAGCATAGCCGCCTGTGTGATTGCACCTTACCACTAATAGTGGATTACATGTCCTTGTAGAGCATTACAGGGAGCACAGCCGCCTGTGTGATTGCACCATACTACTTTGCATCTTTGTTATTTGAAACAATACTAAAAGGTTTGTGCACTTATTCGGCCCCATATCTGAAATTGTCCGGTGACTCAGAGGAGATTCGCTCATCCCAGATACGCAGAGAAAAAACATAAGGGGACAACCTGGAGGGGATTTTAACTCTGTTTATTTCCCAACATAACACAAGATATTAATGTGCTTTTCATTTCACCATCTCTGAAGGTTCCTGAACTGTTATCACATCTCCGCCTGTAGCAGCCATTCCTGCAGGTAGCCCCTTTCATCTGGGTCTCCGGTCTTGCCTGCTAAGCCTTATATCAAACGCACCATTGCTCAGAACTGCCAGCAGCTGCAGCATCAGAGGCTTGCTCCCAGCCAGAGACAGGGACGGGCTGTCTGCTCCTCTTCATAATGGCCTGGCACAGGCAATTCTCTCAGTGCTCTGGCTGCCAGTGCATGCTGAGACTTGTAGTGCGACAGGCGATGAAAGCAATAGGATGGCTGTCTCTGCTCTAGGCTAATCTTATGCAGGCCTTGGATGTGGCTGCGGATGGAAGGGTATGCTGGGATTTGTTGTTCGGCAACAATTAGAAGAACAGGTTTACTAAAGCCTTGTTTACAGTATTGGCATTTAAGCCGAAGCAACCACTTTTTTTTACAGAAAACATTGTAGAAAATGGCAATTTTTTCCTATTAACCTTCTGACACCTAATAAACCATTTACTCAGGGAAGGAACTGACATTTCTGTGCCTGGATATTTGTATGTAATCACAGAGGAATTACTGTAAAATGTATGAAAAAAGTGCAACGGTGACTGGCTACAGCAACAATATAACATTCTGCATTGCTCCAGATCAGCAGGGGGATACGGTCATTAGGGTGACCACACTTAGGTCGACAGTTATTAGGTCGACCACTATTGGTCGACGTGCATTAGATCAACATGGTCAGTAGATCGACTTGGTCACTAGGTCGACATGTACTATGTTGACATGGAAAAAGTGTCTCACTTTTCTTTCATTTTTTGAACTTTTTCATTCTTTACCATCCACACGGACTACGATTGGGAACGGGAACCTGTGCCAAGCGCAGCGGTAGAGGAGTGAGGCACCTTGCCCGAAGCACGGTGAGCGAAGCGAGAAGAAAACAACACCAAAAATTGAGAAAACGACACCAAAAAAGTAAAACGAAGATAACGACACCAAAAAATGAGAAAACTACACCAAAAACGTAAAACGAAGAAAACGACACCAAAAAAGTAAAAAAAACTCATGTCTACCTTTTTCCTTGTTGACCTTGTTCATGTCGACCTAATGACTGTGTCGACCTAGTCACTGTCGACCAATAGTGGTCGACCTAATGACTGTCGACCTAAGTGTGGTTGACCTAATGACTCATACCCATCAGCAGGACGGGAGCTAATTTACATAATTTTTGTTTGCATTTTTTGTTTTTTTACGGGAACATGACCACTTTTTATGTTACATAGGGTCAGGACTGGATTGGCCATCTGGGATTCTGGCAAATGCCAGAAGGGCCGATGACCTGATGGGCCGGAGCAGCTTAATCGGCTGGCTGAGCAACTCTGCTCGGCTGTATGGCAGACAGAGAGCCAGGGGCTGGCCGAGAAGCTCTGCCTCCCGGGTCTCTGCCCTTGTCGTGCACGCATGCGCTAGAATGCTGGGGCTTTTCCTGACCCACAATCCGTCCCTCATAGGGTGGATACAGTGGGGTAAATGTATTAAAGGTCAATATGGGAAGGAAGGGGTACCAGCGCACGTTATGTGCGCTGACACCGCCCCCGCCCCCCATGTATGACAGCGGCAGTGTGTCCGTGTCTATATTGGCGCCGCTATCTACAAGATAGTGCGCCGATATGCAGGGAACGGTCAGTGGTTTTGACCGTTCCGACACCTGCAGCTGTCGATTTCAACAGCGGGAACGGCGCTTGCAAGAGGACGTCTATTAGAAAAGACTGCGGCAGTACTTGTACCAAGACGATGCCTGTTCTGTTACAGATGAAACACATTTTAAAAATAAATAAAAAAATTTTTAGCATTTAAAGGTTTTGAAAACAAAATTCTAAAGTTTTGAATGTTTTTTTTTTTTTTTTTTTTAGTTATTGGCACCTACAATCCAAATATGAGTTTTCATTTTCACCATGTGTTCACGGTCAGCCAAGTGCGGATATCTACAGAGATTGTCCCGGCAAAAGCGGTAAATTTACCATTTTTTTGAGATAGACTGTGACAACAAGATAATTAGAGTGCCGCAATAAGCCGTTATAAAAAATAAAATAAAAACCTTTGCGGTGACGGCATTCTGGGTTTCGGCCCCGTGAGTCCATCTGCGTCCACTTCTGAATCAGCCCCAGTATCTGCGCTCTATAGACTTCTAAGACAGCGGGAATTTTCAGGTAACTCACGCAAATTTTTGTTTTTGTGGACTTTTTCTCTACTTCAAAGACCACTAGACCAAATACCAAAGTTCCTTTTAAGAAAATAGCAGTGCCGTAACTACAGTACGTGTGTGCCAGGTGTGCCTGGCACACAGCGCAGTTGCCCTGAGGGCGCACGGCCAGCGGCTTGTAATGAGTCAAATTGACTCATTACAAGCCGCCTGTTCTGTGCTGTGTGCGCCCGTGCGCTGCGCTGGAGGAGAGCAGCAGCGCCGGAGGCAGGGAAGGAGGAGGAGGGATGGGGACTGGAGCCGCAGCAGTGCAATGTAATTGGTAGCGGCGCCGCTGCAGCAGTCCCCTCTCCTTTGGAATTGGCTGCCCGGCGCTGCTGTGAATGCTGGGATGCGCTTCCCTCATCCCAGCATTCACAGCGGTAGCCAGCCAATGCGGAAGGAGAGGGGACTGCTGCAGCGGCGCTACTACCAATTACATTGCGCTGCTGCGGCTCCAATCCCCCTCCCTCCTCCTCCTTCTCCCCTGCGGCTGCCCGGGATCTGCCAGCACGAGGAGCCTGACTGTCAGCGGGGAGAGATGATAAGTATCTCTCTCTCTCTATTCTGTCTGCCACAAAGTGTAAAAATGGGACTGTCTGCCGTAATGTGTAAAAAGGGGGACGCTGTCTGCCGTAATGTGTAATAAGGGGGACGCTGTCTGCCGTAATGTGTAAAAAGGGGACGCTGTCTGCCGTAATGTGTAAAAAGGGGGATGCTGTCTGCCGTAATGTGTAAAAAGGGGACGCTGTCTGCCGTAATGTGTAAAAAGGGGGACGCTGTCTTCCGTAATGTGTAAAAAGGGGAACTGGCTGCCGTAATGTGTAATAAGGGGACGCTGTCTGCCGTAATGTGTAAAAAGGGGACGCTGTCTGCCACAATGTGTAAAAAGGGGGACGGTGTCTGCCGTAATGTGTAAAAGGGTCTCTACCTGGTGTAGTGGTGCTACTGTGCAGCGTAATTTGAATAATGGAGACTACTGTGCACCGTAGTATGAATTGGTGTTATTTTGTGGTCACGCCCCTTCCCCATGAAGCCACGCCCCTATCTTGCATAGGGGGGGGGCAATGCCATTTCTTGCACACAGCGCTAAAATGCCTAGTTACAGCACTGGAAAATACTAGTAACTAATAACATTCAGAAATATCTACAGTACTGTATATATAGATATTCCTACTCCTTGGCACATCCGTTGGCGATCTAATTACCATTGCTGCAGCCATTTTTGTGGCTTTGTTAGAGAGAGGTGAATCCTTCAAAATGTTCCCATGGACAAGTCATCTCATTGTTCATATGAGGACAGGATAGCTGTAAGTATGAGTCCCAGGTAGAGTGTTGCCTATAATGTGTCATGCTGAATGTTCCCTTTTATTTTTATTCCTCTTTGACTAACCCAGGGTTTCCCAAACTCATCCTCAAGGCACAACAAGGCTCAACAGTCCAGGTTTTAATGATATCCATGCTTATGCACAGATGGTATAAATAAAGTGAATGATGCACTAATTAAGTCACTTGTGATTAACCATGGATATCCTTAAAACCTAGACTGTAAGGGTGCCTTGAGGACCGAGTATGGGAACCATTGAACTGAACCCCCTGTAGGCTCCATTTATAACATACATATCTCATTCTACTCAGTGAAACACAGAACACTCTGTAAGGTGTAAACTGACTGCCGCTGTGGGAATGTGGGGGTCTGGAAACCAGAAAGAGGGGGAACAATGGGGGTTTAGAGAGAGAGAGAGAGAGAGAGAGAGAGAGAGAGAGAATGAGAATACAGTATGTGTGCAGCTGACTTTGGATTTCCAGCAATGCCTCCATCATCTGCCAGGAGAGCACTTGGCTACTAGACCAGTGTGTCAGCATGTGTTTTCTATAAAAACTTTTTTAATCTTGCTACTGGGCCACTGAGCCAGGACAGCTCATTTAAATAAGTGTAATGGCTTCTCAATATTATCTACCCACCAGGGGCAACATCAAAGTACCACAATCCATGGCCTTCACCAAAATGCCCAGAGCAGCTGAGCCAAACTCTACACTTAAGTAGGGAGACTTGTCTCAGTGTTTTCAAGTAATGTAGTGCAACTCCCAAGGTTCTAAAGAGGTTTCCCTGCCAGGGGTTTTGGGTATCTGGGTGGAATATAGACAGTAAATAGACAGGCAGTCAATAAGTCGACAGCAGATGGTCGAAAGTCAGAAGTTCGATAAGGTTAAAAGTAGAGATGAGCGGGTTCGGTTTCTCTGAATCCGAACCCGCCAGAACTTCATGTTTTTTTTCACGGGTCCGAGCGACTCGGATCTTCCCGCCTTGCTCGGTTAACCCGAGCGCGCCCGAACGTCATCATGACGCTGTCGGATTCTCGCGAGGCTCGGATTCTATCGCGAGACTCGGATTCTATATAAGGAGCCGCGCGTCGCCGCCATTTTCACACGTGCATTGAGATTGATAGGGAGAGGACGTGGCTGGCGTCCTCTCCGTTTAGAATTAGAATAGATTAGAGAGACACTTGATTTACTAATTTTGGGGAGCATTAGGAGTACTCAGTAGTGTACAGTGCAGAGTTTTGCTGATAGTGACCAGTGACCACCACTTTTATTTATAATCCGTTCTCTGCCTGAAAAAAGCGATACACAGCACACAGTGACTCAGTCACATACCATATCTGTGTGCACTGCTCAGGCTCAGGCCAGTGTGCTGCATCATCTATTATCTATATATAATATTATATATATCTGTCTGACTGCTCAGCTCACACAGCTTATAATTGTGGGGGAGACTGGGGAGCACTACTGCAGTGCCAGTTATAGGTTATAGCAGGAGCCAGGAGTACATAATATATTATATAGTGAGTGACCACCAGACACACAGTGCAGTTTATTTAATATATCCGTTCTCTGCCTGAAAAAAGCGATACACACAGTGACTCAGTCAGTCACATACCATATCTGTGTGCACTGCTCAGGCTCAGGCCAGTGTGCTGCATCATCTATATATATATTATATATCTGTCTGACTGCTCAGCTCACACAGCTTATAATTGTGGGGGAGACTGGGGAGCACTACTGCAGTGCCAGTTATAGGTTATAGCAGGAGCCAGGAGTACATAATATTATATTAAAATTAAACAGTGCACACTTTTGCTGCAGGAGTGCCACTGCCAGTGTGACTAGTGACCAGTGACCTGACCACCAGTATATAATATTAGTAGTATACTATCTCTTTATCAACCAGTCTATATTAGCAGCAGACACAGTACAGTGCGGTAGTTCACGGCTGTGGCTACCTCTGTGTCGGCACTCGGCAGCCCGTCCATAATTGTATATACCACCTAACCGTGGTTTTTTTTTCTTTCTTTATACATACATACTAGTTACGAGTATACTATCTCTTTATCAACCAGTCTATATATTAGCAGCAGACACAGTACAGTGCAGTAGTTCACGGCTGTGGCTACCTCTGTGTCGGCACTCGGCAGCCCGTCCATAATTGTATATACCACCTAACCGTGGTTTTTTTTTCTTTCTTTATACATACATACTAGTTACGAGTATACTATCTCTTTATCAACCAGTCTATATTAGCAGCAGACACAGTACAGTGCGGTAGTTCACGGCTGTGGCTACCTCTGTGTCGGCACTCGGCAGCCCGTCCATAATTGTATATACCACCTAACCGTGGTTTTTTTTTCTTTCTTTATACATACATACTAGTTACGAGTATACTATCTCTTTATCAACCAGTCTATATATTAGCAGCAGACACAGTACAGTGCGGTAGTTCACGGCTGTGGCTACCTCTGTGTCGGCACTCGGCAGCCCGTCCATAATTGTATATACCACCTAACCGTGGTTTTTTTTTCTTTCTTTATACATACATACTAGTTACGAGTATACTATCTCTTTATCAACCAGTCTATATATTAGCAGCAGACACAGTACAGTGCGGTAGTTCACGGCTGTGGCTACCTCTGTGTCGGCACTCGGCAGCCCGTCCATAATTGTATATACCACCTAACCGTGGTTTTTTTTTCTTTCTTTATACATACATACTAGTTACGAGTATACTATCTCTTTATCAACCAGTCTATATATTAGCAGCAGACACAGTACAGTGCGGTAGTTCACGGCTGTGGCTACCTCTGTGTCGGCACTCGGCAGCCCGTCCATAATTGTATATACCACCTAACCGTGGTTTTTTTTTCTTTCTTTATACATACATACTAGTTACGAGTATACTATCTCTTTATCAACCAGTCTATATTAGCAGCAGACACAGTACAGTGCGGTAGTTCACGGCTGTGGCTACCTCTGTGTCGGCACTCGGCAGCCCGTCCATAATTGTATATACCACCTAACCGTGGTTTTTTTTTCTTTCTTTATACATACATACTAGTTACGAGTATACTATCTCTTTATCAACCAGTCTATATATTAGCAGCAGACACAGTACAGTGCGGTAGTTCACGGCTGTGGCTACCTCTGTGTCGGCACTCGGCAGCCCGTCCATAATTGTATATACCACCTAACCGTGGTTTTTTTTTCTTTCTTTATACATACATACTAGTTACGAGTATACTATCTCTTTATCAACCAGTCTATATATTAGCAGCAGACACAGTACAGTGCGGTAGTTCACGGCTGTGGCTACCTCTGTGTCGGCACTCGGCAGCCCGTCCATAATTGTATATACCACCTAACCGTGGTTTTTTTTTCTTTCTTTATACATACATACTAGTTACGAGTATACTATCTCTTTATCAACCAGTCTATATATTAGCAGCAGACACAGTACAGTGCGGTAGTTCACGGCTGTGGCTACCTCTGTGTCGGCACTCGGCAGCCCGTCCATAATTGTATACTAGTATCCAATCCATCCATCTCCATTGTTTACCTGAGGTGCCTTTTAGTTGTGCCTATTAAAATATGGAGAACAAAAATGCCACTCCTAGATGGGCCCGGTGTTTGTGTCGGCCACTAGGGTCGCTAATCTTACTCACACAGCTACCTCATTGCGCCTCTTTTTTTCTTTGCGTCATGTGCTGTTTGGGGAGGGTTTTTTGGAAGGGACATCCTGCGTGACACTGCAGTGCCACTCCTAGATGGGCCCGGTGTTTGTGTCGGCCACTAGGGTCGCTTATCTTACTCACACAGCGACCTCGGTGCAAATTTTAGGACTAAAAATAATATTGTGAGGTGTGAGGTATTCAGAATAGACTGAAAATGAGTGGAAATTATGGTTTTTGAGGTTAATAATACTTTGGGATCAAAATGACCCCCAAATTCTATGATTTAAGCTGTTTTTTAGTGTTTTTTGAAAAAAATACCCGAATCCAAAACACACCCGAATCCGACAAAAAAAATTCGGTGAGGTTTTGCCAAAACGCGGTCGAACCCAAAACACGGCCGCGGAACCGAACCCAAAACCAAAACACAAAACCCGAAAAATTTCAGGCGCTCATCTCTAGTTAAAAGGTCAATGGTTACATTTTTGACAGGTTCAAACAGTTGACAGGATCATAAGATCAACACGTAAAAAGTCAACACTGTTTTTCTTCATGATTTTTAGGATTAGGGTTGGGGGTTATGGTTAGAGCTAGGGTTAGGCACTCTGGCGATGGTTAGGGTTAGGCTGCCAGAGGGGACGGTTAGGGTTAGTGGAGGGTTAGGCTACGGGAGGGTAGGGTTAGGCTAGGGGTGGGCAACAAGCGGCCCGCGGGCCGGATGCGGCCCGCGAACCGATCCTGCCTGGCCCCGCTGTCCCACACAGTGTGGAATGACAAGCGGCCCGACTGGCTGAGCCGCTCGTCATTGCGCTACGTACCTCCCAGACGCGGCGCCGCAGAGGAAATCCCAGTCACGTCACTGCTGACCGGGATTCCCACTGTGACGTCAGGCACTGGGCGGCACGGGGGGCGGGGCCACGGCAGGAACGGGCAGCAGCAGCGACTCTGTGCGGCACCGCGGGCAGCAGGCAGCGGGGATCTGGCATTAGGCAGCGGGGATCTGGCAGCAGGCAGCGGATCTGCCACTGTGAAAAAGGTAAATGGATCTGTGCTTAACTTTAAAAGCTGCTATATAGGTTCAGGGAAGGGGGGTTAGGAGGGGGGGGGGCTGCTATATGGGTTTAGGGGAGAGGGGGAAGAGGGGTATGGACTGCTATATGGGTTTAGGGGAGGGGGGGAAGAGGGGTAGGGACTGCTATATGGGTCCAGCAGGGAAGGGGGGTAGAGACTGCTATATGGGTCTAGGGAAGGGGAGGGGGGGGGGGGTGTTTTCAGCACTGTTTAAAAAAAAAAATATTACTGGATTACTGTGTTTTTTTAGACATCTTGGATTTTGCCTGTAAAAAAACTATGTATGTAATGTATATTGTGGTGTATGTTTGTGTAGTTTTATATATATATATATATATATATATATATATATATATCCACACTATGTTTTTATAGTTATATACGTAACTATGGGCCTAATTCAGACCTGATCGCTAGCAGGTGATTTTTGCACTGCTGCGATCAGGTAGTCGCTGCCTACAGGGGAGGGGAAAATCGCTGTGCAGGGGTGAGATCGCATCTGCAGAGAGCTGCACAAACAGAAGTTTGTGCAGTCTCTGCACAGCCCAGGACTTACTCTTCTAGTGCGATGATCGGGGCCAGAGCTGAGTGCTGACGTCAGAAACTCTCCCTCCAAACGCCTGGTCCCTCCTGCGTTTTTCCGGACACTCCTCTAAAACGCTCAATTGCCACTCACAAACGTCCTCTTCCTCTCAATCACCTTGCGATCGCCCGTGCGATCACTTTGTTCGTACCATCCCATCGCTGCTCGACGCTGCGGACCGGCGCACCTACACATTGCGGTGCATGCGCAGTTCAGACCCGATTTACAAGATATTTTGTGTGTGGCCCTCGACTATTCACTGGAAGTGTTAAGCGGCCCCCCAGCAAAGGGAAGGGATAGCGGTAGGCTGTAGTATGGGAGGGTTAGGTACTAGGGGGTTTGGGTTAGGCTATGGGAGGGTAGGGTTAGGCACTTGGCGGAGAGTTAGGGTTAGACTGTGGAAGTGAACAATTAGGGTAAGGAACTTGGCGAAAGGTTAGGCACCACTGAATAAACTAATTCTTACCAGTTTGGAGACTACGCTTGGTGCTACAATAGCATGCGGTCTACCACAAAGCTTCTAATATAGCATGCACTCTGCCTGGAACATTTCTATCCTGGAACATAGCATGCAAAAACAAAATATCTAAATTATCTAAATAAAACAGAAACAATGTACAGCATTCAAAAATGCCACAAATAGCTGTCGTAAATTACTTCTGATTATTTCTGCAGTGGCAAAAAAATGTATCCTTCAGCAATGAATAAACCCTTCCCCTCCTTCATTACAAATGTTCAGAGAAAAACTCTTATATGTATTTAAAATGGATTGGATGGAGACTTCATTACATAAAGAACAACGAATTGAACCATTCTTTGAGATTTGGGAATCTTTTATTGACACATTAGATATTTCTTTAAAAAAACAAATCCACAATTGTTTCAAAATGACCTTGTGGTATGAGACGAAAATATTTCTATCCGACCCTCCCATACAGTTTCATTGATATCTGATATCTGATGTTGTGTGGGTGAGTGTGTGGGGGGTCATGTGGCTGGGTGTGGTTCATCAAATCGACAGTGTCTAGGTCGACAATGTTTAGGTCGACCACTATAGGTCGACAGTCACTAGGTCGACATGGATGGAAGGTCGACAGGGTTTCTAGGTCGACATGTGCTAGGTCGACAGGTCTAAAGGTCGACATGAGGATTTATTTATTTTTGTGTTGTTTTCTTCGTAGAGTGACCGGGATCCCAAATTAGTGCACCTCGTCCTCTCGCATGGCTCGCTTCGCTCGCCATGTTTCGGGCATGGTGCCTTCGCTCCGCTACCGCTTCGCTCGGCACACTTTACCGTTCCAATCGTAGTCCACGTGGATCGTTAAGTATGAAAAAATTCAAAAAAAGAAAAAAATTTGAAAAACTCATGTCGACCTTTAGACCTGTCAACCTAGCACATGTCGACCTAGAAACCCTGCCGACCTTCCATCCATGTCGACCTAGTGACTGTCGACCTATAGTGGTCGACCTAAACATTGTCGACCTAGACACTGTCGATCTTCAGACCGGATCCCCATGTGGCTACAGGCGATCCTTCTTCTCCTCTTTTCTTTCTTTTTTTTTTTTTCTCTCTTCTGCTCTATTTCTTTCGCTATCCCCCCCCCCCCCCCTCGCCCCCCCCCCCCCCCCCTCCCAACCCCCCCTTTTTCTTTTCTTCTCTTTTCTTAAACATAACCTGTTTGGGAAACTGCTACAAATAATTAACAAAGAAAGAAACTTGCATATATATGTAACGGTACTATGCAAATACTTCATATTTCTGTAACTTTTACATTATGTAACAAAAGCTTTAGGGGTTTTTGATTTGTATTGTCTTGCATCTACTTAATATTGCAATTGCAATGTTGTTATTGTGAATTAATATGTTTAAAACCCAAATAAAAACATTATTTAAAAAAAAATGCCACAAATAAATCATCTTTATCTTTTCTTAGAACATTCCAGAAGAAATAATCAAAGTGTGATTACATGAGTTGTCTACCAACTCCTGGCATCTTCTATGGAATGATGGCCCTCATTCCGAGTTGTTCGCTCGCAAGCTGCTTTTAGCAGCTTTACACACGCTAAGCCGCCGCCTACTGGGAGTGAATCTTAGCTTCTTAAAATTGCGAACGAAAGATTCTCAAAATTGCGATTACACACCTCTTAGCAGTTTCTGAGTAGCTTCAAACTTACTCGGCATCTGCGATCAGTTCAGTGCTTGTCGTTCCTGGTTTGACGTCACAAACACACCCAGCGTTCGCCCAGACACTCCTCCGTTTCTCCAGCCACTCCCGCGTTTTTCCCAGAAACGGTAGCGTTTTTTCACACACTCCCATAAAACGTCCAGTTTACGCCCAGTAACACCCACTTCCTGTCAATCACACTACGATCACCAGAACGAAGAAAAAACCGTGAGTAAAATTCCTAACTGCATAGCAAATTTACTTGGCGCAGTCGCACTGCGGACATTGCACATGCGCATTCGCGACTAATCGCTCCGTTGCGGAAAAAAAATTACGAGCGAACAACTCGGAATGACCCCCCAAGTTTTGTCATCCAAACGCTGATTCAGATTTGTAAATAAAGATAAAAAAGCTAGTAACTTTGTGTCCAAGGGGAGCAAATACATTTATATATATTTTGTGCAGGGTAAATACTGGCTGCTTTTGCATGAAGCCCACACATGTTATACAGCTTTATTTTTAAACTGCAATGTAGATTTCAGTTTGAACAAACCCCACCCAAATCAATCTCTCTCTGCACATGTTACATCTGCCCCACCTGCAGTGCAGCATGGTTTTGCCCAGTTGCTTGCTTTTTTGCATTACTTACATACATGAAATAGAGCCCGTGTGCGCATAATTTTATTTGTGACGTACTGTAGATGGCCGATATCCTGTGGCATGTAGATCATCATATGCTGGACATTCATCTGGTTGTATCACAGAACCAGATTCACATTCTCACCGGATGACAGGGAACAAAGTATTTTGGTCAGGCTGTTGCGTTGCTTGAGGCCATCAATTCTACTTCCAAGGCTCCTTTTGGTTTTTTTTACATCTGTGACAGATGACCTGCCCTGCTATCTTTGAACAAAGGAGCTTGATCGCCAGTTAGTGATGTTCCAATGATTATGTTCTAAACAACCAGCAAATCTTCCTTCGGGAATGCCCTCTACTCTTTCATTGCTGTTATCGGTATTCCCAACACACACAAAAATTAGATCAATTCTAACATTTCAGACGGTTTGAGATTGCAGCGTAACTTCTCGGGCAGTACGGATGGTGTATTAGTTAGAATTACTGCCTCACAGCACTGAGGTCATGGGTTCGATTCCCACCATGGCGTTGTGCGGAGTTTGTATGTTCTCCCCGTACATGCGTGGCTTTCCCTTCGGGTACTCCGGTTTTCTTCCACACTCCAAAAATATCCTGGTGGGTTAATTGGCTCCCAACAAAAATTAACCCTAGTGTGTATGTGTGTACACAAGCAGACTAGATGGGCCAAGTGGTTATTCTATCAAATTCTATGTTTCTTGCTGATGTCCATATAATGGAAGGCTGAATGGCCTTTTCCGAGCAGAGCACAAAGTTTGACACCCTTTGTGAGGACAGAGAAGTACAGGCCTACATTTCCCACTTCCATCACATTTACTAGCATGACAGGAGTCAGGACCACATCGGTGACCAGGCTTTGCTTCTTGTGGTGTCTCAAGAAGATCGTGGTCACATAAATACGCAACTGGGTTATTTTCTGTCACCACTGCTGAAATATCAGCTGAAGGCCATATGCTGTAGAATATGCAGCAGTTAGTGGTCTGCACACTATAGTTAGACTGCACATTATAGTAACACCTATCTCTCAATATCATCAACCAACTTGGTGGACCATTGAAGGTACTAAAAGAATACTGCTTTGTGATTCACCACTGTCAGTTCCAGTAGAGCATCTGAGAACTAGGAGCCTGGTCCAGCTTACACTTTCAGCTAGGATACGGTCATTAGGTCGACACAGCTTAGGTCAACAGTCATTAGGTTGACCACTGAAGGTCAACAAGCATTGGGTCAACATGGTCATTAGGTCGACAGGTCAAAATGTCGACATGAGTTTTCACAATTTTTTAATTTTTTTGGATTTTTCCGTACTTGACGATCCATGTGGACTACGATTGGAATGGTAACCTTGCCCAAAGCATGGCGAGCGGTGCAAGGGGACACAGTGCACCAATTGGGGTTCCCCGTCACTTTACGAAGAAAACCACCAAAAAAAGTCCAAAAACTCCTGTCAACCTTTTCACCTATCGACCTAGTACATGTCGACCTAATGCCCACGTCGACCTATTGCATATCGACCTAATGCCCTTGTCGACCTTCAGTGGTCGACCTAATGACTGTCGACTTAAGTTGAGTCGACCCAACGACCCGTACCCATTGAATGCCGTAAATTAAACAACAATCGTCATAAGTTGTTCAAATAAAAAAATCATCCTAAATATGCCAAGTGCATCCAAAAAGTGCATCATACATATGGTAACTACAGCCCAGGGAGGCATTTCCTGGACAGTTACATTTTAGGATGTTGCTCCAGGATAGTTGATGATATTGAGAAAAGTCTCCACTCAAGCTGAAAGGGTACGGGTCGTTGGGTCGACTCAACTCAGGTCGACAGTCATTAGGTCGACCTCTGAAGGTCGACAAGTGCATAGAGTATTTTTGTTTTATTAGCCCATTTTTCAAAAGATCATGTTCCTATCTTTAATTGTATAATGTGTATTTATAAGAGTCAAGTTTCCACAATCTTTATTAATATTGCAATATGACCTGCGGAATATTTCAACATAACTGGAGGAATTTTTTTTTTTTTTTAGTTAATACAGACCATGGGTCGTGGTTTGCTGAAGACAATTCTTTCCTTTTTAATAACGCAATAATAAAGAAGTGGCTTTTGTTACGTCTTCTTTGAGCTGGTCTACTGACACACTTGTTTTGATTCCCTGGCTGTTTAGGAATCTTTCCAGTTGTCCTAATTGTGCTAATGTGTAACCTCAAAAGTGGACACTGTGGCAATATTTTTTTTGCACTTTTCCAGTGTTTGCAGATCTGGGGTTGTGATGTCGCTTATGGGATCTGGTCTGAAGATCGACACTGTCTAGGTCGACAATGTTTAGGTCGACCACTATAGGTCGACAGTCACTAGGTCGACAGGGTTGGAAGGTCGACATGTGCTAGGTCGACAGGTCAAAAGGTCGACATAGGTTTTTCATATATTTTTTCTTTTTTTGAACTTTTTCATACTTAACGATCCACGTGGACTATGATTGGAACAGTAATCTGTGCCGAGCGAAGCGGTAGCGGAGCGAGGCACCTTGCCCGAAGCATGGCGAGCAAAGCGAGCCATGCGTGGGGACACGGTGCACTAATTGGGGTTCCCTGTCACTGTACAGAGAAAACAACACAAGCCCCCCCCAAAAAACTCATGTCGACCTTTTGACCTGTCAACCTAGCACATGTCGACCTAGAAACCCTGTCGACCTTCCAACCCTGTCGACCTATAGTGGTCGACCTAAACATTGTCGACCTAGACACTGTCGATCTAATGATCCACACCCATCGCTTATGCCACCTAATTCAGACCTGATCGCAGCAGCAAAATCTTTCTCTAATGGGCAAAACCATGTGCACTGCAGGTGGGGCAGATGTAACATGTGCTGAAAGAGTTAGATTTGGGTGGGTTATATTGTTTCTGTGCAGTGGCGTAAATTCGTCACAGTCGCCCGAAGGCAAGATACATATTGGTGCCCCCCTATTTCCTATATTAAGATAAATGTGTGTGTGTGTGTGTGTGTGTGTGTGTGTGTGTGTGTGTGTGTGTGTGTGTGTGTGTGTGTGTGTGTGTGTGTGTGTGTGTAGCGTTCTGAAAAACAACTATATACTGGATTTATTCATTTAATTGTCTTTTATTTGAAATCACACATTTCTTAGCAGTCATACCCAGGATTAGAAGCCATGACCTGTTACACTGACAGCAGACACTTTACTGATGGAGCTATTTGCTCCTATATAGGAAGCATGAGAATTCTAACTATATGAAGTTACATGTAATTGTCAGAGAAGTAGCTTCATATAGTTAGAACTAGGTGCTTCATCGCGCCCTACGGGCGCTCTTCACACCGTCGGAAGGGGCAACGCCCCTTTAACCCCTGCACGCCTTTCTGGGGTTCAATATATGGAGTATTCCCTGCATTCCTAGTTTTGTTAGTGTTTGAATATTGCACAATGAAAGGCCTTCCGATGGTGAAGGGGGCGTAGTCCCTTGCAACAGGAAGGGGTTTGGGGGAGTGGGGACCGCGGATGGGGGAGGGGGTATGAAGGCGCTGTGGGTGGGGTAGGAGCAGGGGTGTCGCAGGTGGGGGATGGCAGCTGCAGGGCTGTTGCGGATGGAGGAGGGGTTCCGAAGGCGCTGCAGATGGGGAAGGGGTGGGTGCGGGTGTGCAGTGGATGGGGGAGGTGTCCCGGGGGCGCGGTGGGTGGGGGAGGGGTGGATGCGGGGGTAAAGTGGGTGGGGGAGTGGCGGGTGCGGTGCTGTTGTGAATGGTGTAGGCGATGCGGATTGGGAAGGGCCTGCTGCATGGGTGGGGTAGGGGATCCAAAGGTGCAGCGGGCGGGGGAGAGCCAGATGCGGGGTGTGGCGGATGGGGGAGGGGGTCCGGAGGTGATGTAGGTGGTGGAGGGGCGGGTGGCATAGGGGTCTGGAGGCGACGCGGGTGGGTACCGGGAGGGGGGGCCGGGGGGGCGTTGTGTGTGGGGGAGGGGCAGGTGGGGGAGGGGCAGATGCTGGGCTGGATGGGGGAGGGGTTCCAGAGGTACTGCGGGTGGGAAAGGGTGTGGTGGGTGGGTAGGAGGTGTGGAGGCGTTGCGGGTGGGAGAGGGGGGGTGCAGTGAATGGGGTCAGGGGTCCGGAGGAGGGAGGGTCCGTGTGTGTTGAGGCGCTGTGGGTGGGGGGTGCCACGGGTGGTGGAGGGACAGGTGTGTGGATTTGCGGTGGATGGGGGAGGGGGTCTGGAGGTGCTGCACGTGGTGGAGGGGTGTGTGCGCGGGTGGGATAGGGGGTGGGTGCGGGGGTGCAGCGGATGGTGGAGGTGGTTCGGGAGTGTGGGAGAGGTGAGGTGCTGTGGGTGGGGGAGAGGCGGGTGAGGGGCTGTTGTGGATGAGGGAGGGGTTCCGGAGGCGCTGCAGGGTGGAAGGGTGCAGGTGTTGCGGGTGAGGTAGGGGGCCTGGAGGCACTGCGGGTGGGGGTGCGGTGGATGGGGAGGGGCTGCAGGTGGTGGAGGAGCGGGTGGTGTAGGAGGTCCGGAGGTGCAGTGGGTGGTGGAGGGGTGGGTGCTGAGGGTGGGGTAGTGGGTCCGAAGGTGTTGCGGTTGCTGGAGAGTTGGGGGTGTAGGGGATGGGTCAGTGGGTGTAGCGGATGGGGGAGGGGTGAGTGCGGGGGTTCAGCGGATGGGGAGGGTGTCAGGGGATGCGGGAGGGGTGGGGGTGCTGTGGGTGGGGGAGGCGGGGGAGGGGCTGTTGCGGATGGGGGAGGGGTTGCAGAGGCGCTGCTGGTGGAGAAGGGTGCAGGTGTTCTGGGTGAGGTAGGGGGCCTGGAGGCGCTGCGGGTGGGGGAGGGAGGGAGGGGGGGGGAGGGTGCAGTGGATCGGGAGGGGCTGTAGGTGGTGGAGGAGCAGGTGGTGAAGGGGGCCCGCAGGTGGAGTGGTTGGTGGTGGGGTGAGTGCTGCGGGAGGGGTAGTGGGACCGAAAATTTTGCGGTTGCTGGAGGGGTGGGTTTGCAGGGGATGGGTCAGGGGGTGCAGCGGATGGGGGAGGGGTTTGGAAGACACTGTGGGTGGGGTAGGGGGGTCCGAAGGCGCAGTGGGTGGGGGTGCCACGGGTGGTGGAGGGGCAGGTGCGGGGGTTTGCGGGGGATGGGGAGGGGTCCAGGGGCGCTGCAGGTGGTGGAGGGGCAGATATCAGTGCACATAGTCTCTGTGGTAGTTTGTGAGGGTTGGTGATGGTGTAAGAGGGGTGAAGGCCAGTACACAGACAGGCAGTTAGAGAGCAGGATGAGGGTGACAGGGCATAGTGACGGGGAGTACTTAGCAGATATAGGGGTGGGCTACAGGTGTGATGTCACAGTGTGTGTACCTTTGCTCTCATGTGTGAGGTATGTGAGGTATATGTGAGGTATATGTGAGGTATGTGTGAGGTATGTGTGAGGTAAGGATGTGCGGGTCGTGGTGGCCACTAACCTCCAGGCTGCTGCTGTGAGATGGTGACTGCAGAGGGAGGGAGCTCAGACCCAGCAGCAATGGGTCGTGGTCAGCATTCCTTCCTGGCCCCGTTCCGCCGCACACTGTCTGCCCCGTCTGACGGGCGTCATTCCTCCATCCTGCATGGCAGCGTCAGCTGCTGTGATCGCGGAGCATAGGTAAGCGTCCGGAGCCCTGTGGGCGGGCAGGCATGGTGTTTCCCTGGAGAGGTGCGGCGCACGTCCTTAGGCTGCAGACGGAGGGAGCTCCGGCCCAGCAGCAATGTTGATTAGTGCGTGTCCCGTCCTGGCTCTGTCCCGCTGCACATGCTCCGCACCGCTTGCCGCTGAGCATGGCAGCCCTTGTGTGTATGCTGCAGATGCTGATCTAGCGGTGCCTGAGCTAGCGCCCTCTCCCTGGGGTGTGGGTGTCAGGCAGCAGGTATGGTGTGTAGGTGGGAGAGGAACTGCGGGCGGCGACTCGCTGCCTGCAAGTACCCTCCATATCAGCGCTGTTCCCCTCCCTGCAGATAGTGTCAGTGGCCGTGGTGTACTTTTGCTACTGGTGGCCAGGGCCGGTGCTAGGGTGTTCGGCGCCCCCCTGCAAACTATGAATTTTGCGGCCTCCCATATTCCTTTGTTGTGCATCGGGAAAAGTGGTGTGGTCTCACAACTAAGGAGCATGGCCACACAATAGTACCCCCATTTAAAATTACGCCACAATGTAGCACAATCTTATTCATCTTATACGTAATGCCCCACCCGTAGTAGTAGCGTCCTTATACGTAATGCCCCACCCATAGTAGTAGCGTCCATATACGTAATGCCCCCCCCAATAGTAGTAGTGTCCTTATACATGATGCCCCCCCAGTAGTAGTAGCAGTTATATGTAATGCTCCCCAACAGTAATAGTAGCGTCCTTATACATAATGCCCCCCCAGTAGTAGTAGCATCCTTATACATAATGCCCCCCCAGTAGTAGTAGCGTCCTTATACATAATGCCCCCCCAATAGTAGTAGTGTCCTTATACATAATTCCCCCCCAGTAGTAGTAGTGTCCTTATACATAATGCCCCCCCAGTAGTAGCAGTTATATGTAATGCCCCACAACAGTAATAGTAGCATCCTTATACGTAATGCCCCACCCGTAGTAGTAGTGTCCTTATACGTAATGCCCCCCAGTAGTAGTAGCAGTTATATGTAATGCCTCCCAACAGTAATAGTAGCGTCCTTATACGTAATGCCACCCCTGTAGTAGTAGCATCCTTATACATAATGTGCCCCCAGTAGTAGTACCGTCCTTATACATAATGCCCCCCCAGTAGTAGTAGCATCCTTACATGTAATGCCCTCCCAGTAGTAGCGTCCTTATATGTAATGCCCCCCAGTATTAGTAGCCTCCTTATACGTAATGCCCCCCTATAGTAGTAGCGTCCTTATACGTAATGCCCCCCATAGTAGTAGCCTCCTTATACGTAATGCCCCCCATAGTAGTAGCGTCCTTATACGTAATGCCCCCCCTATAGTAGTAGCGTCCTTATACGTAATGCCCCCCCTATAGTAGTAGCGTCCTTATACGTAATGCCCCCCCTATAGTAGTAGCGTCCTTATACGTAATGCCCCCCCTATAGTAGTAGCGTCCTTATACGTAATGCCCCCCCTATAGTAGTAGCGTTCTTATACGTAATGCCCCCCCTATATTAGTAGCGTCCTTGCATGTAATGGGCCCCCCAGCAGTGGCGTCCATAAAGTGCGCACACACAGACATACCTCACACACACACAATTCACACATATATACAAACACACACACCCCACCATATACACACACACACACACACACACACACACACCCACTATATACACACACGCACACACATTTCTCTCTCACCCTCCACTTACCAAGTCTGGCTGGCCGTCACTGCAATGCTGATTCCACCACTGTTCAGCTGTCTGGTCCCGTGTAGCTCCTCCCCTCTATTCCATGTAGCTCCTCCCCTTTGTGACACCGTAGCTCCGCCCCCTTTTCGGGACCCGCACTGCACAGCACACAGCCCGCTGTCACAGGTGATTGGGGGGGGGGAGGACAGGCACAGCAGCCGGCAGCTAGTGGCCATCCTCACCTCCTATACTGTAAGGTAGGGTCTTGCACCTGACTGCTGCTGGTGCTGGGTATGGGGTAGCTCCCTGCAGCAGATGCAGTTGACTCCGCCCAGCTCTGTGACTCCGCCCAGTGTTACGGGCACAGAGTCACAGACTAAGGCAAATATATAGGAGATTCTCATATTTCCTATACAGGAGCAAGCAGCTTCATCAGTAAGGTGTCTGCTTCCAGTGTAATAGGTTGTGGTTTCTAATCCTGGGTATGACACTTCTAAAATGTGTATCTATAGTGTAATAAAGAGGATGTTATTTGTAAGGTGCAGGGACCAGTGTGGAAGTCGGCCACTGAAAAGACAGCAGCAGCTATCAATTAACTTAATTCAATGGCGTCACAGAATGGGAGGAGAGGTACCCCCTTCAGAGCGGTACCCCCTTCAGAGCAGATGGCAAATGACTCCTCTGCCTCTGTTTCTGTGCAGGGTAAATACTGGCTGCTTTATTTTTACATTGCAATTTAGATTTCAGTTTGAACACACCCCACCCAATTCTAACTCTCTCTGCACATGTTACATCTGCTCTCCCCCCCCCCCCCCCCCCCTGCACTGCACATAATTTTGCCCATTAGAGAAAAATGGTGCTGCTGCGATCAGGTCTGAATTAGCCAGTGGCTGTGTCCTCGGGTGCAGCTTCACTGGCTCCCACAGCCTAACTTCACTGGACATCCTTAATAAACTGAGGGATACTCAGATGTCCGATGTCTTCGGATGCAAGCATATAGTGGGTGTCTACTTATGGGATGGGGCTGGGAAACTGGCGCTGGGGAACCCGGTGGTCAGAATACCAACGCCAGGATCCCAGCAGCAGAAAGCCGAAAGGGGGGGGGCGCAGCGAGTGCAACTGAGCCCCTCGCTGCACACGCCACAGGTTCTATTCCCACTCTATGGGTGAGTCATGGACATCCACGAGCATGGCGACTGCCGGTCACATGACCAGATCCCCTATTTACTTACGGCACCTCCTGTAGCTTTAGCATAATATAGCACCGCAATGGCTGTGATGCAGCGTCCGCCTCTCAATCAGTCGCTATGACAACAATATAGCCATTTAAATGTGGAGCCATAACACTATGTAACTATTTATGTATGTAACTATGTAACCGTATACCTACATGATGCTGTAACTGTGTCATTATATAAGAGTATCGTTCTGTAACTACTTTACCCTGAGCGGTGCTGAAACATTTGGTGACGCATTACAACTAAATGATATTATTACATAACTAAGGAACTGTCTAACTGTGCAACTGCTGTGTATCTGGATAACCTTGCATAGTGCAGCACAGACTTAGATTATCACAAGGTAAATTAACTATTTAATTGTAATCTGAATAAATGATCAGGGGATAGTGAATTGCTATGTCTGCAAAGTTAACCATGGGTAGACAGGGAAATTTACAGTCAGCAAATAGGGGCACATTGCTTAATTATTGGGTTTTAGACCAGATCGAAGGGTCTATTCATGAAGCAGTGAAAAGAGTGGAGAAGTGAGCCAGTGGAGAAGTTGCCCATGGCAACCAATCAGCATTGAAGTAACATATATCATTTGCATACTATACAGTTGCACAGAGCAGCTGATTGGTTGCCATGGGCAACTTCTCCACAGGCTCACTTCTCCACTCTTTTCACTGCTTCATGAATAGACCCCAGAATTATTTGCGGCTATATGAAATCCTGTAAGACCCGGGTGTAGTCACATCCAGGGACAGAGGCTCCAATAGGATCTGGGCACGGCGATGTGTAACGTAAAGTGATCACATCAGTGATCACTTTACTGAGGGACCTACTGCATATGTGCTGTCAAGAGATAGGAGGATCCCTCGCCTGGTAAAATCTGAGCTATACAGCCCATAGGCTACAATGGGTAACGTCATGTTAAGATGCCGCTAGCTACCGGGGACCAATGATTTGTATTCTGAATCTTGGTAAATCTCACATTACCGCAACCCCCACATTACCGCAACCCCCACATTACCGCAACCCCCACAAAACCTATGAGGCTGCTACTGCAATCAGAAACAGTGGAACTCCTAGCATGCCGATCATCGGGATCCCGGCTGTCACAATACCGCTGCTGGTATCCCAACAGGGGCACCATACCGCTATCGGTATACCAGCGACGTAGGTGACTCCCCCTCTATGGGTGTCCAAGACACCCGTAGAGGGAGAAAAGAACCTGTGGTGAGCGTAGCCACCGAGCCGCAAAGGTTTACTTTGCGCTCGCCCCCCTGCCGGTATTCTATACCTTGGGATGCCGATGTCGATATACTGACATTCGGCATACTGGCTGGCGGTATAACATACTGCTCCACCCTCTCTTTCAGAACCCCTGCCACACATCCAGGGCAGTGGTGGATTTAACACTATGCTTCAAAAACGGTTGCTTAATGCCCGGTGTGTCCCAGGGGGCCTGCCGACAGGGCTGAATCAAGGTGGACCACGAGTTCATGTGCAAGCCCTGTCAGGGATTACAGCTGCCCGTTGCCGGCTTAGCCTCCATTGCTTGCATGTGTCTCATTCAGTGTGTCGCGCATGTGACCTGTCATGACGTCACATGCATGGAGAGACTGAAAGGAGCTGGCCCGGGTGACACGCCCTGTAAAGAAGGTGAGGATGGTGCCTGCCTGCCCTGCATTCCTGCAATGTTATTTTTTCCAGTACCATCTCTTCTGGGAATGGAGGGGGTGGGGGGGCGATGACGGCATATACTGACGACTGGGTGGGGGGGGGGGATTTGGCATACACTGAATGACTGGGGGGTATTAGGGGTACACTGACTGACAGGAGGGACTTGGCATACACTGACTGGGGGGGGTGGGCGGTATTAGGAATACACTGACTGACTGGAGGGGTGGGGGTTGTTTGGCATACAATGACTGACTGGGGGGGTGATTTGGCATACAATGACTAACTGGGGCAGTGGGGGGTGATTTGGCATACACTGACTGGGGGGGGGGGATTTGGCATACACTGACTGACTTGGTGGTCTGTTTGAGGAAGGGGGGCCTCAAATCAGTGTCCTGTTTAGGGCCCCATGAGGTCTAAACCTGATTCTGATCCAGGGGATTCTTACATTTTCCTGATAATAAATATGCCCCATAGAAAGCAAACAAATGGTACAATGTACACCTAGTAATGGGAAAACATGGCAGCTACTTGGGCCCTGCTTGAGTTTTTTAAGCCTAGGAGGTTGTCTACGGATTATGGATCTGGGGCATTGGTCTGGAAGGTCCAGTCATTACTATGCTTTCTGGTGGCTTTCCCCACTCCTGGTACCAGTCACCTTATTACATGGACGTAAGATGAGAGTAACCCTGATCCACTGCTCCTCTTCCATCCCATTCTTCCAGCTCCTCCTCCATCCCTCCCAGGAGGAGTTTGCTG
Organism: Pseudophryne corroboree; assembly: GCF_028390025.1. NCBI lineage: Eukaryota > Metazoa > Chordata > Amphibia > Anura > Myobatrachidae > Pseudophryne > Pseudophryne corroboree. Next base: position 38,617,105 of record NC_086454.1, on the reverse strand, counting down.
CCTCCCACAGCCTTCTGCAGAACTAGCAAAGTTATGTGGAGGCTATAAAAATGCATTATGCGGTTTGAAGGGGTCTTTTTAGACACATATACGCACTGATTAGATACAAAAGCTAATGACAACTGAAGTTATTTGTACTGAAGTTCTGAAAGTGAGGGGGAGGCAGTAAATATGGTCCTTGTAAGAAAGAGCTTCCCCAGTGACCAAAAAAAATAAATATTGCTTTATAAACTGCAGAAATACAGTCCACAATGATAAAGAAATCCTGACATAATAGTATTTATATTTTGCAAAATGTTCAAGACATATAAAGAATAGGATTGTTTGTATATTTCAACCACCAACTCATCCGAAAGATGTTCCCATGGTGACGCTAAATTACCCTTCAATCACCTCGTATGTCAGCCGAAGGAATGCTAACAACCTATTTGAACATTCCATTAGAACTATTACACAGATCAGGAATGTAACCGTTTGCCATCTTATAAATGACGAGAAAATGCAGCTTTGTAATTGTGAAAGTTCTGATCTTGGCATTAAACGGCAATTATTCTTTATATATGTGGCACTCTCGGTAACAGAGCAAACCTTCCCATAAATCTGAATAGTTTTCATTTATAAGTTTTCTCTGTTAAAGGGATCCTGCTGCCTACCCAGTGTATTCTGCCTAGCAATTACTTGGCAACTTTGAAATCATTGAGGCATGAGCCACATTGTGCCGTGTGCCTCCCTAATGAAAAATCAGTGACATAATAATAATAATAATAATTTTATTTATATAGCGCTCTTTCTCCAACAGGGGTGGTCTTCAGGTTGCCGGCGGCCGGGCTCCCGACGACCACCATACCGGCGCTGAAATTCCGACCGCCGGCATACCGACAGATTTTCTCCCTCTTGGGGGTCCACGACCCACCTGGAGGGAGAATAGATAGCGTGGTGCGCATAGCGCACCACCGTGCCCGCAGCATGACGAGCGCAGCTCACCCAGCTGTCTGTATTCCGGCCACCGGGAGCCCGACTGCCGGCATCACATACTACACCCCTCCAACAGGACTCAAGGACATAGGAACTGCAAGACTTATAGAAGCAATTTAACCTAAATGCTACGAAGAAACCTATGTAAATCCGTCTATATGGAACCTACCGGTGATGCCCTTTATCCGCCCACATGGCTATAGCTCAGTCTCTGTCACTGCAGAGGATATGTGGACAAACAGGTGCCCCAGAATATGCAGGTGTGATGTAGTGACATAGATAGTTGACGTTGCCACATTATGAGCACCAGGTCATATTTCCGTTGAACCAAGGATTAGAAAATGTATTTACACTGTACTTACACAAAGTCTCTGGATTAATTATATCCCCATATCGCATCACAATATATATAGGGACCCATTTATCACTGAGTGATAAAACTCGTTGTGAATGACAAAACTCATTGCGTATGGTGCTCCAGCCTATCAGCTCCCAACTGTAATTTTTCAAACACATGACAGTTGGGAGCGAAACACATGACAGTTGGGAGCGGAACACATGACAGTTGGGAAAGGAACATATTACAGTTGGGAGCGGAACACATGACAGTTGGGAGCGGGACATATGACAGTTGGGAGCTGCACACATGACAGTTGGGAGCTCAACACATGACAGTTAGGAGCTGCACACATGGCAGTTGGGAGCTGCACACATGACAGTTGGGAGCTGCACACATAACAGTTGGGAGCTGCACACATGACAGTTGGGAGCGGAACACATGACAGGAGCGGAACACATGACAGTTGGTGCTGAACACATGACAGTTGGGAGCTGCACACATGACAGTTGGGAGCGGAACACATGACAGTTGGGAGCAGAACACATGACAGTTGGGAGCTGCACACATGACATTTGGGAGTGGGACACATGACAGTTGGGAGCGGGACACATGACAGTTGGGAGCTGCACACATGAGAGTTGGGAGCTGAATACATGACAGTCGGGAGCTGCACACATGACAGTCGGGAGCTGCACACATGACAGTTGGCAGAGGAACACATGACAGTTGGGAGCTGCACACATGACAGTTGGGAGCGGAACACATGACAGTTGGGAGCGGAACACATGACAGTTGGGAGAGGGACATATGACAGTTGGGAGCTGCACACATGACAGTTGGGAGCTGCACACATAACAGTTGGGAGCTGCACACATGACAGTTGGAAGCGGAACACATGACAGTTAGGAGTGGAACACATGACAGTTGGTGCTGAACACATGACAGTTGGGAGCTGCACACATGACAGTTGGGAGCGGAACACATGACAGTTGGGAGCAGAACACATGACAGTTGGGAGCTGCACACATGACAGTTGGGAGCGGGACATATGACAGTTGGGAGCGGCACATATGACAGTTGGAAGCTGAACATATGACAGTTGGCAGCGGAACACATGACAGTTGGCAGCGGAACACATGACAGTTGGCAGCGGAACATATGACAGTTGGGAGCGGAACACATGACAGTTGGTGCTGAACACATGACAGTTGGGAGCTGAACACATGACAGTTGGGAGCGGAACACATGACAGTTGGGAGCGGAACACATGACAGTTAGTGCTGAACACATGACAGTTGGGAGCTGCACACATGACAGTTGGGAGCTGCACACATGACAGTTGGGAGCAGAACACATGACAGTGGGGAGCTGCACACATGACAGTTGGGAGCGGGACACATGACAGTTGAGAGCTGCACACATGACAGTTGGGAGCTGAACACATGACAGTCGGGAGCTGCACACATGACAGTCGGGAGCTGCACACATGACAGTTGGCAGCGGAACATATGACAGTTGGCAGCGGAACATATGACAGTTGAGAGAGGGACATATGACAGTTGGGAGCTGCACACATGACAGTTGGGAGCTGCACACATGACAGTTGGGAGCTGAACACATGACAGTTGGGAGCTGCACACATGACAGTTGGGAGCGGGACATATGATAGTTATGAGCTGCAAACATGACAGTTGGGAGCTGAAAACATGACAGGAGCTGCGCACATGACAGTTGGGAGCGGAACACATGACAGTTAGGAGTGGAACACATGACAGTTGGTGCTGAACACATGACAGTTGGGAGCTGCACACATGACAGTTGGGAGCGGAACACATGACAGTGGAGAGAGGGACATATGACAGTTGGGAGCTGCACACATGACAGTTGGGAGCTGAACACATGACAGTTGGGAGCTGCACACATGACAGTTGGGAGCTGCACACATGACAGTTAGGAGCGTCGACATATATGATATCAATATTTTAACCGTGTCACCATCATAAATGTCGACATTCTGGTGCCCACATTATGAATGTCAATATTGTCACAGTCGGCCATCTGACTGCATACCGGATCGAACACATGTCAATCAAGACTGGCAATGAATCCGGTTGGCTGGAACAAGCAACTGCACTAATTGGGCCCATAGGATGTGGCTTTTGGTCCTGACGTAGCCTACGGGCGAACGTCCCATTACCACCAATACTACACTACACCCCTCCAACAGGACTCAAGGACATAGGAACTGCAAGACTTATAGAGGCAATTTAACCTAAATGCCACGAAGAAACCTAATTAAATCCGTCTATATGGAACCTACCGGTGATGCCCTTTATCCGCCCACATGGCTATAGCTCAGTCTCTGTCACTGCAGAGGATATGTGGACAAACAGGTGCCCCAGAATATGCAGGTGTGATGTAGTGACATAGATAGTTGACGTTGCCACATTATGAGCACCAGGTCATATTTCCGTTGAACCAAGGATTAGAAAATGTATTTACACTGTACTTACACAAAGTCTCTGGATTAATTATATCCCCATATCGCATCACAATATATATAGGGACCCATTTATCACTGAGTGATAAAACTCGTTGTGAATGACAAAACTCATTGCGTATGATAAATGGTGCTCCAGCCAATCAGCTCCCAACTGTCATTTTTCAAACACATGACAGTTGGGAGCGAAACACATGACAGTTGGGAGCGGAACACATGACAGTTGGGAACGGAACATATTACAGTTGGGAGCTGCACACATGACAGTTGGGAGCGGGACATATGACAGTTAGGAGCTGCCAACATGACAGTTGGGAGCTGCACACATGACAGTTGGGAGCTGAACACATGACAGTTGGGAGCAGCACACATGACAGTTGGGAGCAGAACACATGACAGTTGGGAGCAGAACACATGACAGTTGGGAGCTGCACACATGACAGCAGGGAGCGGGACACATGACAGTTGGGAGCGGGACACATGACAGTTGGGAGCTGCACACATGAGAGTTGGGAGCTGAACACATGACAGTCGGGAGCTACACACATGACAGTCGGGAGCTGCACACATGACAGTTGGCAGCGGAACATATGACAGTTGGGAGCGGAACACATGACAGTTGGGAGAGGGACATATGACAGTTGGGAGCTGCAAACATGACAGTTGGGAGCTGAACACATGACAGTTGGGAGCTGCACACATGACAGTTGGGAGCGGAACACATGACAGTTAGGAGCGGAACACATGACAGTTGGTGCTGAACACATGACAGTTGGGAGCTGCACACATGACAGTTGGGAGCTGCACACATGACAGTTGGGAGCAGAACACATGACAGTTGGGAGCGGGACACATGACAGTTGGGAGCGGAACACATGACAGTTGTGAGCAGAACACATGACAGTTGTGAGCAGAACACATGACAGTTGGGAGAGGGACATATGACAGTTGGGAGCTGCACACATGACAGTTGGGAGCTGAGCACATGACTGTTGGGATCTGCACACATGACAGTTGGGAGCGGGACATATGATAGTTGGGAGCTGCAAACATGACAGTTGGGAGCTGAAAACATGACAGGAGCTGCGCACATGACAGTTGGGAGAGGAACACATGACAGTTAGGAGTGGAACACATGACAGTTGGTGCTGAACACATGACAGTTGGGAGCTGCACACATGACAGTTGGGAGCGGAACACATGACAGTTGGGAGCAGAACACATGACAGTTGGGAGCTGTACACATGACAGTTGGGAGCGGGACATATGACAGTTGGGAGCGGCACATATGACAGTTGGGAGCTGAACATATGACAGTTGGGAGCTGCACACATGACAGTTGGCAGCGGAACATATGACAGTTGAGAGAGGGACATATGACAGTTGGGAGCTGCACACATGACAGTTGGGAGCTGCACACATGACAGTTAGGAGCGTCGACATATATGATATCAATATTTTAACCGTGTCACCATCATGAATGTCGACATTCTGGTGCCCACATTATGAATGTCAATATTGTCACAGTCGGCCATCTGACTGCATACCGGATCGAACACATGTCAATCAAGACTGGCAATGAATCCGGTTGGCTGGAACAAGCAACTGCACTAATTGGGCCCATAGGATGTGGCTTTTGGTCCTGACGTAGCCTACGGGCGAACGTCCCATTACCACCAATACTACACTACACCCCTCCAACAGGACTCAAGGACATAGGAACTGCAAGACTTATAGAAGCAATTTAACCTAAATGCTACGAAGAAACCTATGTAAATCCGTCTATATGGAACCTACCGGTGATGCCCTTTATCCGCCCACATGGCTATAGCTCAGACTCTGTCACTGCAGTGGATATGTGGACAAACAGGTGCCCCAGAATATGCAGGTGTGATGTAGTGACATAGATAGTTGACGTTGCCACATTATGTGCACCAGGTCATATTTCCGTTGAACTAAGGATTAGAAAATGTATTTACACTGTACTTACACAAAGTCTCTGGATTAATTATATCCCCATATCGCATCACAATATATATAGGGACCCATTTATCACTGAGTGATAAAACTCATTGTGAATGACAAAACTCATTGCGTATGATAAATGGTGCTCCAGCCAATCAGCTCCCAACTGTCATTTTTCAAACACATGACAGTTGGGAGCGAAACACATGACAGTTGGGAGCGGAACACATGACATTTGGGAACGGAACATATTACAGTTGGGAGCGGAACACATGACAGTTGGGAGCGGGACATATGACAGTTGGGAGCTGCACACATGACAGTTGGGAGCTCAACACATGACAGTTAGGAGCTGCACACATGACAGTTGGGAGCTGCACACATGACAGTTGGGAGCGGAACACATGACAGTTGGGAGCGGAACACATGACAGTTGGGAGCGGAACACAAGACAGTTGGTGCTGAACACATGACAGTTGGGAGCGGAATACATGACAGTTGGGAGCGGAACACATGACAGTTGAGAGCGGAACACATGACAGTTGGGAGCTGCACACATGACAGTTGGGAGCGGGACACATGACAGTTGGGAGCTGCACACATGAGAGTTGGGAGCTGAACACATGACAGTCTGGAGCTGCACACATGACAGTCGGGAGCTGCACACATGACAGTTGGCAGTGGAACATATGACAGTTGGGAGCGGAACACATGACAGTTGGGAGAGGGACATATGACAGTTGGGAGCTACACACATGACAGTTGGGAGCTGAACACATGACAGTTGGGAGCTGCACACATAACAGTTGGGAGCGGAACACATGACAGTTAGAAGCGGAACACATGACAGTTGGTGCTGAACACATGACAGTTGGGAGCTGCACACATGACAGTTGGGAGCTGCACACATGACAGTTGGGAGCAGAACACATGACAGTTGGGAGCTGCACACATGACAATTGGTAGCGGGACACATGACAGTTGGGAGCTGCACACATGACAGTCGGGAGCTGCACACATGACAGTCGGGAGCTGCACACATGACAGTTGGCAGCGGAACATATGACAGTTGGCAGAGGGACATATGACAGTTGGGAGCTGCACACATGACAGTTGGGAGCTGAGCACATGACAGTTGGGAGCTGCACACATGACAGTTGGGAGCGGGACATATGATAGTTGGGAGCTGCAAACATGACAGTTGGGAGCTGAAAACATGACAGGAGCTGCGCACATGACAGTTGGGAGCGGAACACATGACAGTTAGGAGTGGAACACATGACAGTTGGTGCTGAACACATGACAGTTGGGAGCTGCACACATGAGAGTTGGGAGCTGAACACATGACAGACAGGAGCTGCACACATGACAGTCGGGAGCTGCACACATGACAGTTGGCAGCGGAACATATGACAGTTGGGAGCGGAACACATGACAGTTGGGAGAGGGACATATGACAGTTGGGAGCTGCACACATGACAGTTGGGAGCTGAACACATGACAGTTGGGAGCTGCACACATAACAGTTGGGAGCGGAACACATGACAGTTAGGAGCGGAACACATGACAGTTGGTGCTGAACACATGACAGTTGGGAGCTGCACACATGACAGTTGGGAGCTGCACACATGACAGTTGGGAGCAGAACACATGACAGTTGGGAGCTGCACACATGACAGTTGGGAGCGGGACACATGACAGTTGGGAGCTGCACACATGACAGTTGGGAGCTGAACACATATCAGTTGGGAGCTGCACACATGACAGTCGGGAGCTGCACACATGACTGTTGGCAGCGGAACATATGACAGTTGGGAGCTGCACACATGACAGTTGGGAGAGGGACATATGACAGTTGGGAGCTGAGCACATGACAGTTGGGAGCTGCACACATGACAGTTGGGAGCGGGACATATGATAGTTGGGAGCTGCAAACATGATAGTTGGGAGCTGAAAACATGACAGGAGCTGCGCACATGACAGTTGGGAGCGGAACACATGACAGTTAGGAGTGGAACACATGACAGTTGGTGCTGAACACATGACAGTTGGGAGCGGAACACATGACAGTTGGGAGCGGAACACATGACAGTTGGAAGCAAAACACATGACAGTTGGGAGAGGGACATATGACAGTTGGGAGCTGCACACATGACAGTTGGGAGCTGAGCACATGACAGTTGGGATCTGCACACATGACAGTTGGGAGCGGGACATATGATAGTTGGGAGCTGCAAACATGACAGTTGGGAGCTGAAAACATGACAGGAGCTGCGCACATGACAGTTGGGAGCGGAACACATGACAGTTAGGAGTGGATCACATGACAGTTGGTGCTGAACACATGACAGTTGGGAGCTGCACACATGACAGTTGGGAGCAGAACACATGACAGTTGGGAGCAGAACACATGACAGTTGGGAGAGGGACATATGACAGTTGGGAGCTGCACACATGACAGTTGGGAGCTGAGCACATGACAGTTGGGATCTGCACACATGACAGTTGGGAGCGGGACATATGATAGTTGGGAGCTGCAAACATGACAGTTGGGAGCTGAAAACATGACAGGAGCTGCGCACATGACAGTTGGGAGCGGAACACATGACAGTTAGGAGTGGAACACATGACAGTTGGTGCTGAACACATGACAGTTGGGAGCTGCACACATGACAGTTGGGAGCGGAACACATGACAGTTGTGAGCAGAACACATGACAGTTGGGAGCTGTACACATGACAGTTGGGAGCGGGACATATGACAGTTGGGAGCGGGACATATGACAGTTGGGAGCGGGACATATGACAGTTGGGAGCTGAACACATGACAGTTGGCAGCGGAACATATGACAGTTGAGAGAGGGACATATGACAGTTGGGAGCTGCACACATGACAGTTGGCAGCGGAACATATGACAGTTGAGAGAGGGACATATGACAGTTGGGAGCTGCACACATGACAGTTGGGAGCTGCACACATGACAGTTAGGAGCGTCGACATATATGATATCAATATTTTAACCGTGTCACCATCATGAATGTCGACATTCTGGTGCCCACATTATGAATGTCAATATTGTCACAGTCGGCCATCTGACTGCATACCGGATCGAACACATGTCAATCAAGACTGGCAATGAATCCGGTTGGCTGGAACAAGCAACTGCACTAATTGGGCCCATAGGATGTGGCTTTTGGTCCTGATGTAGCCTACGGGCGAACGTCCCATTACCACCAATACTACACTACACCCCTCCAACAGGACTCAAGGACATAGGAACTGCAAGACTTATAGAAGCAATTTAACCTAAATGCTACGAAGAAACCTATCTAAATCCGTCTATATGGAACCTACCGGTGATGCCCTTTATCCGCCCACATGGCTATAGCTCAGACTCTGTCACTGCAGAGGATATGAGGACAAACAGGTGCCCCAGAATATGCAGGTGTGATGTAGTGACATAGATAGTTGACGCTGCCACATTATGAGCACCAGGTCATATTTCCGTTGAACCAAGGATTAGAAAATGTATTTACACTGTACTTACACAAAGTCTCTGGATTAATTATATCCCCATATCGCATCACAATATATATAGGGACCAATTTATCACTGAGTGATAAAACTCGTTGTGAATGACAAAACTCATTGCGTATGATAAATGGTGCTCCAGCCAATCAGCTCCCAACTGTCATTTTTCAAACACATGACAGTTGGGAGCGAAACACATGAAAGTTGGGAGCGGAACACATGACAGTTGGGAACGGAACATATTACAGTTGGGAGCGGAACACATGACAGTTGGGAGCGGGACATATGACAGTTGGGAGCGGGACATATGACAGTTGGGAGCTGCACACATGACAGTTGGGAGCTGCACACATGACAGTTGGGAGCTGCACACATGACAGTTGGGAGCTGCACACATGACAGTTGGGAGCTGAACACATGACAGTTGGGAGCGGAACACAAGACAGTTGGTGCTGAACACATGACAGTTGGGAGCGGAATACATGACAGTTGGGAGCGGAACACATGACAGTTGGGAGCGGAACACATGACAGTTGGGAGCTGCACACATGACAGTTGGGAGCGGGACACATGACAGTTGGGAGCTGCACACATGAGAGTTGGGAGCTGAACACATGACAGTCTGGAGCTGCACACATGACAGTCGGGAGCTGCACACATGACAGTTGGCAGCGGAACATATGACAGTTGGGAGCGGAACACATGACAGTTGGGAGAGGGACATATGACAGTTGGGAGCTGCACACATGACAGTTGGGAGCTGAACACATGACAGTTGGGAGCTGCACACATAACAGTTGGGAGCGGAACACATGACAGTTAGGAGCGGAACACATGACAGTTGGTGCTGAACACATGACAGTTGGGAGCTGCACACATGACAGTTGGGAGCTGCACACATGACAGTTGGGAGCAGAACACATGACAGTTGGGAGCTGCACACATGACAATTGGTAGCGGGACACATGACAGTTGGGAGCTGCACACATGACAGTTGGGAGCTGAACACATGACAGTCGGGAGCTGCACACATGACAGTCGGGAGCTGCACACATGACAGTTGGCAGCGGAACATATGACAGTTGGGAGTGGAACACATGACAGTTGGCAGAGGGACATATGACAGTTGGGAGCTGCACACATGACAGTTGGGAGCTGAGCACATGACAGTTGGGAGCTGCACACATGACAGTTGGGAGCGGGACATATGATAGTTGGGAGCTGCAAACATGACAGTTGGGAGCTGAAAACATGACAGGAGCTGCGCACATGACAGTTGGGAGCGGAACACATGACAGTTAGGAGAGGAACACATGACAGTTGGTGCTGAACACATGACAGTTGGGAGCTGCACACATGAGAGTTGGGAGCTGAACACATGACAGACAGGAGCTGCACACAGGACAGTCGGGAGCTGCACACATGACAGTTGGCAGCGGAACATATGACAGTTGGGAGCGGAACACATGACAGTTGGGAGAGGGACATATGACAGTTGGGAGCTGCACACATGACAGTTGGGAGCTGAACACATGACAGTTGGGAGCTGCACACATAACAGTTGGGAGCGGAACACATGACAGTTAGGAGCGGAACACATGACAGTTGGTGCTGAACACATGACAGTTGGGAGCTGCACACATGACAGTTGGGAGCTGCACACATGACAGTTGGGAGCAGAACACATGACAGTTGGGAGCTGCACACATGACAGTTGGGAGCGGGACACATGACAGTTGGGAGCTGCACACATGACAGTTGGGAGCTGAACACATGACAGTTGGGAGCTGCACACATGACAGTCGGGAGCTGCACACATGACTGTTGGCAGCGGAACATATGACAGTTGGGAGCTGCACACATGACAGTTGGGAGAGGGACATATGACAGTTGGGAGCTGAGCACATGACAGTTGGGAGCTGCACACATGACAGTTGGGAGCGGGACATATGATAGTTGGGAGCTGCAAACATGACAGTTGGGAGCTGAAAACATGACAGGAGCTGCGCACATGACAGTTGGGAGCGGAACACATGACAGTTAGGAGTGGAACACATGACAGTTGGTGCTGAACACATGACAGTTGGGAGCTACACACATGACAGTTGGGAGCGGAACACATGACAGTTGGGAGAGGGACATATGACAGTTGGGAGCTGCACACATGACAGTTGGGAGCTGAACACATGACAGTTGGGAGCTGCACACATAACAGTTGGGAGCGGAACACATGACAGTTAGGAGCGGAACACATGACAGTTGGTGCTGAACACACGACAGTTGGGAGCTGCACACATGACAGTTGGGAGCTGCACACATGACAGTTGGGAGCAGAACACATGACAGTTGGGAGCTGCACACATGACAATTGGTAGCGGGACACATGACAGTTGGGAGCTGCACACATGACAGTTGGGAGCTGAACACATGACAGTCGGGAGCTGCACACATGACAGTCGGGAGCTGCACACATGACAGTTGGCAGCGGAACATGACAGTTGGGAGTGGAACACATGACAGTTGGCAGAGGGACATATGACAGTTGGGAGCTGCACACATGACAGTTGGGAGCTGAGCACATGACAGTTGGGAGCTGCACACATGACAGTTGGGAGCGGGACATATGATAGTTGGGAGCTGCAAACATGACAGTTGGGAGCTGAAAACATGACAGGAGCTGCGCACATGACAGTTGGGAGCGGAACACATGACAGTTAGGAGTGGAACACATGACAGTTGGTGCTGAACACATGACAGTTGGGAGCTGCACACATGAGAGTTGGGAGCTGAACACATGACAGACAGGAGCTGCACACAGGACAGTCGGGAGCTGCACACATGACAGTTGGCAGCGGAACATATGACAGTTGGGAGCGGAACACATGACAGTTGGGAGAGGGACATATGACAGTTGGGAGCTGCACACATGACAGTTGGGAGCTGAACACATGACAGTTGGGAGCTGCACACATAACAGTTGGGAGCGGAACACATGACAGTTAGGAGCGGAACACATGACAGTTGGTGCTGAACACATGACAGTTGGGAGCTGCACACATGACAGTTGGGAGCTGCACACATGACAGTTGGGAGCAGAACACATGACAGTTGGGAGCTGCACACATGACAGTTGGGAGCGGGACACATGACAGTTGGGAGCTGCACACATGACAGTTGGGAGCTGAACACATGACAGTTGGGAGCTGCACACATGACAGTCGGGAGCTGCACACATGACTGTTGGCAGCGGAACATATGACAGTTGGGAGCTGCACACATGACAGTTGGGAGAGGGACATATGACAGTTGGGAGCTGAGCACATGACAGTTGGGAGCTGCACACATGACAGTTGGGAGCGGGACATATGATAGTTGGGAGCTGCAAACATGACAGTTGGGAGCTGAAAACATGACAGGAGCTGCGCACATGACAGTTGGGAGCGGAACACATGACAGTTGGGAGCAGAACACATGACAGTTGGGAGCTGCACACATGACAGTTGGGAGCGGGACACATGACAGTTGGGAGCTGCACACATGACAGTTGGGAGCTGAACACATGACAGTTGGGAGCTGCACACATGACAGTCGGGAGCTGCACACATGACTGTTGGCAGCGGAACATATGACAGTTGGGAGCTGCACACATGACAGTTGGGAGAGGGACATATGACAGTTGGGAGCTGAGCACATGACAGTTGGGAGCTGCACACATGACAGTTGGGAGCGGGACATATGATAGTTGGGAGCTGCAAACATGACAGTTGGGAGCTGAAAACATGACAGGAGCTGCGCACATGACAGTTGGGAGCGGAACACATGACAGTTAGGAGTGGAACACATGACAGTTGGTGCTGAACACATGACAGTTGGGAGCTACACACATGACAGTTGGGAGCGGAACACATGACAGTTGGGAGAGGGACATATGACAGTTGGGAGCTGCACACATGACAGTTGGGAGCTGAACACATGACAGTTGGGAGCTGCACACATAACAGTTGGGAGCGGAACACATGACAGTTAGGAGCGGAACACATGACAGTTGGTGCTGAACACATGACAGTTGGGAGCTGCACACATGACAGTTGGGAGCTGCACACATGACAGTTGGGAGCAGAACACATGACAGTTGGGAGCTGCACACATGACAATTGGTAGCGGGACACATGACAGTTGGGAGCTGCACACATGACAGTTGGGAGCTGAACACATGACAGTCGGGAGCTGCACACATGACAGTCGGGAGCTGCACACATGACAGTTGGCAGCGGAACATATGACAGTTGGGAGTGGAACACATGACAGTTGGCAGAGGGACATATGACAGTTGGGAGCTGCACACATGACAGTTGGGAGCTGAGCACATGACAGTTGGGAGCTGCACACATGACAGTTGGGAGCGGGACATATGATAGTTGGGAGCTGCAAACATGACAGTTGGGAGCTGAAAACATGACAGGAGCTGCGCACATGACAGTTGGGAGCGGAACACATGACAGTTAGGAGTGGAACACATGACAGTTGGTGCTGAACACATGACAGTTGGGAGCTGCACACATGAGAGTTGGGAGCTGAACACATGACAGACAGGAGCTGCACACAGGACAGTCGGGAGCTGCACACATGACAGTTTGCAGCGGAACATATGACAGTTGGGAGCGGAACACATGACAGTTGGGAGAGGGACATATGACAGTTGGGAGCTGCACACATGACAGTTGGGAGCTGAACACATGACAGTTGGGAGCTGCACACATAACAGTTGGGAGCGGAACACATGACAGTTAGGAGCGGAACACATGACAGTTGGTGCTGAACACATGACAGTTGGGAGCTGCACACATGACAGTTGGGAGCTGCACACATGACAGTTGGGAGCAGAACACATGACAGTTGGGAGCTGCACACATGACAGTTGGGAGCGGGACACATGACAGTTGGGAGCTGCACACATGACAGTTGGGAGCTGAACACATGACAGTTGGGAGCTGCACACATGACAGTCGGGAGCTGCACACATGACTGTTGGCAGCGGAACATATGACAGTTGGGAGCTGCACACATGACAGTTGGGAGAGGGACATATGACAGTTGGGAGCTGAGCACATGACAGTTGGGAGCTGCACACATGACAGTTGGGAGCGGGACATATGATAGTTGGGAGCTGCAAACATGACAGTTGGGAGCTGAAAACATGACAGGAGCTGCGCACATGACAGTTGGGAGCGGAACACATGACAGTTAGGAGTGGAACACATGACAGTTGGTGCTGAACACATGACAGTTGGGAGCGGAACACATGACAGTTGGGAGCAAAACACATGACAGTTGGGAGAGGGACATATGACAGTTGGGAGCTGCACACATGACAGTTGTGAGCTGAGCACATGACAGTTGGGATCTGCACACATGACAGTTGGGAGCGGGACATATGATAGTTGGGAGCGGCAAACATGACAGTTGGGAGCTGAAAACATGACAGGAGCTGCGCACATGACAGTTAGGAGTGGAACACATGACAGTTGGGAGCAGAACACATGACAGTTGGGAGCTGCACACATGACAGTTGGAAGCGGGACATATGACAGTTGGGAGCGGCACATATGACAGTTGGGAGCTGAACATATGACAGTTGGGAGCTGCACACATGACAGTTGGCAGCGGAACATATGACACTTGAGAGAGGGACATATGACAGTTGGGAGCTGCACACATGACAGTTGGGAGCTGAACACATGACAGTTGGGAGCTGCACACATGACAGTTGGGAGCTGCACACATGACAGTTGGGAGCTGCACACATGACAGTTGGGAGCTGCACACATGACAGTTGGTGCTAAACACATGACAGTTGGGAGCTGCACACATGACAGTTGGGAGCGGGACACATGACAGTTGGGAGCAGAATATAGGACAGTTGTGAGCTGCACACATGACAGTTAGGAGCGTCGACATATATGATATCAATATTTTAACCGTGTCACCATCATGAATGTCGACATTCTGGTGCCCACATTATGAATGTCAATATTGTCACAGTCGGCCATCTGACTGCATACCGGATCGAACACATGTCAATCAAGACTGGCAATGAATCCGGTTGGCTGGAACAAGCAACTGCACTAATTGGGCCCATGGGATGTGGCTTTTGGTCCTGACGTAGCCTACGGGCGAACGTCCCATTACCACCAATACTACACTACACCCCTCCAACAGGACTCAAGGACATAGGAACTGCAAGACTTATAGAAGCAATTTAACCTAAATGCTACGAAGAAACCTATGTAAATCCGTCTATATGGAACCTACCGGTGATGCCCTTTATCCGCCCACATGGCTATAGCTCAGACTCTGTCACTGCAGAGGATATGTGGACAAACAGGTGCCCCAGAATATGCAGGTGTGATGTAGTGACATAGATAGTTGACGTTGCCACATTATGAGCACCAGGTCATATTTCCGTTGAACCAAGGATTAGAAAATGTATTTACACTGTACTTACACAAAGTCTATGGATTAATTATATCCCCATATCGCATCACAATATATATATAGGGACCCATTTATCACTGAGTGATAAAACTCGTTGTGAATGACAAAACTCATTGCGTATGATAAATGGTGCTCCAGCCAATCAGCTCCCAACTGTCATTTTTCAAACACATGACAGTTGGGAGCGAAACACATGACAGTTGGGAGCGGAACACATGACAGTTGGGAACGGAACATATTACAGTTGGGAGCGGAACACATGACAGTTGGGAGCTGCACACATGACAGTTGGGAGCTCAACACATGACAGTTAGGAGCTGCACACATGACAGTTAGGAGCTGCACACATGACAGTTGGGAGCTGCACACATGACAGTTGGGAGCGGAATACATGACAGTTGGGAGCGGAATACATGACAGTTGGGAGCGGGACACATGACAGTTGGGAGCAGAACACATGACAGTTGGGAGCTGCACACATGACAGTTGGGAGCGGGACACATGACAGTTGGGAGCTGCACACATGAGAGTTGGGAGCTGAACACATGACAGTCGGGAGCTGCACACATGACAGTCGGGAGCTGCACACAGGACAGTTGGGAGCTGAAAACATGACAGGAGCTGCGCACATGACAGTTGGGAGCGGAACACATGACAGTTAGGAGTGGAACACATGACAGTTGGTGCTGAACACATGACAGTTGGGAGCTGCACACATGACAGTTGGGAGCGGAACACATGACAGTTGGGAGCAGAACACATGACAGTTGGGAGCTGCACACATGACAGTTGGGAGCGGGACATATGACAGTTGGGAGCTGAACATATGACAGTTGGGAGCTGCACACATTACAGTTGGCAGCGGAACATATGACAGTTGAGAGAAGGACATATGACAGTTGGGAGCTGAACACATGACAGTTGGGAGCTGCACACATGACAGTTGGGAGCTGCACACATGACAGTTGGGAGCTGCACACATGACAGTTGCGAGCTGCACACATGACAGTTGGGAGCGGAACACATGACAGTTGGGAGCGGAACACATGACAGTTGGGAGCAGAACATATGACAGTTGGGAGCTGCACACATGACAGTTAGGAGCGTCGACATATATGATATCAATATTTTAACCGTGTCACCATCATGAATGTCGACATTCTGGTGCCCACATTATGAATGTCAATATTGTCACAGTCGGCCATCTGACTGCATATCGGATCGAACACATGTCAATCAAGACTGGCAATAATTCCGGTTGGCTGGAACAAGCAACTGCACTAATTGGGCCCATAGGATGTGGTTTTTGGTCCTGACGTAGCGTACGGGCGAACGTCCCATTACCACCAATGTGCCCCCATTCAGCCACAAGATGAGGATGTAGATGAAAATGAGCCGCCCTTAGTTGCTCATAGTTGCTAATCTCAGCTTGGACGCGTTCGTAATGCAAAATAGATGTCGGCGTCTGTGTCATTTGGCCGCATGGACCTAAAAAACATCAAGGGAAGACTACAGGGAGCACATGTAATTCTAGAACGTTAATCAACATATTTGAATTGGGCTATATCGCCCAGGATTATCGTATTACTGGACCTTAGGTTACAAAGAACTTTCCCGTGGGCACCAAACGGTGAAAGCATTGGACATTATAATACCGGGGACTCTAGGCCTTTTGCCGCCGGTGAAGTATCCCTGCATTCTGTCTGCTGTTTTCAGTCCTGTGTCGCTGCCACGCATTAAAATTGAAATTCGGCACCGGTGCCATCCGCACAAGAAGCTTAATACATATTTTTTTAAATAATATGTTTTGAACTCTTCCGTCTTTGCAATAACATCGCTTTGCCTCACAAACGTGAAATTACTTCTTTTATCAAAGTGTTGAATGTGTTTCCTTCCGTAAGAAACGGCGAAAAGCGCTCTCCCCGCAGATAGCCAGGTCCCGCATTTAATACAGGCTGTTTTCGATAACAATATCAATTATGATTAGGTAGAAAACACATTATGAAAGATGTCAGGGAAAAAAAGACCCTGTCAAAAATAAAATAGCCAAGCAGTAAGTCAGCCCCCGGCCTGTTTCTGGAGTGTTAATGATGTCAGCAGAGATTCTAGTGGTTTCTTTGTACACTTTTATTTAATTGAAAACCATGAACTCTTTTGTGGAAAGAACAAAGCTCCCCTTTCATAAACGGCAAAGCGGCACATTGCCCCGTGTTCATAACCACTTAAAGGGTCTTGCGGCGTGATACCTATTATATGTTGCAGAAAGCGCAGCATTAATATTCCGTCTTGATTTTAGTTGGAGTAGTAAGAACAGTAATAGTACACACACACACACACACACACACACACACACACACACACACACACACACACACACACACACCAATATTGGAACACTGACACCGTCAATAGGCCTCTCGCAATTGGGGAGATGTATCCATGCTTGGAGAGAACTAAAGTGGGGAGAGATAAAGTACCAGCCAATCAGCTGCTGTCTGTTATTTTTCAAACACAGGCAGATGATTGGTTGGAACGTTATCTCTCACCTCTTGATCTCTTTCCAAGCTTTCATACATCTCGCCCAAAGTAATTATTTTTCAACAACGCTAGTTTTATTTGTCAGGATGACAGACAAGTTCCAGAAAACAAGTTATTTCTCCTTGGTCGTCTCTGTCACTTGACTATTATATCATCCATCTTGGTCAGCGAGTTTTCCCCATCCCAGTGATTAGGCAAAGTCATTGCATAGCTAGGTATTCTATTGGTCAATTTGGTGTAGGCCACAGTTTAAATACCCAGCTGTTTTTTTTTAGTACCAACAATCTGATTGAAGATATTGAAAACAGTTTCCCATCTTGCACTATTGCAAGATATTGAAAAGAGTTTCCCATCAGCGCACTACTCATCAGGTGCTCTGCCGGCGGTGGTGATGGAGGCCGGGGGTTGGATGAACGGAGCTTGGTAAAACCACTAGGTACCTTGCCAGCAACAATGATTGAGGTCATGGTTCCAGCCTCCACTTATGCTTCACCCCAGCACCACTGAGACTGAAACAGGCTAATGATGACATTGCAAAAAAGTGTTTCCCTTATTACATGAAGCATGAGCAGTGGGGTGAGCTTTCTAACGTCATCATTCTGTCTGGTACAGCAGCCAAGATATTAAACGGAACCCTGTCTAGGAATCTGAGTGAGCAGCTTCACAACACCTACCAGAAGAACACCTGTTTGTTAAGCTCTTGTGTCATCTGATGTCTTGTATAGGAGGGAACGCGTTTCACAGTGTCATCAGGCAGCCTGACGCACATCTATAGTATTAAACAGAAGTCTGGCTGGAGATTTTAAGCAGGCCCTTCAGCATGACTGACAAAAGGTTACCTGGCTTCTAGGCCACAACACCAGCTTATGCTTTACAGCAGTCTGCTGTTGCTTCCAAGTTACTGCTTGGCTTCTAGGCCACTACACCAGCTTATGCTTTACAGTCTGCTGCTGCTGCTTCTTCCAAGTTACTGCTTGGCTTCTAGGCTACTACACCAGCTTATGCTTTACAGTCTGCTGTTGCTTCCAAGTTACTGCTTGGCTTCTAGGCCACTGCACCAGTTTATGCTTTACAGTCTTACTCTGATTCCAAGTTAATGCTTGGCTTCTAGGCCACTGCACCAGCTTATGATTTACACGCTGCTGCTTCCAAGTTACTGCTTGGTCTCTTGAACCGGAGTCTCCCGCATCACTGACAGCAGAGCACCTGACTAGTAGACCACTGTGCCAGATTTTCCTTTGTGCTATTAGACAATTAGACCTCTAAGTTAGCAAATGCTTTATGCACAAAGGGGAGACATTCCTCAAAGTCATCAATGAGCCTAATATAACGCTCAGTCAGAGGCGTAACTAGGGTTTTTGGAGCCCAGGGCAAGATCAATAATGGCGCCCCCCCGAAAAAAAAACCAACAACAAAAGGAAAGTATGTGCACACACCACCGGTGACACTGTATGTAAAGATGTCAGGGTGTGTATGTATAGATATAGGTGCAGTGGTCGAAGTGGAATTTTTGAATGGGGAATGAAAAAGTGTACATAGCAATTATGCGCGCGTCGAAGGCGCGCTCTGGGAAAGGGGGCGTGGTCACTCAAAAGGGGCGTGTCCTTCAGTGTAGTAGGACCCCTTATGCTATCTAGTACTTGTGCACCTTTAACATTATAGCACACGGTATGAGCCGAAATTCACATTATAGCACATGGTATGAGCCAAAATTCACATTACAGCACACAGTATGAGCCAAAATTCACATTATAGCACACGGTAATAGCCGAAATTCACATTATAGCACACAGTATGAGCCGAAATTCACGTTATAGCACATGGTATAAAAAAAAAATTCACATTATAGAGTGAGGGGATCCTACCCCCTTAATTAACAAGGCCTGCGGGGCACTGTGGTGAGGGGAGTCTACCCCCTTAATTGACTAGTTGCAGAGTTTAGCAGCGGAAGGGTTGCAGCGGTTTCTCACCCCAAGCTGCGGCGCTTCTGCCACCTCCGACACCTCACATCTTCGGCGCCACCCGGGATGCAGAGCACCGCAACGGGGATGCACCCTTTTCAGTGTGGTCTGCTGCGCTCCGAAGGGGGTTCTTCTCTCCTGCTGCAGGATCCCGATGTGCACCGTCCTCCCCGCTGTTACTGCAACGGTAAGCATTAGTATCGTTTACCGCAGAGGCCATTTTCTGAGGCATATGTATTAAACCTTGGGAACTGAGATGCCCTTATCACCGTACAGCTGTGTGGCCGAGCCGGGCGGGGGGACAGCCAACAGCAGCATGCCGGATATCAGCAGCCGAGGGTGCGGGCTGTACATACTTCAGGCAGCTGGATATTCAACAGTGCTGAGAGCCTCCGGAGCCCGCACTCCCGGAGCTGCAGCACACTGGCAGAGGACACCCATCCCCCGAACCCTGCATAGCCCAAAGTCGGAGATAGGCAGCATGTTGAACGCGGAAGCAGAAGCAGCTTGTTGCCGGTCAACATGCTGCCGATCTCCGGCTTTGGGCTACGCACGTGCCTTACAGCCTTCACCCTTGGCTGCTGATAACCGGCATGCTGCCCCTGCTGCTGGCTTTATACCCACCCGACTCGGCCACCCAGCTGGATGGTGAGTGAGAAGGGCATCTCAGTGCCCGTGGTTTAATACATATCCCTCTTCGGTAAATGGCAGAGCCGGCCCATCAATATGATGCCCTAGGCAAGATTTTGGCTGGTGCCCCCTAGCACCACCGCTGGTTCTGCCTCTGACCTTGCACCTCTTTCCCAGCACCATCACCCCTCACCCATAGCAGTACTTGTACCCCCTATATTTTAAATAGGAACAGTTCGCACATTTGACGCACAGCCCAAAAAGGGGCATCTTCTTGCTGGGAAGGGGCATGGCCACACAATAGTAACCCCAATTCCAATTACGCCACACAGTACTGCAACTTTATTCACATTATATCTTGCAATAGTGTCCATAATTCAAATTACATCCCACAGTAGTATCACTTTACCTTAAAAACGTTACTCCTCACAGTAGAGCCCCTTATTCACATTACATCACACTGAATTGCTCCTTATTCACATTACACCACACCTTATTGCTCTTTATTCACATTAGACGACACAGTAGTGCCCTTTCTATTTGCAACGCCACATAGTAGAGCACCTTATACACATAATGCCACACATTAGTAATGCATTTATACACAATTCCACACAGTAATGCCCCTTACACAAATGAGACACATTAATGTCCTTATAAACATAATGCACCTTACACATTATGACAACCTTTATTAATGCCCTTTTACACATAATGTCCCTTACACATATGCCGCAGATTATTAATGCCCTTATACACATAATGACACACATAGTGCCCCCTACACATTTGCTGCACATTATTAGTGCCCCTATACACATAATGACATACATACAGTAGTACCCTGTTACACATATGCCGCACATTATTAATGCCCTTATACACATAATGACACACATAGTGGCCCTTTACACATATGTTGCACATTATTAATGCATTTTTACATGACACACATAATGCTCCTTACACATATTCTGAACACTACTGCACAACCAACCCACTCACATGCACACAGCACTCACACTGCCACTAACACTGTGACCTCTGCCTCTGCTTGGATACAGATGTGTCCTCACAAATCTTGCATCAATGCTAACGTCGGGCACTCTTTTTTAATGAAAATGCATCTTATTTGCATTGCTATGTGGCTAGGATGCACAAGCAGCTTCTGCTGATTAAACTGATATGCAGCATGCCTATATACTGTGTGAGACTGTGGCTGTATCTGCATATGAAATGGTACACACAGAATATAGGCATGCCGCATATCATTTTAATCAGCAGAAGCTGCTGATGTCCCTAGGCATATCAAATGCCCTAGGCAATTGCCTAGTTTGCCTATGCCTATGGCCGGCTCTGGTAAATGGCCTCTGTGGTAAATGGTGCTAATGCTTACGTGGCGGTAAGCATTAGTACATCCCGCCCTATAGGTGTAAAGCTAATATCAAACACACACACAGACTGCCCCACCCCCTTACTTACACACACACACTCACACAGTCAGACTGTATATTACACACACACACAGACTGGCCACCCCCAAACCCCACACACACCCACTCAGACTACACACACATTCTCATATTTCCCCCCCCACACACACACACACACTGGACTGCAAAAATTGACACACACTCACACAATTGACACTGTTACACACACACACACACACACACAATTAACACACACGCACTCACACTGTCCCGTACCCCCCCCCCCCCCCTCCTCTCCCGACAGTAAACTGCTGCGACCTGCTCCTCTGAGGCTGCAGCGCATAATTCCGTTTTTCCCATAGACACAATTACATCATCCCTATCCTTTACTTCCAGGGTGATATCACAACATTCACTTTATTGTCAAAGATAAATTGGAGCCTCCTCCTAACTTTCTATCATTCCCTGGTGCAGCAATAACAGAGGTGCCTCTGCCACCTGCCCCAGCTCTGCAGATCTTACACCAGCTGGGGAAAAGTTTAGGAGAAGAAAGTGGTGCTATAATAGCACAGTATATAATATCAGCTCGCAGCGCTCTCTCCTACCTGTCCTCGCTTATAACCATGTGCGTACGCGCGTACGCGTGCACGCGTGCATGCGATATGATGCTGCAGGCGGGGGAGTAGGGGGAGGTTTCTAACTACCGCTGCCTGTACAGTGGTACAGGCGCAGCAGCCGGGGATGACAGGGAGAGAGCCGCGGGTAACGCCAGCGGCGCAGGAACCCTGTCGCATGGGGCGAGTGGGCCGTGCAGGTGCCGGTGGCACCCCCCTCTGCTGGGGCTGCCACGGCGCCCAGGGCACGTGCCCTGCTCACCCCATGCTAGTTACGCCTCTGCGCTCAGTGTGCCCATATATAAGCCTGCCGACAGACTCAAACCTATGCCAACGCCAGCACTTCCCGCTGGGCACCCAGCTGCTAGAACACTTAGCTCACTCATTGCCTTACATATTTGTGACATAGTCTACAATGCCAAAAACCACTTTAGTGCATCATTCAAGATGCTAAAATGAAGTCAGCATGAAGATGCTAACCATGATCTCTACCACTGCTGCTGGTGGGCATAAGAGCCATCCGCTAGGTCTATCAAGTGATGCTAATCTTGGGTGTAGGTTGTGGTCTTCCTAGTCTCCAGCAGAGTCCTTTCCTGCTCAGTCAAACCGTTCAGGCAGCTGGGACCTGTAGGAATAAGGCTGGGTAGACTAACTGGTAGAGGAGCATGGCCCAGTGACTAAACATGATGCAATGTCCAGGGGGGTGTACCCACCAGGTGAGTTCACGTAGCCAAATTTATGCTAAGCGCTTGCATTTTCTTTCTTTTTTTCTGTGTGGAACTACAAGTCTCAGCATGGTAGCACCTCTCATTATGTTTAGAATTAGGGTGTGCATTCCAAGCCCCCACCACCACCAGCACAATGTATATAGGCCCTCATTCCGAGTTGTTCGCTCGTTCTTTTTCATCGCATCGCAGTGAAAATCCGCTTAGTACGCATGCGCAATGTTCGCACTGCGACTGCGCCAAGTAACTTTACTATGAAGAAAGTATTTTTACTCACGGCTTTTTCTTCGCTCCGGCGATCGTAATGTGATTGACAGGAAATGGGTGTTACTGGGCGGAAACACGGCGTTTCAGGGGCGTGTGGCTGAAAACGCTACAGTTTCCGGAAAAAACGCAGGAGTGGCCGGGGAAACGGTGGGAGTGCCTGGGCGAACGCTGGGTGTGTTTGTGACGTCAACCAGGAACGACAAGCACTGAACTGATCGCACAGGCAGAGTAAGTCTGGAGCTACTCTGAAACTGCTAAGTAGTTAGTAATCGCAATATTGCGAATACATCGGTCGCAATTTTAAGAAGCTAAGATTCACTCCCAGTAGGCGGCGGCTTAGCGTGTGTAACTCTGCTAAATTCGCCTTGCGACCGATCAACTCGGAATGAGGGCCATTGGCCCTCATTCCGAGTTGATCGGTCGCAAGGCGAATTTAGCAGAGTTACACACGCTAAGCCGCCGCCTACTGGGAGTGAATCTTAGCTTCTTAAAATTGCGACCGATGTATTCGCAATATTGCGATTACTAACTACTTAGCAGTTTCAGAGTAGCTCCAGACTTACTCTGCCTGTGCGATCAGTTCAGTGCTTGTCGTTCCTGGTTGACGTCACAAACACACCCAGCGTTCGCCCAGGCACTCCCACCGTTTCCCCGGCCACTCCTGCGTTTTTTCCGGAAACTGTAGCGTTTTCAGCCACACGCCCCTGAAACGCCGTGTTTCCGCCCAGTAACACCCATTTCCTGTCAATCACATTACGATCGCCGGAGCGAAGAAAAAGCCGTGAGTAAAAATACTTTCTTCATAGTAAAGTTACTTGGCGCAGTCGCAGTGCGAACATTGCGCATGCGTACTAAGCGGATTTTCACTGCGATGCGATGAAAAAGAACGAGCGAACAACTCGGAATGAGGGCCCTTGTGTACATGTGTACACTTCAAGGTGGAGACTTCTTCAGCTTGGATTAGCACCCCTCCCTCCTGCCCAAGGGTGTTTTTAATTAGCAGAATTTACAGACTGCATATTGGGAAAGGCACTATGAAAGTTAAGTCCTGAATACATTTATACAATTTATCAGTTTTAGGGATGAGTTTGGGGCGTGGGACCCCCTGGGTTGATGTGGCCTGGCTGCTTCGGGGCATCATATTGTAACACTTAATCTAGCACTTTTTTAGCACCTCATTTTTTTTTTTTTTTTACTAATGTAACACTTTTTGACACATGGATTCAGGTGCAGTTCTGCCCCCAGGGGCAAAATCAATCCTTTTACCTACAGTAGTAACAGCATTTGAAAAATATCATCTGTAAAACATGTCACATTTCAGTATAACATAAGGCACTACAGTACAGTGCCTTGAGTCCTAGTTGGCTGCTTGGAAAGATAATCTGGCAGTGTGTGGGAGGAAACGATTATCAGCCGTTTGCTCCCACACTTTAAAAAACGTCCAGAAACGGTCTGTCCAACTAGTTGGGAAAAATCAAACCTGTTTGACTCTCCCAACTAATCATTCAGGTGTAGGGAGAACTTTCCCCCAACTGAACGATAAGTAGGTGGACACTGGCCAGCAATGTCTGCCTACTTTTGTCACCATTACTGCTGGCTGGACTGACTCTCTCAGTCCAGGGTCCCTGGCAGCGGCGGCAGTGGAGCGGGAGTAGTGATGAGGTTCAGGGGCAGCTGCGGCAGTCCATCACTGCTGCCGTGCTGCCCCTGTCATCGCGGCGGCGACAGGAGGAGAACCAGGGACGGGCAGCGGGAGTACTTTACTGCTGCCTCTGGGACACCAGGACTCGTCAGCGGCGGCAGTGGAGCGGGAGCAGTGATGAGGTTCAGGGGCAGCTGTGGCAGTCCATCACTGCTGCCGTGCTGCCCCTGTCATCGCGGCGGTGGCCGGAGGAGAACCAGGGACGGGCGTCCGGAGTACTTCACTTATGTAGGCTCCAGGGCCTGCGGTATAACAAGATGGCTTAGTGAGTGTCCGGAGGATATGTGCCCTGAGCGCCGTTAGTTAGGAGGGGGAGCTGTGGCATAATAAAAAGACATGGAAAAGTTTTTTCTTTCTTTAAAAAAAACCCAAGTGTTAATTTATTCAAAACATGCAGAAGTAGGCAGCTACGGTCTGCCTACTTCTATGACATCACAAGTTGCGGAGAAGTTGGCTGGCCTACTGAAAAAGTTGCTTAGGTATGTGGAGCACTGTTTTAATTGGACAGACAAGTTGGATGGTTGGAAGTTTGGAGAGTTGGAGGAAGTTGGTCTGAAGTTGGTCTGATGTATCCCATTAAAGGGATAGATGAGCAGGGCTCCATCTGTACAAGGAAGCTCAGTAACAACATCTATGATAAGTCAGTGGATTTGCACTGTTTTTCTCATTTGGGTCTACCAAAATCAGGTAGGCATTGAACTTGGCCCTTACCTTCATTGTAGAGGATTGGAGTTTATGAACAGGGGCCATAAACTCCTTTCAGATAGGACCGTGCATTAGATCCAGGAGCTGGGAACCCACTGGTACAAAAGAGTTGTAACTAGTGTTTTTGTGATTTTTTGATTAAAAGTTTTACTTTACCATCTATTTGACCCTGTGATTTCATGACCATAGACGTACTGGGTGCACCAGGCTTTTATTCAATAGGCAAACCAACCGTTTGGTGCAGCAAAAGAGTACAGGATTAACTCAGCATCCTCACAAGGACCAAACACTAGTTCAGGTTTTCACGTAATGTTCTGTGATTGAAAAATGAAGAACATTTTTTCGAATGTAAAGTGTCAATTTGCTATCTATTGTATTCCCAGCCTCCGTGTAAGGGTTACACTCCTCTTTTTGTGTACAGGACCTCATGTTCCAAAGTTACCCTTGAGTTTGTAGGCACAATAATTACAAAATGTCTCTTATAGAATTTGTTCTACAAAAGGCTTGTGAGATTAACGTGGCCAAGTCTTGCACACTGACAAGGAAAGTTAATTTCTTGATATAATGAAACTAAGTACGTTTGACCTTGAACAGAAAATCAGCAAAACATGAAAGTCAGTAAGACACAATACAACACAAAGACTTTAGAGACAATTATTGAGGTCATTGAAAAGTGCAAGAATCTAAATTAATTCCAGGTATTTGTGAATATGTTCAGCTAACATAGAGACATAGAGGTATAGAATTTCACAGCAGATAAGAGCTACTTGGCCCATCTAGTATGCGCATGTACTGTACAGACACACACTTACACGCTAGGGTTCATTTTTGTAGAGATCCAATTAACCTGCCAGTATATTCTTGAAAACCGGAGTACCTAGAGGAAACCCAAGCAAACACAGGGAGAATATACAAACTTCACACAATTAGGGCCATGGTAGGAATCGAACACATGACCTCAGAGCTGTGAGGCAGTAATGCTAACCCCAGGGCCAGCTCCAGTCCAATTAGCACCCTGAGTGAGAAATTTGGAAGCCCCTCTTCCCCTCAATGTGCGCGCCTAAGGGAACACACACTCCTGGAAAAGTCGGCATGGCCTCTCAACTTTATATTTTGTTCTCAAACTTGAAATATATATATTCTCACACCCCTCTCTACACACACACAATTAGCAGCCTTACACATAATGCCCACAGTAGTGCTCCTTACACATACTGCCCCCAGTGTAGGGCCAGATACTCATAATGCCCCCAGTATAGTGCCAGGTACACATACTGCCCCCCAGTGTAGGGCCAGGTACACATACTGCCCCCAGTATAGTGCCAGGTACACACATACTCCCCAAGTATAGTGCCAGGTACACTTAATGCCTCAGTATAGTGCCTGGTACACACATACTGCCCCCAGTATAGAGCCAGGTGCACACATATTGACCCCAGTATAGTACCAGGTACAAATATTTCCCCCCAGTATAATGCCAGGTACACATACTGCCCCTAGTATAATTCCAGGTACACATACTGCCCCCAGTATAATGCCAGGTACACATACTGCCCCCATAATAGTGCCAGGTACACATAATGTACCCAGTACAATGCCAGAAACACATACTGCCCCTAGTATAATGCCAGGTACTCATACTGACCCCTGTGTGGGGGCACCGCACATAGCACTGCAGGGTAGGGGAGGTTGGTTGGTGGCACTTGTCAATTATCTGTTTTAAATACTTTCACTTACAGATTCCTCCCTTTTTGAAGCTCAGCATCTCCTGAGCGCCCCTGTCTCCTACTCTGACACCTTCTGTCGCTAATACCTATACAACATTCATGAACTCAACTGGAGATTTCTTTGATATTCAGTCACACTGTCCTTTATTACATTACAAGATGCTGACCTACCTGAGATTCGAACCCATTGCCTGTGGCATTGCAGTCACACAGTCTACTCATTGAGCTATCTGCCCTTGCATAGTAAGGTAGATAATTCTAAGCTAGAGAATTCTAACTATTTGAAGCTTACCTTGTACTTTGTGAAAAAATGATCAGCATTGCTGCTGAGCAGATCTATGTAGCGTATGGTTGCTAGAGATTGGATGTGTGTCTGCACACTATATAGATCTGCTCAATTACAATGCTGATTATTTTTTTTACAAAGTACCAGTAGCTTCATATAGTGTTCATAGTTTTTATTTAGGATCAAATAGACCAATGAGTAGGGTGTTTGATTAGAATTCAACAGGTTATAGGTTTGAATCCTGAGTATGGCAGTATATTAAAATGTATTATTTAATAAAGGGTATTGTAACTCAATAACATCAAGCTCTCGCGTTCATGAATGTGATATTAAGAGGATTTGTGTCCAAGTCAATTTTCCTGCAGTGGAAGGGGCATCATAGCATGAGCTTTCTCTGAGATCAATCTAGTCATGCCCCTTCCCCATGAGGCTGCGCTTTATGACCCTATTGGAAAAATGTGGGGGGGGGGGGGGGCAATTCTCTCTCTGGCACAGGCACCAAACCGTCTAGTTAGGACTCTGGCAGCAGCAACCTTGGCATCCTCTAATTCTCCTCACTTGCATAGTACCCTAGTCAGTTTAGACACCACAAGGCCTTCAACATAGTTCTATGGCCACACTTAATTACCGTTCTACAACATAGGAATTTTGCATCTGCATTTATTGGACTGGTTCAATATTTATACGACTCCCCTCATACATCTCTTCTGGTCAATGGGTGTAAGGAGTCGCCCATCAGGGGTGTCCACTATGCCCCTCTTATTTAATTTAGCCATTGACACCTTACTCTGCTCCCTTTCAAGGTATTGCGATTGGCAGCAGGGATTTACGCATTTGCAGATGGTGTCCTTCTCTATGTCGCATCAACATAAATACAAATAACAATAAATTCAAGGTAAATTAAATTAAATTGAAAAAGACCAATATCTGTTGTTATCTATTCATGTAATAAACATTTTCTGCGACTCTTTCCTGCCTTTGTTCTGAGCGTATACAGTATTTTTATTATAATTTTAACAATACATCGCTACCACATCAGAGATTGGTAACGGGAGCAGCTTAAGAGAGGGGGGGGGGGGGATGCGTGTGCAGTCTCTATTTCACCCCACCACCCGCCCCCCTTCGTCTTGCTGGTTTATGTCCCCAGCAGACTCTGGATCTGCGCCACAGTCTGTGAGGTAAATTTACTAAAATGGAAGTTCTATTTAAGATGGGATGTTGCCCATATCAACCAATCAGATTTCAGGTATTATCTTCTAGAAGCTGCTAGATAGATGAAAAGTAAAATCTGATTGGTTGCTATGGGAAACATCCCATCTTAAATAGAACTCCCATCTTAGTAAATTTACCCCTACATATTCCGATCTCCGGGAAAATAGAGTAGGTGCTATTTTTCTGGTGGTGGTCTCAGGAAACATGACTCCCAGGTGCAGGGTGTGTGGTGTGAGCCCTCATGAACCTACGGGCCCCTGTGCACCACACATGCTGCACCCATGCTAGATACTGTATGCCCATGACTGGATTTCACCTTCAAAGTGCAGCTTTGCATGTGGTTTTATAAGACGACACACATTATGTACAGGTGGAGGTTTTAAAACATAAATGCATGTGGTCTATAGTAATTCCGCTGGTTTACAAACAGAACCCTGGACAAAGGGCCTAATTCAGACCTGATCGCAGCAGCAAATTTGTTAGCTAATGGGCAAAACCATGTGCAGTGCAGGGGGGGCAGATGTAACATGTGCAGATAGAGTTAGATTTGGATGGGGTGTGTTCAAACTGAAATCTAAATTGCAATGTAAAAATAAAGCAGGCAGTATTTACCCTGCACAGAAACAAAATAACCCACCCAAATCTAACTCTCTCTGCAAATGTTATACTTGCCCTACCTGTAGTGCGCATGGTTTTGCCCAATTGCTAACAAATTTGCTGCTGCGATCAGGTCTGAATTAGGCCCAAAGACTGTTAGCTTCTGGAGCATTCATAATAATTTTTGAGGTTTTCAATCTTAAGTGTACCGTTCATGTGTAAGTGCAGCACAGAAGCGCCAATGCATGCGCAAATTAACAGCGTCCCTTTGCAGCATGCTCGATAATATCCTACATAATAATTTGGCTATTTTGGAATAAACCTCCTCTGGCTCTAAGGTTTAGCAGAAGTATACAATTTTTCCAGGACTCTCTCCCCTTCCCTGGGTATGAGTGCAGCGTTGAACACTTCGGTTTGGAAAAATTTGTGCTGTGATATAACCCCTGCCTCATGTAATACCCCCGCAGGCTGGCATTTTACACGCTGTCTGTGCAGTTACTGTAATTCTGTGCCAGCCCTAATTATCCTAAATATAAACATGACAATACCGTAGTGTTACGCTACTTTCCAAGGCAGCTGCAGCTTAGGCCTCCCCAAAGGAGCCAATAAGTCTTTTTGTTGTTGTTTTTTGTTGACTTCTGTGCAGTGGGGTGTGGAGACCAGAACAAACCAATATTATATCTCTTGTCACCAGAAACTTTGAGAGAGAAAACATGGCCACATAAAAGCTTACGGGTGAATAGGCAATGACATGCAGCCAAATCTGCGTAATACAGAAACGTGAGAATACTGCGCACCCAACATTAAAAAAACCGACCGGAGAAAGAAGGACGTAATATATCAACCTTAGTTTTCTTTTATTTATTTGTGTTGTGCAAAAAGACTTCTGCTAAAAGCGTCCTGAGGAAGTTTCCGGTTCAGCACCTCTGAAAGGTTGTTTTAAAATCTCCGAATTAAATGTAGCCTGTGTGACAGCACACAGACCGGAGTAAAATTCACACGCAAGCAGTTACACACGCAGGTGCAGAATTCACAGGTCAGGTACAGCAAAGCAGAGTTCACAGAGTCTTCAAAATGCATACACAAGTTCTCCAGTGGAGCCTAAGGTCAAGGACCCCTAACAGTAGCCACCCCCTGGACTATCACCTGGGCAGCTTGTCCACCATCAGGACCCCTAACAGTAGCCACCCCCTGGCCTATCACCTGGGTAGTTTGCCCACCATCAGGAACAATGCTTCTTGCGACAGGAACTCTTTTTACACAGACTGACAGGTGGCTGCAATCAGCTGCTTCTCAACCCTGGCTAACAGCAACACCTGGCCTGGATTATCTCCAGCCAGAGTCCTGCAGTTCTAAACCCACGTCAGATTTGTGCTGTCTTTGTTACAGCTGATATATTTACACACTAACGGGAAAATGTACTGTAATAGCCTGTGACTTGCAGGTGTCGGTGAGATCCCGTCTCTCATGGAGCTTTTGATACACATCCACGACACTCCCACAAGACAGGGTGGTTCAGCGCTCTCATATTTTTGCCGCCTCGAAATGCCCAATTCAAGGAAACACAGAGCTGTACAAGTTCTGGACACCTCGCAACAGGAGGACATACGCTCAAGTGTGTAAATTTGCATCCGCACATATGCTGTATGCAAATACTTCTGATCTGTTCCACTCACAATTAGCCCCTATAGGGGGTAAATAATTAGTCGCGGTTAGTTACTGCGGCTAATTGTCCCACCAGGGGCTATCCAATTAGTCCCTAAAAGCCGCGGCTTGCGCCGGCTTATCTGGGATTTTGTTTCACCTTCAGGCAGGCAAAACTAAATTCCCAGGAACAGCCCCGTTTTCATATGAAAACGGGGCTGTTTCTACAGAAAACACACAGGTTTCACTGAACCTGTGTGTTTTCGGGAGATAATGTATCATTTTAGAAGCGACCAAATTGGATAGCCTGTAAAAAAATACGGGTGAAACA
Source organism: Pseudophryne corroboree (assembly GCF_028390025.1). NCBI lineage: Eukaryota > Metazoa > Chordata > Amphibia > Anura > Myobatrachidae > Pseudophryne > Pseudophryne corroboree. Next base: position 38,584,927 of record NC_086454.1, on the reverse strand, counting down.
TTGGGAAAAATCTTTAGTTTTTCACACCCGATGTTTCTTCACCTCTAATTGGATACCCCTCTAAGGTTCTACAAAATGCTACAAAAAAAGAGAGAAAATTGTTCTGTTGAGTTTGCGCACAACCTTAATTGACCCCTCCCCTGAGGATCTTCACTTAAGATCAATCATAAACTTACGTGACAAATAACAACATCACACAGCACTTCAAACACTTTTACTAATAATTACTGATATCAACCTCTAAGATATCTGCATTAACAAGTCAATGACAACAGGTCAGAGCAGAAACAGTAATAGCAGTAAAACATCAGATTTAGGGGGTAATTCAGAGTTGATCGCAGCAGGAATTTAGCTAGCAAATGGGCAAAACCATGTGCACTGCAGGGGAGGCAGATGTAACATGTGCAGAGAGAGTTAGATTTGGGTGTGGTGTATTCAATCTGCAATCTAAATTGCAGTGTAAAAATAAAGCAGCCAGTATTTACCCTGCACAGAAACAAAATAACCAACCCAAATCTAACTCTCTCTGCACATGTTACATCTGCCTCCCCTGCAGTGCACATGGTTTTGCCCAATTGCTAACTAAATTCCTGCTGCGATCAACTTGGAATTACCCCCTTTGTTTTATTTGATGATAGTAACTACAAACACATTTCTCTACTGGACTTTTCAGTGGGGGAATGACCCCCTAAATACAAATAACAGACTCTACCTTCACTATGGCTCTAGGAGAGGATGAAAGGCTACGAATGTTCAAATAGATAATAGAATACAGGGAAAAGGGAAACACGTGGATTTTATAAGAAACATATGCAGGGACGCTTTAAGAGAGAAGGAGGCCCGTGTGCTGCCTCCTCCATACGAGCGCTGTAGAGTCTGAGCTCTAGAGGGCTCAGACTCTACTGCGCATGCGCAGATCTCCAGGAAAATGGCGCGGTGGCCATTTTCCCAGAGATTTCTCTACTGCCCATGCACAGAACTCCGTGAAAATGGCTGCTGTTCCATTTTCACAGGGTTTTAACAGCGCCGGTGACGTTGGCGCGGGACTCCGGAGGGGTGAGTATTAAAAAAGGGGTGCAGTGTGTGCGGTGTGGGTCCACTCTGGACTCAGGGGCCCGTGTGCACCGCACACGCTGCTCCCATTATAGAAACGCCAGTGAACATATGCCCTTATTTATCAATGAGTGATAAAATTCACTGTGAGTGATAAATTGCACCAGCCAATCAGCGCCTAACTTCCATGTCACAGACTGTGTTTAAAAAATGACAGTTAGGAGGTGATTGGCTGGTGCAATTTATCACTCACAGTGAAATGTATCACTCATTGATAAATAAGGACGTGTTTGAAAAGTGACAGTTAGGAGCGGATTGGCTGGTGCAATTTATCACTCACAGTGAAATGTATCACTCATTGATAAATAAGGACATGTTTGAAAAGTGACAGTTAGGAGGTGATTGGCTGGTGCAATTTATCACTCACAGTGAAATGTATCACTCATTGATAAATAAGGACATGTTTGAAAAGTGACAGTTAGGAGCGGATTGGCTGGTGCAATTTATCACTCACAGTGAAATGTATCACTCATTGATAAATAAAGGCAATAGTTTGTCAGCAATATAATGATGCAGAGGTATGACTGCCAGTCACATACTGACTAAAACCAGCGTTCCAGCCACTGATAATCAGATTATTCGCTGGGACAGAGGAGCAGTGAGAGAGGTTGTTCTGGTTATAATTGTAATTAGATAGATAGATAGATAGATAGATAGATAGATAGATAGATAGATAGATAGATAGATAGATAGATAGATAGATAGATAGATTATAATTCAATATGATTTCTTAGCTGAGAAATGCATTTTGATTCCCGTTACTACTGACAGGTATACTGAGGGAGACAGCAGGCAAAGGAGGACATTTATCAAAGCTTGAAGAAAGATTTCGGGGGACATGTACTAAGCAGTGATAAAAGTGGAGAAGTGAGCCAGTGGAGAAGTTGCCCATGGCAACCAATTAGCTGCTCTGTATACTTTTATAGTATGCAGATTATAAATGTTACGTCAATGCTGATTGGTTACCATGGGCAACTTTTTCACGGGCTCACTTCTCCACTTTTATCACTGCTTAGTACATGTCCCCCCCAGTACCAGCCAATCAGCTCCTAACTATCATTTTTCAAACACAGCCTGTAACATGGCAGTTAGGAGCTGATTGGCTGGTACTTTATCTCTCTCCACTTTATATCACTCCCAGGCTTAGTACATAGGGGGCAATTCACTTAAGTGCGAGTTTGCAAAAGGAGTTAAACTCGCGCACTGTGGGGGTAATTTCAAGTTGATCGCAGCAGGAAATTTTTTAGCAATTGGGCAAAACCATGTGCACTGCAGGGGGGGGGGGGGGGCAGATATAACATTTGCAGAGAGAGTTAGATTTGGGTGGGTTATTTTGTTTCTGTGCAGGGTAAATACTGGCTGCTTTATTTTTACACTGCAATTTAGATTGCAGATTGAACTCACCACACCCAAATGGGTGGTATTCATGTGACCGCCGGTCAGCTGACCGACAGTCACATGACCTCCTCCACCAGCCCGACGGGTCACTGTCACGATGGTCGGCATGCCGACCAACAGGGACTATTTCCACTCGTGGGTGTCCACGAAACCCATAGAGTGGGGTCGCCACCGAGCCCGCAGCGTGGCGAGCGCAGCGAGCCCGCAAGGGGCTTGCTGCACTCGCCCCTCCCCGCCGGGATCCCGGCGTCGGTAAGCTGCCGGGATCCCGGCGTCGGTAAGCTGACCGGAGGTCAGGAGACCGCCGGTCAGCCGTACTAAACCCCACCCAAATCTATCTCTCTCTGCACATGTTATAACTGCCTCCCCTGCACTGCACATGGTTTTGCCCAACTGCTAAAAAATTTCCTGCTGCAATCAACTTGGAATTACCCCCTTTGTCTATAAATTTGCACTCACCCAAGATTCCCACAATTCAATTAGAAATGACAATTCACACTACTCTTGCGACTATTAGTGGGCATAAGGAAAGTACTGTACCTTCTATAAGGTGTCAAATGGCTTATTTGTGCATTTAAAAAAAAAAAAAAAAAAAGCAAAACTATATAAAAAGCTGCTAAATTTTGAATTACAAAGGAATTTAACGAAAAATTTAAAAAAAAAGAGAAAAAAGGTGATTTGGGGGTAATATGAGGCCACATTTCATTTTTATTTTTTTAATCTAAAAATGATAAAAAGCAATTATTTTACATTGAAATAAATACTTTAAATTTGGGTGCATAAACTCTTGAAAACCTTCCTCAGGAATGTGTGACGGTTCTGAAAGAACAGTTTGTTCTATTGACTTAGTGGTTTTCATTTTTTTGACACCTCTTCTAAACTCGGTGAAAAGTTCTTGCATCGTCATGAGACGCAGAAGAAGATGCAGTACCACCACTTATTTATTAATAATAATAAGGCCAAGGCCTGAGTCTTTCCCTGCCACTTTGTGTGTTGTATGCCATATTGCTGACTTCATATTTCTCTGCAGCTAACTTTCTTTTGATGTTTTTTTCTTTGCCACTATAAAATTAAATTGTGTCTTTGATTTTAAATGCCCTGACTTACGCCCTCTAAGCCCTTGGGCATCGGCCTTAGTAGATGACGTTGATGGACTTGTATTGTCATGACTGGTGGCAGCACCTGCAGCACCAGTATGTGCTTCTTGTACTCTTCTCAATTCTTCGTCCTCCATATCTATTAACAAACATGAACAAAGTGAGCTACAGCACACACCACAATTTGTACAACAAAATGTACCACCTACAGGGGTTAATGTAATAGGGTGTGAGAATCACAAAGTGAGAGATTTTGGGAGAATTCTCCTGTTTTTTTTAAAGTGGCAATTATTTATGTGGCAAAACCAAGTTGATTTTGCCATGTAAAGTATTGCCACTTTAAAAAAAAAACAGGAGAATTCCCCAAAATCTTTCACTTTCTGATTCTCACACCCTATTACATTCCCTACACAGTGACACAATACATGCATGAGTCAGAAATAATAATCTAACACTGCGGTTTACTTTCACCTACAGTGTCACCAAATATGTGTATGAGTCAGAAATAATAATCTAACACTGCGGTTTACTTTCAACTACAGTGTCACACAATACATCTATGAGTCAGAAAACAATCTAACAGTGTGGTTTACTTTCGTCTACAGTGTCAAACAATACGTGTATGAGTTAGAATATATATTACACTGCAGTTAATTTCCATCTACAGTGTCACAGTATGTGTATGATACGCTACGTTCTGACTGGCAATGTCACAGAAAAATAATAGTATAGTACACTGGGGTATACAGAACAAAAATAAAAATATATATAAATTTTTTCAAATATATTTTTTTATTTCATTTTTTTTACACTGGGGTCGCACCCCTGGATTGACAGAGCACCCGTGGATGAACATAGCAGTCCCTTGTCCGACTCAGCACTTCCTTATGTGCGGTCTGACCAACAGTGTCACAGAAAAATAATAGTATACAGTAGTACACTTAGGTATATAGCACAAAAATAAATATATATATATTTTTTCAATTATATTGTTTGCTTTCATTTTTTTTACACTGGGGTCGCACCCCTAGATTGACAGAGCACCCCTGGATGGACACAGCACAGACAGACTACCCCTGGAGGACAAAGCAGCCCTAGATCCTTGATAGACACACTGCAGCACCCCTGGATGAACAACACAGCACCCCTGGACGAACACAACATGGACAAGTCCTCTCTCTACAAGTTCCAAAGCCAGTGTGAAATGTCACCAATCACTGGCCCTAAGTCTTTTGGAAGTAGATTTGAAACCTGAGTCACATAAAGTAAACCAACCGCCAACAGACAGTGGATTAAATAATTTTGTGTCTCCAAACATTTCTCATCTTATCAAAGAACATCGCTGTACAAAATTGTCACTGGTCATTATACATCGATATTCTGCATACTCAAGATTATTGGTTCAGGACCCTAGTATGTTTTGGACTGGACAGGAGCTAGGTGTATGGATGACTGTGTGAAGGAGACTGCAATTCCACCTTACACAGCAGCTGAAAACTGTATACTCTGGGGGGGTAATTCCAAGTTGATCGCAGCAGGAATTCTGTTAGCAATTGGGCAAAACCATGTGCACTGCAGGGGAGGCAGATATAACATGTGCAGAGAGAATTAGATTTGGGTGGGGTGTGTTCAATCTGCAATCTAATTTGCAGTGTAAAAATAAAGCAGCCAGTATTTACCCTGCACAGAAATAAAATAACCCACCCAAATCTAACTCTCTTTGCATATGTTATATCTGCCCCGCCTGCAGTGCACATAGTTTTGCCCAACTGCTAAAAAAGTTCCTGCTGCGATCAACTTGGAATTACCCCCTGGGTCTGAATCTACACAAAGATATTTAGATCTGTAAATCCAGGACGCATATCCGGCCTAATTCAGACCTGATCAGGGTCGGACTGGCCCACAGGGGTACCAGGGAAACCACCGGTAGGCCCCAGTGCCTGAGGGCCCACTCCTTCCTCTAGGGATCAGGTTCCATACTGTGCACTTGTATTATACATGGTAGATATGTCGCATTACACTGCACTAAACTATTGTGTATTTCAAGCCTCAGTGGGGGCTGGCCACACCCCCTTTGTAGGATGGCCACACCCCTAAGTATGGGCCCCTACAACTGCATTCCCCCGGTGGGCCCTTCATGTCCCAGTCCGACACTGGACCTGATCGTAGATGTGCTAAATTTAGCACATCTACGATCAGCTTCCCTGACATGCGGGGGGACGCCCAGCACAGGGCTAGAAAACGCACAGCACCGATCAGGTCTGAATTAGGCCCATCATCCCTACCCTAATCCTGACCCTATCTCATCACTAACCCCAAACCTCACCCTAACCATAACCCCAATACCCTAACCCCAAACCCAATCCACAAAACCCTACACAACCCTAATACCCTATATCTAACACAAACCCCTAAAGTAACCCTAACCCAAACCACTACACCATCCTTAATACCCTATCCTTAACCCAAACTTCTAAATTAACCCTAATTCCCTAACCCTGAGTTTTTCCTCTTAGTACTATAAAGGTGGGTAACCCTCTCCTTACATATAACAGGTGCTAGGGATTAGAAGGTGGCTGTGAGTTGGCATCTGCAGTGGGGGCAATGGTGTGTACACAGAGAGCTGGTGGTGCGGTGGGTTAGGGTACATCCACAGTAATGTGTGTCTGTCTCCTGCGTACTGCCTATGACATAACGATGGTGATGAGTTATCACCACACTCAGACTATGGTTGGCTTATCTCTCCCGGCTGTGTGGCACAAGGCTTTCATTTGCATTTTCCCTCTGCAAGCACTGGGTGCCTACCTCATGTAACAGTGACATTACTGGGGGGCCAGGGTCATTTCACTAGCTAGACACTGACCACCCAACAACCCTGCAATTGATAGATGTTGGTATAAGCATACAGGCAAACAGGCCCTGCAACCTTTTTTTTTTCAAGTACACTATAGGGTTTATTTTTATGGTAGGTGGGAAGTGGACTGCTTTACATTACATCTATATTACAAGTAATTAACATGCACAGTGCAGACAACAGGACTCTGGGGGTACGGGCGAGTCCATGTGATGTTATGACGTCACGCGATATTTGCGTAGTGCTACTCTGGGATCATTTTGGACAGGCCGGATTTCTCCATGGGGCCCATCCAAGGGCCCCTTAGAACCCACGGGGCCCTAGGTGGGCACCTAGGTAGCCTTGCGGGAAATCTGGGCCTAACCGATAGTGGTGCTTACCGCTGACAATGAAAAAGTGGTGGAAGCAGGGGGCGGGGCCAAGCCGCGGGCAGTTAA